>NC_067199.1:0-600000 GCF_000699445.3 Schistosoma haematobium | reverse complement strand
CCTGCCAGTCCACGAGAACTGGCCATCGGGACACCAGATACACGGAGGGTGTATCTCGTTGGCTCTCCGTTTTGACGAGGTGAGACATTACTTATATCACTCACCTTATCTATGGATAGTGTTCACCTTTGTGAGCTGTTCGTATCTATCATGTTATTGCACTGTCTATAGATCCTGTAGGTGGTCAGCTCCTTGATGTTGGGATTTCAGTAACCCTTCAGTTCAAATTTAAACGACCTAGTTTCTTAGTGAACTATAGTTTGGTTACATCAGGTGTTATTGTGACTGATAACCGTCACTACTTGAAGAAAGAATTTTCCGGATATATATTGTTTGTTTTGTGCCTATGTTTGCTTTGTAAGTAACACTTCCGAATCATTTTGTAGGCTATCACACATTGTCATACGAAGATTATTGCCAGTATTCATTTTCGGTATATCTGTATGGAGGCACCATCAAATGACCTGAGGTTACAGAAGTGCTGGAATCTTTAAAATTCCAGAGGTTTTAAATACTGGCTTAATAACATGAGTATTTATGACTAGTGAGCCCGCAAAGATAATAGTTAACACTGGGCCATCACAGGTTATTCTTGAATTTGAACACTTACCAGCCCAGAAGATTCACATGGCCCGTTGAATGCTTCGCGAAAATAGTGGGGGCAACGAAGGCCAACGTGAGGATTGAAGTGAGTGAAACTATCTGCTTTTAGTTTTAGTTTTCAGGTTGCTTTATTCTGAGACTGCTTACCTCAATAAATGTAATTTCGTTGTGTGTGCTTGTTGAGTCATCGGCTAACCTGTCCCATTGTCCCCTTCTTTTCCAGAACTCGTCACCCACGCTATGACGACCGAAATTCTAGCATCTGACCTAAACGCAAAGCTAACGAACCAACATTTATTCAGTTAGACCAAACTATGTTCCTCTGTGTAGCGTAAGAAGCGTTTTGAGGTGATTCGTACTAAATTGTTTATAATATAAACTCTGTGCCTAGACTAAATGGTTACAATTTAAGAAAGAGAAAAAATCATATCATAAGTACAGAATTCCTGGAACAGTACAGTTTGTGTTATGCGGTCAAAGGGTTTTGTAGCAAAAAATTGAAGTGCTTAACAGCGAAGGAAACGGTTAATAACTGAGTGTTTGGTACCTGCGCGTTGTTTACTATTGATGTCGACAGATATTCAAATGGTTCAAATGGTTGTGGACGGAATAGAAGAAGCTTTCGCTTAACAGGCTTCCGTGTCTAGTAGCAGGGGATCACCAAATCCTCCAGGCAGGAACCTAGGTATGTTAACAATAAAAGAGGAAAAGATATTAGTAAATCATAGTGTGATACTATCCTTAGTCTTAAGAATAGGTCAAGTTGCCTCTTAAATGACTCCTGGGAAGTTGCTTGGACTAGCTCATCCGGCAGCGAATTCCAGCATTTGACAACTCTTAAGGAGTAGAAGTTATGTCTACAGTCCGTTCTGCTATGTTGTGCCCCCAGTTTTTGGGTGTTACCTCTTAGGTTAGTGTTGGAACTATGCTTAAGTAGGTGTTTGAGAGGATGTCCAGAAGTGTTAAGGATACTATAAGCCATCTATACTCTAATGGGTAAAGGTTAAGCGAATGGAGGCGCTCTCCCTAAGGTTTAAATTTGAGTTCTCGAACTGATTTCGTGGCTCGCTGTTGGATACGCTCCAGGGTGCCTCATCCTTTTGGAATGATGGGGGAAATACCATGTTTCCATACTCTAAATGGGGACGGATAAAACTATTGAAGATTATATGGAAAGTTCTTCCGTCAAACTGGCCAAAAATGCGCTTCAATGTTGCCAGTGCAAGGTTTGCTCGGAAGGCATTTTTTTCACAGTTAGCGTTAGACTTTAAATCGTAGGGCACCAGGACTCCTAAATCTTTTTCGATTTGGGATACTACTAGAGAGGAGTTTCCTAAGTTGTAACTGTAGTTTGCAACATGTCGCAGATGGACTACTTTACACTTTGAAGTGTTAAAGGTAAGTCCGTTATCGTCTGCCCAACTTTGAAGTCGAGTTAGATCCTCCTGAAGTGCCTGTATATCGTCTTGGTTGCGTATCTCTCTCCAAAGTTTCACGTCGTCGGCAAAAAGTAATAAGTCTGACGTTACCTGTTGAGGAAGATCACTTATGTAGATCGAGAAGAGAAGAGGCCCTAGTACTGAGCCCTGGGGGACCCCACTAGGACATTCCATAGCCTGAGATAAAGTGAAATTAACCCTGACCTTAAAATGTCAAATCCTTAGGTATGAAGTGAGCCAATCAGTTAGAGGTGATTTGATACCAAATCGATTGAGCTTATCGATAAGACATGCATGATTAACC
This sequence comes from Schistosoma haematobium, assembly GCF_000699445.3. NCBI lineage: Eukaryota > Metazoa > Platyhelminthes > Trematoda > Strigeidida > Schistosomatidae > Schistosoma > Schistosoma haematobium. The sequence goes on along the minus strand of NC_067199.1, from coordinate 597,654 downwards.
TTATCAAAAGCTTTTGAGAAATCTAGGTAGATGATATCAACCTTCCCCTTGTGATCAAGGATGCTTGTCCATCTGCCCACCGCAGTCAGCAGGTTGGTAATACAAGAGTAACCCTTCCTGAAACCATGCTGTTGGGGTGAGAAAAAAATTAAGGACAGTAAAAAGTCATATATATACCATCGCATATCAAGCACTCAATGATCTTTGAGGGTGATGATGTCACAGGTATTCAGTGTTTGACAACGCTTCTACCAGTAGCACCTTCTAATGTATTTCGTCCTCACCCAGAGAAATCAAAAGACAGAGTCGAGGAGATCGGAAGAGTATATTTGGCGATGACCAATATATCGGAATTCCCTGATCTAATCTGGCTAGCGATTGCGGTTGATGTTGAGCACGGCGTTACCACACGTGATCTGGTGCAGATGCATGACCGAGCGCCTTCAGCTAGATGAGTCCACTAAAACATATGGTCAGCATCCAATGTCGAAAACTTAGAGCTATTTATTTTGGGGATTTATTTACCGCTACAGATCACTCCGCCCCTAGTGAGGCAGTGACGACCCTAAGACGTGGCCAGCCAGAAGTTTAAACCCAACGAGTTTGTCGTTGGTAAACACTCTTCTGATAGCTTACTAAGTGTAGCAGCGTCTGGTCGTCTTCCCTTACTATATGGGACCGAGGTACAACATAGTAAAAAAGAAAGAGTTACAACGAAAATTTCGACTCCTCGTAAACTGCATCGTTCTTTTCCGGCCGTCCTGGAAAAGAAAAAAGAAAGTGTAAGTGCATGTCGAAATACACTCGTATGTGCGTAAAAACACAATGTCGGCGAAAAAGTGGAAAATATACTCAACCACACGTAATAGCGTTAAAAAAATGTTTTTTATGTTTGTTTTTTTTAATAAAAATATAAATATATAGGCATAATAAAATTGTCTTTTTTTTAAAAAAAATTATATATCGTTAAAAAGAAAGATCGGGATAATATAAAATGTCGAGTAGTGCCTTACGTGCAGTAGTCTTTTAAATGTTCTGGAAATCTTACTCTTCTTCCAAAACGCGTCGTTTTAGGTATATTTTCAGATACATTCGGAGTATCATCGCTAGTGTTGGTTGTCGGTTGAAGAATTATGAGTGTAGGAGTCGCGTTGTGCGATTGTACCGAAGGAAAGTCGACGAGAATAGGATTTCCTTCTAAATACGCTGCTTTTAAGCGATCGATGCTGATGCTATCGTTTGTTCCGCTCTTATCGACTATATAGTGCTTAGATTCACGTTGAAGAACTTTGAAAGGTCCTTCGTATGCTGATTCGAAAGGTCGTCGACGCGAGTCTCGACGAACGAAAACGTGTGTACTATATCGTAAGTCAGGTTGAACGAAAACATCAGTTGATTGAGGTCGAGTGGAAGCAGGTTTAACTGAAGGCATTGCGTTTGTAAGCCTGTTCGTGTAGGAGGTTAGATCCATGTCCATTAAAAAGGATGAAGGATCCACGAATTCTCCTGGAAGTCGAAGTGTCGTTCCATAAACGAGTTGAGACGCAGTGTATCCAATGTCAGCTTTCACTGCATTGCGAATACCTAATAAGACAAGTGGAAGAGCGTCGGTCCACTGTGAAACGTTTGCAGCTGATAGTGAAGCTTTTAGTTGTCGGTGAAAACGTTCTACCAACCCGTTTGCTTGTGGATGGTAGGCGGTCGTTGGGAAGCGAGTGATTCCTAAAAGTATGGTCAGACGACGGAAAAGTTCAGATTCAAACTGACGTCCGCGGTCTATGGTGATGGTTGAAGGGTAACCGAAGTTTGCTACCCATCGTTCGACGAAGGTGCGGGCCACTGTTTCAGCAGTGATGTCCTTGATAGGTACTGCTTCTGGCCATCGAGTGAAACGGTCTACGCAGGTTAAGAGATAAGAGTATTCATTTGAATCTGGTAAAGGTCCTACCAAATCCAGATGAACATGCTCGAGACGAGCGTCGGGAGTTTTGATAAAGCCTAAGGGACATTTGTTATGTCTAATATCCTTAGATTTCTGGCAGCTTACACAGGAGCGTGCCCACTCCCTCACGTCTTTATTCATGCCAGGCCAGCAAAACCGTTCTGCTATATGCTTGATGGTTGCACGAACACCTGGATGAGAAAGTTTGTGCAATGTGTTAAAGACATTGCGTCGATAATGTTTCGGCACGATTGGGCGATCCCTACCTGTAGATGTGTCACAAAGTAAGGTTTCCTTACTTGTTCCCATCTGTTTGATGTGTAGTTTAAGGGTTGTGGACGATAACTCGTGCTGAAGATCACTGTCTTCTTTTTGAAGCTCGGCGAGTTTAAGAAGGTCGATTCCTTGGAAACTGTTCAAGGACGTTATGCGAGATAAGGCGTCTGCAACTACATTGTTTGCTCCAGAGATGTGTTGAATATCTGAAGTAAACTGCGAAATGTAGTCCAGTTGTCGAGACTCACGGGGAGAGTACTTGTCAGAAGGAGAGCTTAACGAGAAAGTGAGCGGTTTATGGTCCGTGAAAAGAGTGAATTCACGGCCTTCGATATAGTGTTGAAAATGTCGTACAGCACAATACATAGCTAGGAGTTCCCTACCGAATGTGCTGTACCTAGATTCGGTGTCTAGCAACCTTCTAGAGAAAAATGCCAAGGGTTGCCAGGAGTTGTTAACCCATTGTTGTAAGACTCCTCCGATTGCCGAGTCGGATGCGTCTACTGCGATACTAATGGGTGCTTCGGTGTCCTGATGTGCGAGCATTGTTGCTTTAGCAATCAGTTCCTTAACTGTGGAGAATGCTTTTCGTGCGTTGTCGTCCGAATTAATGGATTTCGCATTTCCACGAAGTTGGTCGGTTAGAGGTTTCATGAGTAATGCGCATTTCAGTGTGAAACGTCTATAGAAACTTACCATGCCGTTAAACGTGCGTAATTGCTTGACGGTGGTCGGTTCTGGGCAATCCAGAATGGCCGCCACTTTGGTCCTAAGAGGTCGAATGCCTTGAGCATCGATAGTGTGTCCTAGGAAGTCTAACGAGTCGGTTCCGAATTGGCATTTCTGAACGTTTACAGTAATGCCATGTTTTTGTAGTCGTTCGACAACAAGATCCAGATGCTTGAGATGTGTTTCTCTGTCCGGACTTGCGATTAGACAGTCGTCAACATACGCATGAACGAAGTTGTGACCTCGAAAAACGTCGTCTATGAATCTTTGGAATGTTTGAGCAGCATTTCTTAGACCGAAAGGCATTCGCAAAAATTCATAGAGTCCGAAGGGAGTTATGATAGCTGTTTTCGGTATGTCGTCAGTAGCCATAGGGATTTGGTTATACGCTTTAACCAAGTCGATTTTCGAAAAGACAGTTGTACCTTTCAAGGTAGCTGTCAAATCGTGAATGTGAGGCGACGGGTAACGATCGGGAATGGTTTTCGCGTTCAATCGCCGATAGTCACCAGTTGGACGCCAATCGTTGCTGTCCTTTTTAGGTACCATGTGCATCGGAGATGCATATGGGCTACTTGACGGTCGTATGATCCCTAAGTCTATCATGTGATCGAATTCGTTTTTCGCTAACCTTAGCTTTTCGGGAGCTAGTCGTCGTGCTTTAGAAAATACAGGTGGTCCTGTAGTCGTGATGTGATGTGTAACATTGCTGGTTACACACGGTAATCTCGGTTGCGTTTGTTGTATCCCAGGGTACTTATCGAGTAGTGGTTGATAGAGTGGGTCTATCATATGTTTAATTGTGACTGGGGATAATTTGCAACCAGTAAAAGAAGTTACGCAAACGGATAAATTAGTGTTTCCGTCTACTAGCCTCCGTTTGCGCGTGTCGATGATCAGATTATGGTGTTGTAGAAGATCCATACCAATGATTGGCATAGAAACATCAGCAACAACGAAGATCCAGTGAATGGGTTTGCGTAAACCCACGTTAAGGTAAACGTACCTTTTGCCATACGTAGCGATCGGTTTTCCGTTTGCCGCCTGTAAGTTTAGGGTCGATTCATGTAGTCGGTCGTTAGGATTTGCTGAGAGAACGCTAACTTCTGCGCCAGTGTCGACGAGGTAGCGAACTCTCGTTGTCACATCTGTGACGAATAACAGACGGCTTTGTTCGCCGGCTACGGTTGCCGTTAACGCATGCCGGCTTGGAAGTTTCCCGAATTGCTTTTCGAATCAGTCGGTTTCGTGTTGGGAAAATTGCAGGGTTTTCTGCAATTTCTGGAAAACTTTCCATACTGGTTATGATACCAGCACCAGTCGGGGTTATCTGTCTCTCGTGGTCTAGAGACAGATCGCTTACGAGAAATGCTTCTACGTGGTGTGCGCGATCTCTTACGGTCGGTACGAAGACTAAGATAACGCGCGAGTGTGTGACATAAGTCGGTTATATCATTCCGAGTCGTGTGAGGCTTTTCTTTGACTGAAAATACCTCGGTAGTAGGTTTCGTAATTTCTAGAATGCGGTCGGCAGATGCAGCTAGCTCGTCTAAGGCGTTGTTCTGGAACGAGACCAGAACTGCTTGCACCTGTTGGGGAAGTTTTGACAAGAAGAGTTGTTTGAATAGACCTTCGTCGAAAGTTCTTGGGCCTATTACCTCTCTCATCCGTTGCAACATGTCCGTCGCAGAACCGTGTTGCAGGTCGATGTTATTGAAGAGTTGATCTAACCTTTGTCGATCGGTTAGGTCTCCTCGTTTAAGAATCGAGCGTTTTAAGATTTCGTAAGGATCGGAAACATCACTAGTAAACATACTAGGTGTTACGTACCTGTTGAATTCGCGCGGTAGTGCCTTGACTACTGCGAGGAATTGTGCACGTGTGTCGATCACGCCGTGCTCGGAGAAGTCGGCTCCTGCGTAGCAAAACCAGGCTTCGATGTTGTCGGGCCAGAAAGGCATCAGTTGAAACGAAGGCGGGGACAAAGTCTTGAGCTTGAGTACTTTAGGTGTCTGTTCAGTCATGATGAAGTATGAAGTACGATAATGAACGAGGGGAAAATATATATATATCCAAGAAAAAACACGAAAAAAATCACAATGTTTAAAAAAATAAAAAATAAGACAATGATATATAAAAACCCCAAAAAGGAACAGACTCACAGTTGCAATTAGGTGTACCAGATCACGTCGGTCTCACCAATGATGTCACAGGTATTCAGTGTTTGACAACGCTTCTACCAGTAACACCTTCTAATGTATTTCGTCCTCACCCAGAGAAATCAAAAGACAGAGTCGAGGAGATCGGAAGAGTATATTTGGCGATGACCAATATATCGGAATTCCCTGATCTAATCTGGCTAGCGATTGCGGTTGATGTTGAGCACGGCGTTACCACACGTGATCTGGTGCAGATGCATGACCGAGCGCCTTCAGCTAGATGAGTCCACTAAAACATATGGTCAGCATCCAATGTCGAAAACTTAGAGCTATTTATTTTGGGGATTTATTTACCGCTACAAGGGTATGGAGAGAAGAGCCACCGGTCGGTAACTTAAAGGTTCGCTGCGTCGACCTCCTTTGAAAATTGGTGTGATGTGAGCCAGCCTCCAATTTTCCGGTAGTTTTCCTCGACTTAGCGAGTGTGAGAACATCACGCTATGCGGCGTTGCCAGGATTGAGGCTGCTTCTCCCAGTATGGCGGAATGGACCATGTCCGGGCTAGGAGTCGTGTCTAGTCTTAAGTGTTGCAGTTTCCGGAACACCAAGTCAGCGCTTAGGTTCACGTCGGAAAGTTCTGTGGAATTGCAAACGAAACTGTCATCAGTAAAGTTAATGTCGGTCGGTTGAAATGTCTGGGAGTAATGTTCAACTAGAAGGTTAGCGGTGTCTCCATCGTTGTTGGTCGGGCCGTTAAGACCTAGCAGTTGAGAAACTCCTGTTTTGGCTTGACGAAGAGAGGCTGCGTAACGGAATAGGCTTCTAGGGTTAGAGGCAAATTTGTCCATAAGCTTTGTCTGGTAATGAAGCCCATCTTCTCTTATAGCCTTCGTGCATATGTTCCTGATATGTTTATATTGCCTATACGCTCTGTCGTTATCAGTTCGTTTGTATTCCGCCCAACAGTGCCTTTTGCGGCTGAGCAGGCGAAGGGTACGGTTCTTGATTATTGTAGGTGGCTTGCAGCTTTTGGGAACCGTTTGAGGAACTGAATGGTTTGTAGCACGTAAGAGAGTGTGCAGTAAGAAGTCCCAATGACCGTCCACGTCGAGTTGGAGGTGAACATCCCAAACCACCTGTTGTAGATAGTCGTGTAGAGCTGGCACATTCAGCCGTTTAAAATTCCAACGCAAATTATTGTTGGGATACCTTAGCTTAGTTTTGCTGACAAAACTGAAGGCTATGACGCCATGATCGCTTTTTCCCAGGGGAGCCAGGATTGAGAGGTTGTCAACTATGAATTCTTCGTTTGTGAATACACAGTCTAAGCGCGATGGTGTCTGACTGTTTCTCCAACGAGTTGCCGACCTCTTATTTTCGAACAATCCCAAGTCATCGATGAGGTTGAAGAACCGAGCTTCAATTGAGTTGTCGCCCCCAGTGTACGTGTGTTCCGTGAAGTTGACTCTAGGGAGATTAAAGTCCCCCAGAATCAGGATGTGTGTGAAGCCGAGACGAGTAGAGCGGGATAGTCCTTCCAACATACGACTATCGTACTCGATGTCGGCAGTTGGCTTCCTGTAAATGACTCCGACTAGACACCTCGAAGTACTAGACAATCTAACAGAGCACCATATGGATTCCTCAAGATTGTTAAACTCGAGGTTGTGAACTTGATGCACCTCCAAGCAAGAACGTATGTAAACAGCTACTCCGCCCCCAAATCCTGATTTTCTGACATTGCGGAACAAAGACATCCCAGGTAATGCTAACTCATGGTCCGAGAACTGAGAAGATATCCAGGTTTCAGATATTCCTATCAGATGGGCCTTATTAGCATTGCTAAGTTGGCGTAGTTCATCCAATTTGTTTGATAGACTCGCGGCGTTCATATATAAGCAGTTTATGCTTTCAATTTGGAACGCATGAGCTTCTTCCTGTTTGTCTGTATGAGCCTTACGTGAATGGACAGGTAGCCCACCTATATGAGGTTTGCCGAGGTGGTAGGCCCTGTCCTTTACACGTTTTTTATCGTCTAGACAGTCCACAAGTGGAATGATCAGCTCCAACTTGCTTTTGTGTTTGGTCCTAGCTTCGTATGGCCTATCCGGGTGCATATGGATTCCAGGTGGCAGTCGACGTCTGTTGGCACGAAATGCTTCCAGAGTTGCAGTCGCCATGTGGGAAGATGGGAAGGTTATCTTCATTAGGCGAGGTCTAGGATCACCGTCCTTCTTGGCTAGTCTCGTCACATGCTGAGTCAGTATGTTTTTGAGCCTCAAGGACTATTTGATGAATTTTCACTCCCTGATGTCAGTCTTTGATTGAGTAGGTCCGTATTTTCCGGTATACCTTGCACGATTATATTCCTCCCGCGGAAAAACTGATCGCGAGTTTCTTTGGGGATGTTGCGGATGATATTGCGCTCAGAATACGGTATGTCAGGCAGTATTCTTACATTCCCATCTGATTTCAGTAAATGACTCGCTAGTAAGACATCCTCTACGTCGGTAGCATTCTTAAGTGTTACACGAAGTAGCCTCGGGTGATTTTGATGCTTAGATTCCTTTCCCCGAGTGAGCCGTGTGGCTGTCAAAGGCTCTATTCTTGGAAGTCCAAGTTTCTTGTTCAATTCTCCCCAGAGCATCCTATCATTTTTGTCCTGTAAAATGAGAGAAAGATCGGGGTTGTCTTTGAAGTTCATGACTATGAGAGAGTCGTCACGAACCGTTATTGTCGTCCCAGGTTTTCCGGTATGTTCAGGTTTAGCACCTTGTTGTTTGGAGGTCGAAGCACGTTTATGAATCCTTGGCTCTTTGATGACCGGACGGACAATCTTAGGGGTAGACTGTGCGACCAGATCACCAGTTGACTTCCGTTCAACAGCTGGGATGTTCAACTTAGACTGTGACGGCTGGCCCTCTTTAGCTCTTTTGATGTGGGTCCAATCACCTACAGAGTTTTTGGGAACCACTGTCGCGTTCAAGGACCTTGAGCTGTGAGACCAAAGTTTGCTGATGGAGTCGAGTACCGTCGTAGTAATCATGGTGCTGAGTTTCAGCGTGTCATCATTAATGCTATTGCATGCTCCGTCGTTGGTAGATCTATCGACATTCCTGTCCTCGTTTTCAATGCGCTTTCTTGTTGGTCTACCCATTTTTTGGCTGTCTTTTCCCGAGTTTACAGACAACTTACTCTGCAGACCTGTCAGTAAGAGAATGATATTACTCAGCAAGACTGCAGCATCCGTGCTGCACGTAACACATCCCCACTTATGATCCGACTTGCCGAGTCTGTTATAAGCAGTTGCTGTGAGATCTGTGCACGCTTCGTGGAACCAACCTTTGCAGTTGTCGCACTGCATGCCAGATGTAACAGCAAAACGGCATCCAGGTCGTTTGCATGAATTTTTCATGACTGTATTGACGTAAACTGTGTTGTAGATGCTAGCAAAAGCCTAAGACCGTAAAAAATACACTAAAAAACACTGAAAACGGACAAAAATGGATAAAACGGATGAGATAAACTGAACTAGTCTTTGCGTGAAAAAGTGAAAAAAACGAATAGTAAGCTGAGGCAAAACCACAGTTAACTATTAAATTGGATGAAACTCAAAAAAAATAATCTACCGAACGTTTAGCTCAGGATAGATTCTTTTGGGCAGAAATGGTACTTTTGTTGCGTAAGAACACAGCAAAAGTTTGATAAATGCAAATCACGTTAGGACTAAACTTCGCGTTCGAAAAGCGCGGTCATGGTATGTATCAACAATCTAAAGTGAATTGCCTGGTGGCAAAAGGTTAAGAATACCAAATAAAAGAGAACGAGAACGGGGAACGAATGATGTGGGATTGAAAAAAAGAAGTCTGAGACCACTGATTGACATTTTGTAAATTTAGTATTTACTGCATGATTTTCAGATTTTACTAAGACGTTCTGTAATTTTGTATTCAAATACATCCAAATGTCCCCACTTATGTTCTCGTTTATTACGTCTGATAATCAATAAGGATATTCACAAGGTGGAATCAGAAATCCACCCAAAGGTATTTCAACAACAGCTCCCATAAGAAATTCAAAGGTCCACAGCCATCGACTGGACCATACCATAACCTTGATTCCAGTCAGAGATCAAATTATTTTCAATGACTAAGTAACATGCAACAACAGAATTATTAATGAAAGTTGTGATAGATCCCAGTGAAAAAACGTACTAAATATGTAACAAAACGAACAGTTACTAATGATATATCAAAAAAGGATTAACACTACAAGCCGAAGTGTCTGTTCATGCGTAAAGCAAAACGGTAACAAACGACACAACAAAATTGTTTATTAAGTAGCAGAATAATAATTGTTATGGAATGAATGTTACTTGTGAGTGCCCTCTGAAATAACAACCAAAAATAAATCCACTTGACTAACAAAGGTCCCTCTGTACGTGTGGCGCCAACGCTTGTTGGGAAATATAGGTCTGTTAGTATTACTCAGTAGAAATCCGGGCAAAAGCTCGAATGTAATGTAGAATGACCTAACAGGATATTATGACACCATTATAATCTTCAATCACACGTCGGTACCGATAAAGTAGAACAGACGATAAAGAAAGAATTTATTTGTAGTCAGCGGTAGTGTGTATTAGTGCAACGAAATTGTTGTATCCATCATTACAATTGATACAGAGGAACAATAGACATTGAGTAGTAACCCAGGAACATACAAAGTTACAAAAATAAAGAAAAAGTGTGATATTTGTTTTGTCGTCACGAAATTTAATGGATATGTAGTGGCATTAGACCATAACCACACAATCTTCCAAGCTGAACACAACACTACTCGGAAAATAGATATTCAATATTTAACACGGAGAAATACCTAACGATGGAAAAGGCGGGAACAATGAATGGAATGAACTGGAGTTGGTCGAGTGGCATGGCTCGGCCATGCAGGCGTGGTCTCTGCTGATTGTTACCTTATATCTTCTATTCATATTAAATATATTGCTCTTTCTCTAGCCTAACCTTGTTCTACATCATGTATTGGTAATTGATATGATACAGTGAGTTGGTGTAGTCGATGGTGTGACTTCCACGTAAGATCTTATAGATTAGGCAGTTATATCATGACAAATCTACAAATTTAGGATTAGGTCTATTATTAGAGCAGTACTAATATCATAGTAGACCATAATTCTACATTGGTGAGCCCAACTAAAGAAACGCAACCCATTATTGTTAATCCTTATTTCCACCTTAACCTCAATCGGTTTTTATTTTTGTAAACCCAGTATTCTAATAGTCCTTTGATTAATGGTCACATATATTATCGTAATGTTATATCTATTAGTTCTTATAACTTACTAGCTCAATCGATAATAAAAGTTGATCATCTATATCAACTAATTAGCTTTGATGGTTCGTTAACAAGCTTTAATAGCATTTACCTGCTTCAGCGACATTGACTTGTTTAAACATCAAGCTCTAGCAAATATGACCTGTCAATAGCGTAAATATACATTGACTAACAATGCAAGCAAGGATTGAATAGTTATCTAAATCTAATTCTTAGTGTTCCTTCGCTTAACACCTCATCCTGTTTTAAACTATGCACTATCCTGTAATATCTTTTCCGACCACTGCCTGCCTAATTTCATATTCTCGAGTTCCATTGCCAAACAACAAGGATGACACTTCTCCAAAAACATACGATGGCTCGTTCAATAACAACCACACAATTATCTGGATTCATTCAATTTTTCTGATCCGAGCGAGTGGCAAAAACCTCAACAGCATCAAGCACCCTGGAATTAATTGCCATACTGCATGTTTTATTCTGGATACTTTTGGATCATTGCTACTCCTTACGAATGGCGTTATATATGTCGTACACTGAATAATCTAATTTTCAAAAATAACCCAGGCGAGTTCAGTTATTTTACTTAATGATTTTTTTATCCTTAACATGTATATGTTTTCCAGTTGCTCTTGCCATATATTTGCAAGTGTCCCTAGGCTAAATGCGGTTCATAACGCGTCATATTCCTACCTGAAGTTTCACAAGCAGTCTTAACTTTAAAATTATCTTTCTGGTCATGTTCGTTATTTTTAATTTGTCATATACGTCAACAACCTGCTTGTTAACCTGGCCCGTACATACGTTGCACTATATCTTCATGTCTTCTAAATTTAGAAATCATCTGAATCGCCTTTAACATTTATCAATAAACCCATCATAGTCGTTGTTGCTAATCGTATTTGGGTTTATGGATTGGTTTATCATATTAGCAGCCTAAAATGCGAACATAGTTTAGATAATAAGATTAAAAATTTAGGTACTATCGACTGCACTAGTAAAATAACTAAATCCTCAGGTAGCTGTTGGCTAAACAAACGTTTCAAATCAAAACTCCGTAGCCTACTAGAATTAACACTAGACGAATATTTCTAAATTGAAATTTATAATTAAATTAGGCTACTCGGATTCTTTAACGTTATAGATTTCTGATAATTTCGAATAACCTAAAGCAACAATATCTATTTTTCCACTGACTAATCCTCAATCAACATTATAACTAGTTAAATTTAATAGTTTCAGAATATCGTCATAAAGCATTGTCATGACTTGACAATCACGTAATATGATTGATAAAATTAATGAAACTATTAACAAAATCGGTCAGTAAATTGACTTATAATTATCACTAGTGTTGTTTTTCTTTTATCTTCATTCACTACAGATGATTACAGTATGTTTCTCTATCAGTTGCTCATTCAGTAAATATCTCAAAACCTTGTCAGTCTTATTGATGGTTTAGCGACACAATCATGCATGCAAATAATCAGTATAAGCAGTCGAGCAAATCTCCTGCAAACTGAAAACATCAATGTCGAATTTACCCCAACACTGACTAAGGTTCAAGCAATTATCATAGACATGAGTTGCGAGTGTACTCCCCTTGGTTACAACTTATGTTCTCCCTGATAATCACATGAGCATCACTCACTATTTAATCATCTTGTAAAAACTTATTTAGCTAAATACATCTTGCAGCACCACATCACTTAGTAATATGACACAGGCTTAACTGATTTCAATAACTTATAACCACTGTATTTCAATTAAATCGTATTCCGCTTTATGATAAACCGCGTACTTGCAACTAACTTGTATGCCCAATCAGCCGTCAGATATAAATATGTATAAATAGTCTATGGCAACGCAGAACATTAAGTCTAGATCATGTCTCTAACGAACACACTCATGTTTATCGATTTTTCCTAGCTATCTGTCCAAAATCCATATAATTATCACTCATGTATTTAAATTTTATTTTGATAACCATTCATGTGTATTAGTAGTATTAATAAATTCTATCACGGTCAAGTAAAAATGAGGTTGAGAAAATGTCCTCGTAACTAGATAAACCGTATCAAACTAACTGGAACACTAGTTGGAATTGTTCTCCACGGTAATACTTTTGTTCCTTCAGTTAGCCTACTAATACAGATGCAATTGGAATTCAACTCTTATGGACAGGTTACCGGCATAATTGTAAATTGATTTCATAATTTAAACCAAAACTAATACCAATATTAACATTTCTACAATATTCATTACTTTAATATTTCTAAACACTAAATACTTATTACCTATACGTCAAGTTATTAACCAACGGCTATTAACACGTATCGTTTCATTATTACTATTGTAACCCCATTTTTTATAGCTCAAACAATCATCACCCAAATTTTCATTTCAAGCGTGTTAAGCATGGAGGCAGATATTTTATAACTATTATATGTATTTCCCGACCAGATGCTGCCGCATTCTTTTGATTTATCTTTCAGCTTATCAATATCCGGAGGATTCTACCTATTCTTGGTAACCTCCGGCGCGCGACAATCCCATCCAACTTGGTTTCGAACCAACACCACGTTGATTCTGGTGGGAGAGTAGTGTAGTGGCATTGTACAATAACCACACAATCTTCCAAGCTGAACACAACACTACTCGGAAAATAGATATTCAATATTTAACACGGAGAAATACCTAACGATGGAAAAGGCGGGAACAATGAATGGAATGAACTGGAGTTGGTCGAGTGGCATGGCTCGGCCATGCAGGCGTGGTCTCTGCTGATTGTTACCTTATATCTTCTATTCATATTAAATATATTGCTCTTTCTCTAGCCTAACCTTGTTCTACATCATGTATTGGTAATTGATATGATACAGTGAGTTGGTGTAGTCGATGGTGTGACTTCCACGTAAGATCTTATAGATTAGGCAGTTATATCATGACAAATCTACAAATTTAGGATTAGGTCTATTATTAGAGCAGTACTAATATCATAGTAGACCATAATTCTACATTGGTGAGCCCAACTAAAGAAACGCAACCCATTATTGTTAATCCTTATTTCCACCTTAACCTCAATCGGTTTTTATTTTTGTAAACCCAGTATTCTAATAGTCCTTTGATTAATGGTCACATATATTATCGTAATGTTATATCTATTAGTTCTTATAACTTACTAGCTCAATCGATAATAAAAGTTGATCATCTATATCAACTAATTAGCTTTGATGGTTCGTTAACAAGCTTTAATAGCATTTACCTGCTTCAGCGACATTGACTTGTTTAAACATCAAGCTCTAGCAAATATGACCTGTCAATAGCGTAAATATACATTGACTAACAATGCAAGCAAGGATTGAATAGTTATCTAAATCTAATTCTTAGTGTTCCTTCGCTTAACACCTCATCCTGTTTTAAACTATGCACTATCCTGTAATATCTTTTCCGACCACTGCCTGCCTAATTTCATATTCTCGAGTTCCATTGCCAAACAACAAGGATGACACTTCTCCAAAAACATACGATGGCTCGTTCAATAACAACCACACAATTATCTGGATTCATTCAATTTTTCTGATCCGAGCGAGTGGCAAAAACCTCAACAGCATCAAGCACCCTGGAATTAATTGCCATACTGCATGTTTTATTCTGGATACTTTTGGATCATTGCTACTCCTTACGAATGGCGTTATATATGTCGTACACTGAATAATCTAATTTTCAAAAATAACCCAGGCGAGTTCAGTTATTTTACTTAATGATTTTTTTATCCTTAACATGTATATGTTTTCCAGTTGCTCTTGCCATATATTTGCAAGTGTCCCTAGGCTAAATGCGGTTCATAACGCGTCATATTCCTACCTGAAGTTTCACAAGCAGTCTTAACTTTAAAATTATCTTTCTGGTCATGTTCGTTATTTTTAATTTGTCATATACGTCAACAACCTGCTTGTTAACCTGGCCCGTACATACGTTGCACTATATCTTCATGTCTTCTAAATTTAGAAATCATCTGAATCGCCTTTAACATTTATCAATAAACCCATCATAGTCGTTGTTGCTAATCGTATTTGGGTTTATGGATTGGTTTATCATATTAGCAGCCTAAAATGCGAACATAGTTTAGATAATAAGATTAAAAATTTAGGTACTATCGACTGCACTAGTAAAATAACTAAATCCTCAGGTAGCTGTTGGCTAAACAAACGTTTCAAATCAAAACTCCGTAGCCTACTAGAATTAACACTAGACGAATATTTCTAAATTGAAATTTATAATTAAATTAGGCTACTCGGATTCTTTAACGTTATAGATTTCTGATAATTTCGAATAACCTAAAGCAACAATATCTATTTTTCCACTGACTAATCCTCAATCAACATTATAACTAGTTAAATTTAATAGTTTCAGAATATCGTCATAAAGCATTGTCATGACTTGACAATCACGTAATATGATTGATAAAATTAATGAAACTATTAACAAAATCGGTCAGTAAATTGACTTATAATTATCACTAGTGTTGTTTTTCTTTTATCTTCATTCACTACAGATGATTACAGTATGTTTCTCTATCAGTTGCTCATTCAGTAAATATCTCAAAACCTTGTCAGTCTTATTGATGGTTTAGCGACACAATCATGCATGCAAATAATCAGTATAAGCAGTCGAGCAAATCTCCTGCAAACTGAAAACATCAATGTCGAATTTACCCCAACACTGACTAAGGTTCAAGCAATTATCATAGACATGAGTTGCGAGTGTACTCCCCTTGGTTACAACTTATGTTCTCCCTGATAATCACATGAGCATCACTCACTATTTAATCATCTTGTAAAAACTTATTTAGCTAAATACATCTTGCAGCACCACATCACTTAGTAATATGACACAGGCTTAACTGATTTCAATAACTTATAACCACTGTATTTCAATTAAATCGTATTCCGCTTTATGATAAACCGCGTACTTGCAACTAACTTGTATGCCCAATCAGCCGTCAGATATAAATATGTATAAATAGTCTATGGCAACGCAGAACATTAAGTCTAGATCATGTCTCTAACGAACACACTCATGTTTATCGATTTTTCCTAGCTATCTGTCCAAAATCCATATAATTATCACTCATGTATTTAAATTTTATTTTGATAACCATTCATGTGTATTAGTAGTATTAATAAATTCTATCACGGTCAAGTAAAAATGAGGTTGAGAAAATGTCCTCGTAACTAGATAAACCGTATCAAACTAACTGGAACACTAGTTGGAATTGTTCTCCACGGTAATACTTTTGTTCCTTCAGTTAGCCTACTAATACAGATGCAATTGGAATTCAACTCTTATGGACAGGTTACCGGCATAATTGTAAATTGATTTCATAATTTAAACCAAAACTAATACCAATATTAACATTTCTACAATATTCATTACTTTAATATTTCTAAACACTAAATACTTATTACCTATACGTCAAGTTATTAACCAACGGCTATTAACACGTATCGTTTCATTATTACTATTGTAACCCCATTTTTTATAGCTCAAACAATCATCACCCAAATTTTCATTTCAAGCGTGTTAAGCATGGAGGCAGATATTTTATAACTATTATATGTATTTCCCGACCAGATGCTGCCGCATTCTTTCTGATTTATCTTTCAGCTTATCAATATCCGGAGGATTCTACCTATTCTTGGTAACCTCCGGCGCGCGACAATCCCATCCAACTTGGTTTCGAACCAACACCACGTTGATTCTGGTGGGAGAGTAGTGTAGTGGCATTGTACAATAACCACACAATCTTCCAAGCTGAACACAACACTACTCGGAAAATAGATATTCAATATTTAACACGGAGAAATACCTAACGATGGAAAAGGCGGGAACAATGAATGGAATGAACTGGAGTTGGTCGAGTGGCATGGCTCGGCCATGCAGGCGTGGTCTCTGCTGATTGTTACCTTATATCTTCTATTCATATTAAATATATTGCTCTTTCTCTAGCCTAACCTTGTTCTACATCATGTATTGGTAATTGATATGATACAGTGAGTTGGTGTAGTCGATGGTGTGACTTCCACGTAAGATCTTATAGATTAGGCAGTTATATCATGACAAATCTACAAATTTAGGATTAGGTCTATTATTAGAGCAGTACTAATATCATAGTAGACCATAATTCTACATTGGTGAGCCCAACTAAAGAAACGCAACCCATTATTGTTAATCCTTATTTCCACCTTAACCTCAATCGGTTTTTATTTTTGTAAACCCAGTATTCTAATAGTCCTTTGATTAATGGTCACATATATTATCGTAATGTTATATCTATTAGTTCTTATAACTTACTAGCTCAATCGATAATAAAAGTTGATCATCTATATCAACTAATTAGCTTTGATGGTTCGTTAACAAGCTTTAATAGCATTTACCTGCTTCAGCGACATTGACTTGTTTAAACATCAAGCTCTAGCAAATATGACCTGTCAATAGCGTAAATATACATTGACTAACAATGCAAGCAAGGATTGAATAGTTATCTAAATCTAATTCTTAGTGTTCCTTCGCTTAACACCTCATCCTGTTTTAAACTATGCACTATCCTGTAATATCTTTTCCGACCACTGCCTGCCTAATTTCATATTCTCGAGTTCCATTGCCAAACAACAAGGATGACACTTCTCCAAAAACATACGATGGCTCGTTCAATAACAACCACACAATTATCTGGATTCATTCAATTTTTCTGATCCGAGCGAGTGGCAAAAACCTCAACAGCATCAAGCACCCTGGAATTAATTGCCATACTGCATGTTTTATTCTGGATACTTTTGGATCATTGCTACTCCTTACGAATGGCGTTATATATGTCGTACACTGAATAATCTAATTTTCAAAAATAACCCAGGCGATTTCAGTTATTTTACTTAATGATTTTTTTATCCTTAACATGTATATGTTTTCCAGTTGCTCTTGCCATATATTTGCAAGTGTCCCTAGGCTAAATGCGGTTCATAACGCGTCATATTCCTACCTGAAGTTTCACAAGCAGTCTTAACTTTAAAATTATCTTTCTGGTCATGTTCGTTATTTTTAATTTGTCATATACGTCAACAACCTGCTTGTTAACCTGGCCCGTACATACGTTGCACTATATCTTCATGTCTTCTAAATTTAGAAATCATCTGAATCGCCTTTAACATTTATCAATAAACCCATCATAGTCGTTGTTGCTAATCGTATTTGGGTTTATGGATTGGTTTATCATATTAGCAGCCTAAAATGCGAACATAGTTTAGATAATAAGATTAAAAATTTAGGTACTATCGACTGCACTAGTAAAATAACTAAATCCTCAGGTAGCTGTTGGCTAAACAAACGTTTCAAATCAAAACTCCGTAGCCTACTAGAATTAACACTAGACGAATATTTCTAAATTGAAATTTATAATTAAATTAGTCTACTCGGATTCTTTAACGTTATAGATTTCTGATAATTTCGAATAACCTAAAGCAACAATATCTATTTTTCCACTGACTAATCCTCAATCAACATTATAACTAGTTAAATTTAATAGTTTCAGAATATCGTCATAAAGCATTGTCATGACTTGACAATCACGTAATATGATTGATAAAATTAATGAAACTATTAACAAAATCGGTCAGTAAATTGACTTATAATTATCACTAGTGTTGTTTTTCTTTTATCTTCATTCACTACAGATGATTACAGTATGTTTCTCTATCAGTTGCTCATTCAGTAAATATCTCAAAACCTTGTCAGTCTTATTGATGGTTTAGCGACACAATCATGCATGCAAATAATCAGTATAAGCAGTCGAGCAAATCTCCTGCAAACTGAAAACATCAATGTCGAATTTACCCCAACACTGACTAAGGTTCAAGCAATTATCATAGACATGAGTTGCGAGTGTACTCCCCTTGGTTACAACTTATGTTCTCCCTGATAATCACATGAGCATCACTCACTATTTAATCATCTTGTAAAAACTTATTTAGCTAAATACATCTTGCAGCACCACATCACTTAGTAATATGACACAGGCTTAACTGGTTTCAATAACTTATAACCACTGTATTTCAATTAAATCGTATTCCGCTTTATGATAAACCGCGTACTTGCAACTAACTTGTATGCCCAATCAGCCGTCAGATATAAATATGTATAAATAGTCTATGGCAACGCAGAACATTAAGTCTAGATCATGTCTCTAACGAACACACTCATGTTTATCGATTTTTCCTAGCTATCTGTCCAAAATCCATATAATTATCACTCATGTATTTAAATTTTATTTTGATAACCATTCATGTGTATTAGTAGTATTAATAAATTCTATCACGGTCAAGTAAAAATGAGGTTGAGAAAATGTCCTCGTAACTAGATAAACCGTATCAAACTAACTGGAACACTAGTTGGAATTGTTCTCCACGGTAATACTTTTGTTCCTTCAGTTAGCCTACTAATACAGATGCAATTGGAATTCAACTCTTATGGACAGGTTACCGGCATAATTGTAAATTGATTTCTTAATTTAAACCAAAACTAATACCAATATTAACATTTCTACAATATTCATTACTTTAATATTTCTAAACACTAAATACTTATTACCTATACGTCAAGTTATTAACCAACGGCTATTAACACGTATCGTTTCATTATTACTATTGTAACCCCATTTTTTATAGCTCAAACAATCATCACCCAAATTTTCATTTCAAGCGTGTTAAGCATGGAGGCAGATATTTTATAACTATTATATGTATTTCCCGACCAGATGCTGCCGCATTCTTTCTGATTTATCTTTCAGCTTATCAATATCCGGAGGATTCTACCTATTCTTGGTAACCTCCGGCGCGCGACAATCCCATCCAACTTGGTTTCGAACCAACACCACGTTGATTCTGGTGGGAGAGTAGTGTAGTGGCATTGTACAATAACCACACAATCTTCCAAGCTGAACACAACACTACTCGGAAAATAGATATTCAATATTTAACACGGAGAAATACCTAACGATGGAAAAGGCGGGAACAATGAATGGAATGAACTGGAGTTGGTCGAGTGGCATGGCTCGACCATGCAGGCGTGGTCTCTGCTGATTGTTACCTTATATCTTCTATTCATATTAAATATATTGCTCTTTCTCTAGCCTAACCTTGTTCTACATCATGTATTGGTAATTGATATGATACAGTGAGTTGGTGTAGTCGATGGTGTGACTTCCACGTAAGATCTTATAGATTAGGCAGTTATATCATGACAAATCTACAAATTTAGGATTAGGTCTATTATTAGAGCAGTACTAATATCATAGTAGACCATAATTCTACATTGGTGAGCCCAACTAAAGAAACGCAACCCATTATTGTTAATCCTTATTTCCACCTTAACCTCAATCGGTTTTTATTTTTGTAAACCCAGTATTCTAATAGTCCTTTGATTAATGGTCACATATATTATCGTAATGTTATATCTATTAGTTCTTATAACTTACTAGCTCAATCGATAATAAAAGTTGATCATCTATATCAACTAATTAGCTTTGATGGTTCGTTAACAAGCTTTAATAGCATTTACCTGCTTCAGCGACATTGACTTGTTTAAACATCAAGCTCTAGCAAATATGACCTGTCAATAGCGTAAATATACATTGACTAACAATGCAAGCAAGGATTGAATAGTTATCTAAATCTAATTCTTAGTGTTCCTTCGCTTAACACCTCATCCTGTTTTAAACTATGCACTATCCTGTAATATCTTTTCCGACCACTGCCTGCCTAATTTCATATTCTCGAGTTCCATTGCCAAACAACAAGGATGACACTTCTCCAAAAACATACGATGGCTCGTTCAATAACAACCACACAATTATCTGGATTCATTCAATTTTTCTGATCCGAGCGAGTGGCAAAAACCTCAACAGCATCAAGCACCCTGGAATTAATTGCCATACTGCATGTTTTATTCTGGATACTTTTGGATCATTGCTACTCCTTACGAATGGCGTTATATATGTCGTACACTGAATAATCTAATTTTCAAAAATAACCCAGGCGAGTTCAGTTATTTTACTTAATGATTTTTTTATCCTTAACATGTATATGTTTTCCAGTTGCTCTTGCCATATATTTGCAAGTGTCCCTAGGCTAAATGCGGTTCATAACGCGTCATATTCCTACCTGAAGTTTCACAAGCAGTCTTAACTTTAAAATTATCTTTCTGGTCATGTTCGTTATTTTTAATTTGTCATATACGTCAACAACCTGCTTGTTAACCTGGCCCGTACATACGTTGCACTATATCTTCATGTCTTCTAAATTTAGAAATCATCTGAATCGCCTTTAACATTTATCAATAAACCCATCATAGTCGTTGTTGCTAATCGTATTTGGGTTTATGGATTGGTTTATCATATTAGCAGCCTAAAATGCGAACATAGTTTAGATAATAAGATTAAAAATTTAGGTACTATCGACTGCACTAGTAAAATAACTAAATCCTCAGGTAGCTGTTGGCTAAACAAACGTTTCAAATCAAAACTCCGTAGCCTACTAGAATTAACACTAGACGAATATTTCTAAATTGAAATTTATAATTAAATTAGGCTACTCGGATTCTTTAACGTTATAGATTTCTGATAATTTCGAATAACCTAAAGCAACAATATCTATTTTTCCACTGACTAATCCTCAATCAACATTATAACTAGTTAAATTTAATAGTTTCAGAATATCGTCATAAAGCATTGTCATGACTTGACAATCACGTAATATGATTGATAAAATTAATGAAACTATTAACAAAATCGGTCAGTAAATTGACTTATAATTATCACTAGTGTTGTTTTTCTTTTATCTTCATTCACTACAGATGATTACAGTATGTTTCTCTATCAGTTGCTCATTCAGTAAATATCTCAAAACCTTGTCAGTCTTATTGATGGTTTAGCGACACAATCATGCATGCAAATAATCAGTATAAGCAGTCGAGCAAATCTCCTGCAAACTGAAAACATCAATGTCGAATTTACCCCAACACTGACTAAGGTTCAAGCAATTATCATAGACATGAGTTGCGAGTGTACTCCCTTGGTTACAACTTATGTTCTCCCTGATAATCACATGAGCATCACTCACTATTTAATCATCTTGTAAAAACTTATTTAGCTAAATACATCTTGCAGCACCACATCACTTAGTAATATGACACAGGCTTAACTGATTTCAATAACTTATAACCACTGTATTTCAATTAAATCGTATTCCGCTTTATGATAAACCGCGTACTTGCAACTAACTTGTATGCCCAATCAGCCGTCAGATATAAATATGTATAAATAGTCTATGGCAACGCAGAACATTAAGTCTAGATCATGTCTCTAACGAACACACTCATGTTTATCGATTTTTCCTAGCTATCTGTCCAAAATCCATATAATTATCACTCATGTATTTAAATTTTATTTTGATAACCATTCATGTGTATTAGTAGTATTAATAAATTCTATCACGGTCAAGTAAAAATGAGGTTGAGAAAATGTCCTCGTAACTAGATAAACCGTATCAAACTAACTGGAACACTAGTTGGAATTGTTCTCCACGGTAATACTTTTGTTCCTTCAGTTAGCCTACTAATACAGATGCAATTGGAATTCAACTCTTATGGACAGGTTACCGGCATAATTGTAAATTGATTTCATAATTTAAACCAAAACTAATACCAATATTAACATTTCTACAATATTCATTACTTTAATATTTCTAAACACTAAATAATTACTACCTATAAGTTAAGTTATTAACACGCATCGTTTTATTATTATTATTGTAGTCCCATTTTTTATAGTTCAAATAATCTTCAACCAAATTTTCATTTTAAGCGTGTTAATCATGAAAGCAGATATTTTAAGATTATCACATGTATTTCCCGACCAGATGCTGCCGCCTTCTTTCTGATTTATCTTTCAGCTTATCAATATCCGGAGGATTCTACCTATTCTTGGTAACCTCCGGCGCGCGACAATCCCATCCAACTTGGTTTCGAACCAACACCACGTTGATTCTGGTGGGAGAGTAGTGTAGTGGCATTGTACAATAACCACACAATCTTCCAAGCTGAACACAACACTACTCGGAAAATAGATATTCAATATTTAACACGGAGAAATACCTAACGATGGAAAAGGCGGGAACAATGAATGGAATGAACTGGAGTTGGTCGAGTGGCATGGCTCGGCCATGCAGGCGTGGTCTCTGCTGATTGTTACCTTATATCTTCTATTCATATTAAATATATTGCTCTTTCTCTAGCCTAACCTTGTTCTACATCATGTATTGGTAATTGATATGATACAGTGAGTTGGTGTAGTCGATGGTGTGACTTCCACGTAAGATCTTATAGATTAGGCAGTTATATCATGACAAATCTACAAATTTAGGATTAGGTCTATTATTAGAGCAGTACTAATATCATAGTAGACCATAATTCTACAGATATACGTGTCACCATAAGGCATATCCGCAACCAAAATCAGACAATAAAAGTCCAGACAAAATAGAGTGAAGAAAATAAAACGTGATTACAAAAGACCTGAGTAAAAGTTGAAATGCAAGACAGGGTAAAAGAGTGAAGAAATAAAAATACTGTTAAATGAAACACTTTTGGGAAATTTTTAGCATATTCTTTCTGTTACATATGCTATTTCTCATGCTTTCCTGATACACACGGTGTCTTCTTGCTGTATGGTAGCCACTACATGCATGGTTCATCCATGCAGAACTGGGGATTAACTCTTAAATTTATTTTGGTTACATTATTCTGCCACCAGCTCAAATTAGTTATTCTAAGGTTGTCTTCAATGTATGGTGAGTCAGGATAGAGAGGGATGTGGCTTCAGTGTAAGACAATACAAATTAGGTAGCCACAACATTGAAGATGCCACAGGTATTTGGAGTTTGACAACGCTTTAACCAGTAACACGTAATATGAATCGTACACAACATGTAAAATCAAAAGACAGAAGCGAGGGTGTTCGAAGATATATTTCATAGGCTAACAATATATCGAGGATCGTCTGACCTAATCTGGCTAGCGACTGCGGGAGATGTTGAGCATGGAGTTCCCACTGGTGATCTGGTGCGGATGCATGAGCGAGCCCTAGGCGAGTCCATTAAAACTAATGTGGTCAGCATCTAATGTCGAAGACTTATGAAGATATTGATTTTGGGGTTTTATTTACCGCTACAACATGAAAAGTCCTAAATGTCAGATTAAATATATTATTGTGGGCATCAATTTTAAGGTTGTACATGATAATTTTAAATGAACTGAACAATGAGTAGGAAGTTAATGAGAAGTATATTTTTGGTTACATCCCAATGAGTAGCGAAATCGTATTTCTGATGTTTCGTGACTAAATGTAAGCCACTTTTCGGAGTAAATAAACGACTGAGTTAAATGAACACAACGCAGAATATTTTTAGTATAACCAAAATCATAAGTGGATAAATCTTTTATTTTAGTGGCATAGACAGGTGTACTACACTTTCCTCCACCACACTACTGTGGTGCCAGTGCTCGTGACCAACAAAGCTGTTTTTCAACTGCCTATTAACATTAAACCTGACTAGTCACCGAGCCCCGATGAGTTACATCTACTATTGCTGTCATCCCTCGCGGACTGTATTCCAAAACCATTCGCTATGATGATCAACATCTCTCTCTTCCAAGCTCATCTCTCTATGGATCGGAAAGATATTTTCATTAGGCCTTTACTTAAAAACGGAAAATGACAGATTGTGTCAAACAACCATCAGTCCAACTACCACAGCAGTTAAGGTATTTTGAAAAACAATTCGGGAAAGTCACCGAGTCAAGCAGGACCATAAAATTTGAGCGTTAAAATGTTCCAACCTTTGGATTCCTCCAAAACTAGTCATCATCGAGATGACCGCAGGAAGGCTTGTAGTGTGGCGTCGAGTCGCGGTTGACTATAATCACCACTACAAGAAGATTATGTACCAGAACAGGCTAAACCTCCGAGTAAATCAGAAATCAGAAGGCGGTTGAAGGTCGTAACAAGATATATTTGTTGAAGATCTCGTGATATCGCAATAATACCGAGATCGTGCCAAAGAGTACAAGCGGAACTACTGAGCAAACGTAAGTTCGTGCAAGGTCACAATCAACGGAAGAATGTATGCTTTTAGTAGTTAAACAAACAAGTACAGCAAAACAATCCCTAGTACAATTGGTTATAATATTAGTTGTTTCCACTAAACCAATCGCATTTTCTTGATAAAATAGGTCATTACAGGCTCAAGAACCGAGATCAGACGAACTCAGTAATTCCGTTTTTTTCACTGAGTAGTCAGTAACTGGAACACCATACCGGCCTAGTCAGTAGATTATTTCAGGGAGAAGCCTGGTAACCACTTGTAAACAAACTTCAAGGATTAACATAGGTCGAACAACGTACTATATTTATTACTGAGGACTGTATGTTATCCTACCATACATATGAGTTGCTGAATCTCATAAAAAATGGGAAGGATTAGTTAGCAATAAATGGCCGATAAATAACTTCCAGAAATTAAATAGAACTAGGGTCAAGGATTGTACCTTATGGAGCAACACTCTTCAGAGAACCTCATGTTTATGTAACCAGTTTGTTGTTACTTTCTTCAGATTCAGAAAAAAGACCTATACTATTTCATAGTCGGAAACACTTTCCTAACAGGAATATGCGAATTCAAAGGAACACATTGTTCGATAATCCCATCTTCCAAAGTTTGAGGTTCGAGGCTTTTGAAGGTCGGTTGGTTGCGGATTTATAGTTATAGCGTTACAATGGAAGTCCTCCAACATCTTCGAGGACCTATACCTACTACAATGAGAGAAGTCAGTGCCTTGTCCCAACTAAACCTTGATGAAGATGTTCCATCAATTCAGGGAGCTAATTTCCCCATATTGTTGCAGGTAATTATTTGGTTCATTAGACTCATTTCTTGTCAGTCCAACACTGATACGAATTTTAGTGATATAACCGCATTTAAATCCGCTTTTGCGCGTTCTGCTGAAGATGCAAGGGTTTACTCACACCTCAATACTCTGCTTGAACAAGGACAAGAGTACGCGATTATGCTGTACACGTGGAGGTCGATATCTAGAGCTCTTCCATTTGTAAGTTCATAGCTTATATATTATTCTCAGTAGATCCGATCAAGTGACCAGCCTAATAGAATAAAGATATATGAAAAAACGAAGGAGATATTAGAACCACATTGTCTAAAATTGAAACAGTTCATGTTCTTTCAAGTAGGTTGCCGAAGAGCACTTCATCAAATTTACTAGGATGCAGCTATACGGAGGTTTGTGGAAGAAGTAAAACGACTGGCCCATAAGGATCAGAAAAACTTCTTCGTCAACCAGGCCTATCTCGTCACACTTGGGAAAATGATAAAAATGTTTGCTCTTCTAGATGAAATGAAGAACATGAAGGCAAGCATGAAAAATGATTATTCTAACTACAAAAGGTGTGTTCATGTTAATTTCTTATCGATAATCAGAGCCGCCCAGTTTCTACAAGTTAACGATCCCGATTCTCACGACGTCAGTATATTCTTGGCGAAGCAAAAAATCATTCGTGATACACTAAAAGAAAGCTTGATTGCAATTGATGGCTATGAGGACCTTCTGATAGAAATCATTCATAACAGCGCTCAAATGTATGAAAACAAGGTTTATATCCTTCCTGAAGAGAAACACACTCATGTTATAGTAAATCCGGGTTTAGTTCTCGTTCACGTCTTTAGGTTATAGCTTTTTCCCTTTATCTTCTCGATTCCAGTCGTATAGTTGATGGTAAGCAAGTAGGCGTTTGCCTGAATAAAATTGCAAAACGTCTTAACATTGGTAAATTAGATCGGATTTTAAAGGTAAGCCAGATTCGTTCCTTAATTTAATTTCTTAGGAATGTGAAGTTGTCAATCTGTTCGGTGATATGAGTGTGGAACCATTTTCATATGTTCGTCAAACAGCGTCATTTGATCCATCTAAGTGGCCAGAGTGCAATAGTGCTAAAGTTTCTGGTCAGGGAGTGATCTTAACACACATGGCGAGATTTCAGTAGGTATTACGTGATATTTCTGCTTTTGCTTGGTTTAACTCAAATCGTCTGTTCGTCCCATCACAGCCTAACCAGGCATACATTTTCCCCACATAAACCACCCACTTTCCATCAAGCACTGAGTACTTTAAAAGGGAACTAGGTTTTCTCAAGTTCGACCTCTCCCTACTATTTCTTCAGACCCATCGATCGCCTCCATTTTCTTTGGTCGTAAGGTTGGCAAACAATATGCAGTTTGTAACCATTCGAACAATTTACGAAAGGGAACATGCAAGCTACTAGATTCTGTGTCCAAAGATTGGATAATGCAATTATTTCCACCATCCTCAAACACACTTAGCTAGGACTCGGGATTTGCTGTGTATTGTTACTATGTGAGTACCACTACTCGGCACAATATTCAGCATCCAACCTTTCATGTATAAGTTAAATTTGTGGTGGTAGTTGGGTTTAACGTAAGTCATTCTGGCTTTCGTTGTATTAAGACTAAGCCCAGCTAGAAAGCCTGAACGAGGGCCTACAAAGCTACTGGAATACATAGATCTCTCATCGACTGTACAGTTTCACTATCCTTTTAGATCTCTTCCGCAAGGACTTGTAACACCACTAGGATGTTAAAATTTTGATCGTTGAGGGATTATTTAAACCGTTGATCTGGTAGAAATAGATGTATTTAGATCAATGAGCTATATCTCCATTCGTGCTAAGGAGTTTCAAGACATTTCAATAAGTTTTGAATAGTTAATATAATTAGATGGAGTGGAAATGATAACCTTACAAATAGGTGCCTTCAGGTTTGTCAGCGTTTTTGATTGATTTTAATAAAATAGAAGAAACCGCTGGAAATATGAAACACGGGTAGTATCCCGGTTGTTCACGTATGATTATACTGAAAATCTGACAAAACCCTGAAGTAGCAAATGGTTAGCGGGTGTGACGATACCCTTTTCTTATCCATGTCTGTGCTCCTATCAAAATAATCAGGTAAAGTATATGAGTGGTATCATATTAATAACTTGATCACGTTTTGTCGAAATCAGTTATAGTGTCACTTTGAAATTAGTAATGATAGCTATATTCGACACTATGTTTAGTACAATGAAGAATTTTGAATATGAAATATTAAAGTGAATTTATTAAATATTCAAAGATAAATATGTATGGGTGGTCCTTAAGAGTTTTACTAGTCATGGGATGAGTTACATTCATGTTGCTGGTTTGTATCACTAGTTTAAGTTAACTTTCAACCTAATTCGTACCAGATATTGTGTTGGCCACTCTCATTCCCTTATCATTTAAGCAGAAAATATACCATAACCATTTAATGGATACGTGATTAGTCGTAATTTAGTGGTTAAAAGACTTGGCTTCCAAGTATAAGGTGTTTGGTCCGAAACTAGCTCCATTTCAGTTTGGACAGCTGGGTAAGTTCATTATCCGTCCTACATAAAAAGTTGGTGCAAAACCGAATCCATAAATTTGTACGTGGTAGACCAGTTGCCATTTTAGTAGTTATATGCTCGTGTACGGGACGATCAGTGAGTATATTTTTAAATTGCGATTCTATCTTTGTCATTCACTATGCTTCTAAACACTCAAATTTATTGTACACCACAAACTAGCTCATAATATCAATACTATTTTCACTTTATTGCACAGAACGGTACCCGTAAAAACTTCATTAACGTTAAAAGTCACATAAAACATCTCACATCATGATCCCTTTATATATATCTATCTATTTGTCTTAAATGCTTTTTGATAATGAAAATTCTGATTTCAGAGAGGAATATACTTCATTGACATCCGATTTAGCTTGGCATACAAATACAACGTCGATTCGTTTAAATGAACGTTCTGCCAAAGAAAACCAAGAACTTTATGATCTTGCACTTCGAGGTCTTCAATATTTATCTGGTTGGTCTGTACAAGTGTTAGACACATTTTCATGGAAGCTTGCTCACTGTGCCAGCGGTTTCACAAACCATGAGTGCCCAAAAGATGCTGAGAATTATGAAAAAGTATGCTTCGATTATATTCTCGTGAATATGAGGTTCTTTTGAATTATGATACTGTTTTGAGCTTTTTTAATACCTAACTGAATTAAAAAAAAAACTATTAAGTCTGGTGCGCTAATAATTCCTGCCAAATTAACACATTGTTTGCAAAGTGACAAAAAAGGTACTGAGTAAAGCAAATTCATTCAGTACTCCTAAGATTTGCCACTAAAGTTTTACACTATTTTCAGTGTTATTCACCTATGGTCATGAATTTTCATCACGTATGATTTGGTTCGCGGTATATTTCTCCCTGTTTGTACCTTTTCTGTCAAAAATGTTACTCTTTCTCACCGGTCACTCCATAAAACGACATTTGAGTTGTAAAATACAAAGAATAGGCGTTAAGCGTTGTTCATAGGTGTCACATTGAATTATGATTTACTTTGATACTGTTTTCCAGCGACTGGGATCGGGGTCCAGGACACTCATCTTACCTCATTAAAAGTGAAAACGGGATTATCTCCCAGTTACTCTTGCCTTCCGAATTGGGACTTATACCTGAGACACACCAACTACCAAAGCGCCTTGTTCGGGAAGCTACTAGTGTCTGAACCACGGGCCCTGTATTTGGCATATAATCTGCTAGTTTACATTTTTCAGTCACAAGATTTTAACCGTGATATCTCTTTGTTTCTTGATAGTAATCTAATTTTGTTAATAACAACACGGTATGATCATTAAACTAAGCTATTTAATGTTTTGATGCAAACAGCCAGTAAGTGTTTGTTAGTACTCCTAGGCAAACATCTTACCAATTATGTGGCTCTAATATGTTCAAGTTGTAGCTTAATCGTGACCCTGTCCTTCTCAGCGGTTGTAGATACTTCTATCTGTTAGGTAGTATTTAGGGAAATTGTAACTCATTTCGTCTAATTGCTAAAAGATAACATTTTAATGAGCTTTTCACAGTTATGAGAGATGTGCATTTAACAGTCCATCTACTGCTGTGGAGCAAGACATATAGTCCGTAGACAGCATTCAGTCTAGCAAGTATGAGGGAAAAAATGCCAACCTGGTTCCATAAGGGCATGAGTTAGGCGGTTAGAAGTCCAATCTTTGAAGATTTATGTGACTGCGATCACTCAACATACATGTTAATCTTTAAGTTGTTTAAAAAATCCGTCCAAATATACCAAATATCACCTTTCTGAACTCATTTCCATCATCCAGAATATATTCATTTGTTTTCTCGTTTCCTTCAGGCCACTCGTTATAATTACAATTCAGAAGAAAGATTTGCTATGATTGAAATAATCAGTATGATTAAATCTGTTCAAACACAACTTTTACGATTGGAAGCTTGTTATTCAGAAGCGATTGGTCGTTCTGTTTATCGAGAACTACAGGCAATTGTTGTCGGCCAATTAAGCGCTCCATTGCTTAAAGCACAAAAGAAAAAAGAACGAATCATGCTGGCACGTTTAATACTTGCGATTCAAGCGACATGTGCTGATCAAGTATGCATAGTATAATATCGTAACTGTTTTATCGGTGAAGAATGATACTAAAATAATAAAATGTAAACCAATTTTTAAGGGTGTTTAGAATTATATTTAGGAAGTATTATTACGTTGATATCGAAAAGCTATTCCGATTTTTTTCTTTCAACTAATTGTAGTTACATGTTATTGCTGTTCAACACGGAAAAGTGATTTTCAGTGGCATTTAAAATTAAGCCGTGATATATATCAGGGGTGACTAAAGTTTAAAATATCAATTGTTTGAGTAATGTTTTATGGCTTTTATGCTCAACATAAGTAGTATTGGTTGACTTGAATTTGACCGAACAAAGACCATGGATAGTGTGTTTCAAACTCATATTGTAAACTTTAAAGAGATAAAGTATTGCCTATGGACTTTTATTTGAATCTTCTCATAGGTATCTTATTAGAGGTAAAGTTCATCGTCTCGTTTTGATTGATTTCTTACTTTGAGACTAACTAAATCCAAGCTTATAGATAACATAATCCTATGTATTGAGATTCTTAAGA
Source organism: Schistosoma haematobium (assembly GCF_000699445.3). Classification (NCBI taxonomy): domain Eukaryota; kingdom Metazoa; phylum Platyhelminthes; class Trematoda; order Strigeidida; family Schistosomatidae; genus Schistosoma; species Schistosoma haematobium. The sequence continues at coordinate 566,980 of NC_067199.1, read as the reverse complement.
AAAACAATCCTTTGCATGTCTTGAGTGCAATATTTTTTGGGATAGATCTACCCCTTCCTTATGTGTGAGATGTTGCTTCATGAGTGATCTACAATAATTCATAGTATGACTATAGAAAGGGAAATAGCTGAAGGCCTTGATCGGTTCGCTTATTTTGAAAGTCTCATCAACCCTAGTGGATTAGTGACTAGCAAAATCTTGTTACGTTTTCAAAAAGCTGCCAACTTTTGTCAACTTGTACAATCTGTTGCTCAGGAGAGATGTTCATCTGTCTATTAAGGTGGGAGTATACTACCCATCAGCTTGGTCTATATGAAACATGATATTTAGAGGTAAAAGACACGTATAGATTTCAAGTATTTGATCTTATGTTCTCGAACCATTGTTTATATATGGCGGGATCACCAAATCAGACTTGCTAAGGTTAGATCAAGTAGAAGCCTTGAGTTTCTATCAGTAATTTGCTAGCTACTGCTTTTCCAAGATTCCTTAGCTTTCCAGTAGCCTGTCATTTCAACGAGGACTCCGTGCTGATGGTATTTTCCAAAAAAACAATGGAAGCTTCACAATTAAATCATCCAATTTAGAGAATATAATACCTCCAACAAGTACATTGTCATCCGTAACTTTGTCATTAAACTCTACTTTTTATCATTATTTTTTAATAAATCAATCCTTGAAAATATGACTTCCATTTAGTATATGTTCTAAAGAATAAATCTAACAATAGAAAGGTTAAACATTTGTGAGGCACATTAAGTCGATGTCTTTTACAGTATTTAAAGTCTTTGCTAACTAGAAACAAGTGAAAGTCTATTTAAACCCACATTTACCGAACAGCTATGACTTGAGAATGTAGCACCACCAAATACTCCCATACTGTATATTTTAAGCCCTTGTAATGTGTAAACAGGTTATGTTCATCAGTGGAGCTGTATCGTTCAACCCATGTTTATCTCGTTAGTTGGCTCACAGTCATTAACACCGATAATTATTATGCAAATTTTAGTGTCATCATTACTAGTACCAAACACATCAAACTTTCCCACCGAAATATATTTTTATTCTACCAAAAAACATGATAGCATTTCATCAATAAACATTCTTTAGTTTTGTATTAGTCGTTTTCTGGGATACAGATTCTCTCAACAACTTTTATTCTCATCACAAGATTAAGTCAGAACTACTCAATCCCGATCCCTTACTTTTTTCCTCTCAGATATCCGACACAATGGATTTGGATATGATGATGCACACTAGTAGCAGTAGTGGTGGTGGTACAACAGGATCCAAATCATGGGGTAAAGCTGCTTCTTCAAAACTATCGAATTCAAGCAATAATAATAATCATAATAATAGTATGACTACAGGGTCAAATTCTACGATGGCTACTGTCGCTGCTTCATTAGCCAATAGTAATGACAGTCCAACAGGATCGATTAGTACAAGTAGTATATTTGATTCAAATAAACGTCGAGTTGGTCCATCATCTAGTCAATTGTATTTAGTACGAACTATGTTAGAATTAATGGTTGAACAAGTTTCATCAACCAAACAAATGATACGAAAAGAATTGGACACTGCAACATTATCAGCGATAGATACATTTCTTAAGCATAGTTTTTATTGGCCATATCTTCTGAATTTCAGTGGTAATTTGAAAGTGTTTATCAATTTTATCCATCTTTAATTTTATTTATACAAGTGTAATTTGTAATTGTTCATGCAAATCTGTTTATGTATAATTAATCACTAATTTTAAGTGTAGGTGACTTTCTACTAGATAAGTAAATAAATGTAAGCTGACTTCCTAACTTTAGGAATGTGTGTTACGTATGTCCAACCACTGCCTACCTCGACATGCGATGTTCGCTTAATAATAGGAATAGGTTGTAAAAAAAACTAGGGGCGGCTAATCAAAAACTTTGAATCAGTTCGTGAACTCATTGGCCGTTAGGGTGGGTCGTGCTGATAGGTACAGATTATTCGTGATTATCATAATCATTAGTTGTAAATGTGTGATGTCACAGAACCGATAAAAATGACACGGAGACATTCACTTTCTGCATTTCTTTAAATGTTGAGTTTAATAATTATCTCATACTTTTCATTTCACAAATTAATTGTTTCTCACCCAAGCACATTATTAACGCCTAATCTTCCTTGCTACCACTATTCTGGCATTTGCCTTGATAATCTTATTTCGTCGTGCTGATATGGTTTAGCAAATTAGACAGACGCTCATATCTGACAGATCCCACTTTTTTTTATCACTGATCAAGTGACTAACGTATTAGATGTTCATCATCAGTGTGGTGGTCTTTTCATACTTAGTTTTACATTGATCACTCTTGCTAATATATTCCCAACTAGTTTAAGTTTAGATCATGATCTTCTAATGATTACTTTTAATTTTAACATTCAAAAGAAGTATTTTCAAATTGTTAATTCATCTTACTGAAATAATTATTCACTGAAGTAAAGACTAGTACACGATATTGGTTAGAATACATTGGTCAAGTAGTTTACAAAATTTATTATATCAATTCTCTATTTATCTACTTTGACGTATGGTCTAGTTGGAAAATACCTCTTACTTCTTATGAGTAGTTTATTACATCTAATCCTATTGTTTATTAAATCAATTCAGTACTTTAATTAATTGGTTTCCAGCTGTTCTACTTACGTCATTGTAGGCAGATGATCAGTATCACCAATGCACACAGAAAGTGTAGCTCAAAGCGAAGTACATGAACATGTACAATTAGTAAATGAGTTATCGTATAACATACAATTCCACTGCACTTGTTACTTATGATTTAGCTCAAAGAAAACTTCCACATAAAGATAATGTGGTGGAAAATATGACTGAGTTACCATAAAAATGCACTATTATGTTGAAATCAATCCTCTATTTGAGTTCGGTTCTGTATCACGTTTCAATACTAGAATTTTTTTCTCTCAACTACATATAAAGAAACGAAAGTATGGATTTAACATTTCATTAGTTAAATGTAGATAACAAACTAGTGTGTATACAGTAAAAGTGAATTTAAAATTGACAAGCGGTGAAATCTCATGTTAGACAATCTTGTTTTCCTATTCGCTGGTAAATAGTATTCAGTATAAAACATTAATCATTGTGGATCGATTTTGTAATGATACATCTTTTAAAAAAATGTTACATAATAAGAAAGACAGTTGAGAGTGAGGAGGAAGAAGGGGGAAATCATATGTAAAATATTGATTTATGTTAAAATGATCCGGTTAAGTCGACAAGTACAAAACAGGTGACCTTATCAAAACTAAAGAGTATGAGTAGTGTTACTGGGTGTAGATATCGATTTCAAGACGATGAATTCCCTATAACGCGTCAATGATGTATGATAAATTATTTCCTGTTGGTACAATAAAACTCTGTAACTTATTTTGGTCAAACAGCCTGCCCTAGGTATTCAAAAATCTCTTCTGTGTTCTGAGATAGAGTTGTTTTGATAATCATACTTTGTTTGATTTACCATGTTAGTTACGTTTCAAGAACAAGCCTTTTAGATTAGAAGTTGTATACAACAAATGTATATTACTTCACTGAGATAAGTACGGTTGTAGATTATCTCTTGTTTTCATCTTTGTTTACCTTCTTCCATCCATTATCCTTTTCCATCTATTTTTTTCTCACTAGAAACTTTAATCAAGTGTTGTGACCTATCTCAACTATGGTATCGTGAATTCTTCTTAGAAATGACTAATGGTGCTTGTATACAATTTCCAATTGAAATGAGTTTACCATGGATATTCACCGATCATATTCTAGAAAGTGAACATCCTGGTTATACGGAATATCTACTCTATATGCTCGATCTCTACAATGATGCTGCTGACTGTGCATTAAATCGATTTCGACGACGATTTCTGTATGAAGAAATCGAGGCTGAAGCGAATTTAGTCTTTGATCAACTTGTTTATAAACTAAGTGATAAAATATTTCGGCACTATAAACGCTATGCATCATCAATTTTATTAGACAAACGATTTCGAGCTGAAGCCCAACGTACTGCTTCATGGCGTGAACCTTATCCACCGCCTAATCGTTATACTGCAGCTTTACTTCGACAAAGAAATATTCAATTGCTTGGTCGTTCTGTCGATATAAACCGATTAATTTGTCAGAGGATGACTAAAGCAATATACAAATCAATTGAAGTTGCTATTTCACGTTTCCATAGTTCAGATATAACAGGAATAATTGTAAGTTTGACGTTTATTATTATCATTATTATTGTTTTTTGTAATACAATACTATTACACTTGATCATGAACTAATATCGTTTAGAGTAAAAGAATCTAACTTGAAGAATTCTTACTCCCTACCATTGACAATCGACTGTCGACCAAACTCATCAAATATAAAAGTCGTATACAGACTAGCAAGTTTATTTGAACACCCAACTGGTCATGAACTGTACGTTTTATCACTGATAAATTATTTATCAGGTTTGAATTTATGCACCTGACTTTGAGTCACATTTTATACGTGTGAGCTAGTGATGCTACCTCGGTTGCCCAGACCAAAGCCGGTGGAGCAAAGTTTGAACCTGGAACCTTAGCATTCGAAGGTCGAACGCCTAAATCATTAAGCAATCGCTCTTTCTTACCATTTAAAGAGAATAATGGATCTTTAATATGATTTATTTACAGTAAGTAGAGAATTAATATATCGCTTCATATCTTTCTACGAACTAATTCTTTCTTCCCGTACTATGTCCTTATATGCAATCTTTCTTTTCTATATTAGCACACTTGATTTAACTACTCCTATGAATCCGGTATTCATCTTGTTGTGTTAATGAGGTATGGCAACTTGGACCGATGCATATATGTGCCTGGTTCTACGTTGTAGCTGACTGACTGACTGACTTAATATTTTCATAGTTTTGTTTTTGTAAATAAATAAAACAATCTAATTCATCTCATTACACACATCTATCCAAAATATATTATTCAATAAAAATAAATTTTACAACCTCATAAACTAGAACATGTATCTGAAATGAGACTAACCATGCCGTTGTTATTTATTGAATAGATTTGGACGCTTGTGATATACTTTAAAATGAACATTTTGGAATAGTTATGGATGTTAGCTTTCTACGCACTGAAATTAAAACATCTATCCGATTGATGGTTGAAAGTTAAAGAAAGAAACTAATGATTCATAATTGTACTAGATGTATGTAGTGATCATCATATAAAGATTTAGTTGCACCAATAATTACATCAGGCTCTTATTTATTCTACTTTTGGGCTAGTTGTTCTATTTTGGAATCCCATCTGACTGGTCTCAATCACTGATTGTGCCAGTCTATAAGAAAGGACAAAAGTCCTCTTGTGACAATCACAGAGGAAGCAGTTTGACTAATACAGTGTCTAAAATATTAACTTCAATAATACTTCGACGCCTAACTAAAGCTCGTGAAGAGCAGGCTAGAGAAAACCAGGCTGGTTTTCGACCTGGACGTGGTTGTATAGACCAGATATTCACATTTCGTCAGGTTCTAGAACACAGACACATGTTCAGACGCCCCACAATGGTAGTATTTCTCGACCTTAATGCAGCATTCGACTCTGTTGATCGTGAGGCTCTATGGCAGTGTTTGTCATTGAAAGGAGTACCAAAGAAGTACATTAACCTTATAAAGGCTCTCTACTCGAACACAACTGAACTGGTAGAGTGAGAGCTTATGGCGAACTGTCATCAGAATTGATTACCTCAAGTGGTGTTCGTCAGGGCTGTCTACTCTCTCCATTCTTGTTCAACTTTGTCGTTGAAGTGCTTTCAGAGATAACACTTTCCTCATCTAAATTTTCGGGGGTTGAACTTCTGCCGGGAGACTCACTTCTTGACCTAGAATATGCCGATGACATAGTTCTATTTGGTGAAGACGCTGACAAAATGCAGTCTTCTGATCACTCTAAGCAACAATGCAAGCATGTTCGGGATGCGATTCTCCCCTCGAAATGCGAAATGTTGCTTCAGGATTGGGTTGCATCGACACCCGAACTAATGATAGGGAGTGAAGTAGTTGAGCGTATCGATCGCTTTACTTATCTTGGAAGTCTCATCAGCCCTTGTGGTCTGGTGTGTGACGAAATCTCAGCACGGATACAGAAGGCTCGACTAGCTTTTACCAACTTGCGCCATTCATGGCGTAGGCGAGATATCCGTCTACCAACGAAAGGACGTGTTTACTGTGCAGCAGTTCGTTCCGTCCTACTTTATGGCAGTGAAACATGGCCGGTAAGAGAAGAGGATATTTGTAGGTTACTAGTATTCGATCATAGATGTCTTCGAAACATTGCTCGTATATCCTGGGACCATCGAGTAAGTGACGCAGTTGTTAGGAAACTGGTACTAGGTAAGGATGGCAAATCCATTGATGAGGTAGTGAAACTTCATCAGTTGAAATGACTGGGACACGTGTTACGTATGCCCAACGACCGACTGCCTCGACGTGCTATGTTCATTGGTATAGGAGTAGGTTGTAAGAAAGCTAGGGGCGACCAGACCAAAATATGGCACAAGTCCATGAAGTCACTGACAAGTGGACTCAGCCATGTTGGTAGGTGTAGACTACCTGGTTGGGGACCGCGAGATGATAGCAACCGATGGTTAGAGACCTTGAATGAAATAGATCAAAATCGTTTGCAATGGTGCAGGTGCATCCACTCTTTGTGTTCTCCCAAATTCTAATCTTCTGAATTCTTCATGTCCACCATTTTCTTTCCAAATTTATTTCACTGAATTATACTCTTTGAATAACATCTTCAAACCCTAATGTGTTCCGATTACTGCTTATACTCTTACTACCTCTACCACTACGGAATTTGAGTTGACAACTGCATCTCTATGCTAATGTGGTGTGAAAACTCGAACTGATGTACGTACGTACGAAGTCCTACTTTGTTACTGATTGACTGACTGATTTTGGATTCCATTATACATGTAGTTTAGTTTAAAAACTTTACAAAATTTATCTATCATTCACATATATACACTGAACAGGATGATAAATGTGATGAAATTCTGAAAATATACTTAACATATACATATAGTGTATGTGTATGTGTATCCATTCTTTTCAATCAATTAACCATAGAATACTTGATTAATTATACAGTCGATTGTTTATACGTTTCAATAGATGGATCATTTATAGGATGATGGATTCATTTATTTTATTTTATTTCTTCTTAAAGTCTTGTTCATTATTAATTAGTTTGTGATCAACTGATATATTTCGATGGTTACTTACGCCTGTTACTCCTCATGAAGGAGCATAGGCCACTCACCATCATTCTCCATCCAACCCTGTCCTGGGCCATCCTTTCCAGCCCTTTCCAGTTTTTATTCACCCTTTTCATATCTGCTTCTATTTCCCGACGTAATGTGTTCTTTGGCCTTCCTCTTTTTCGTTTCCCTTCAGGATTCCGAGTTAGGGCTTACCTGTAGTTCTTCTTGACTTCCTGCAGGTCTCAAGCCCAGGTAAAGAAGTAGGGTTGGGCATGAGGTCGGCAATCCCATCCCGTAGAAAAAATCTTGCTAAAAAACGCCAACTAGATTGAAACTTTTCTTTACACATTGCACAAAGTATCTGTCGGCTAATGAAGGAGTAGGCTGGAGGAAAGAAAGGATTCACTAATTCATTGATAATTGGTTTGAGTTATGTTGGTAGACGTTCGGTACACTTCATTAAGTTCTTCGCCATAATTATAGTCATTAGTTAGAGGTGTTGATTAACTTAACTCAGAATCAATCACAATAGCTCATACCCATGTACTCTTTTTGTTCCTTTAGATTTGCAGTTTCAGAACTGTTTTGTAACCTTGATTCTGCGAATTCATTCTCCTCGAATCATACTGTCTGCGGTTAATGCTTCCTAGTATCACCGATTCTTCTGCTACTTTGGTATTGATTCTGATCATTTTATCTCATTGTGGTGTAACAACTTAAATCGATGCACATATATGCTAGGTTCTACGTTCCTTATGATTGACTGACGTTTGTAATCCTGCCAGCTGCATGAAAAATGGTATACAGTAGTAACCTATTTTTATTCAGTCAGCCGAATAGAATCTAATAACCATGAATACCTAGGTTGTGATTAAAACTAGTATAGCTGAAAACGTAACCAATCACTAAATTACATTATGACATATAATAGTGAACAAATAGTTTATATTCATCTACATTATATGAATCACAATTATCTCAATTATTATAGTTGTATATTTAATAATTTTAAATAAATCTTGTTTTTGTATGTATACTATATGACTATACCTTTATATTCATAGGAATTGGAAGCAGCTATTGAATGTAATCGACTTTGTCATAGAATGTTGAGTGAACAATTGGAATTAGATGATTTTGATGCATTATTACGTGAAGCGGATAATTTAGTAACTTCTAGATTAGGAAAAATTACTGTTCATGTATTTTGGGAATTAACATATGATCTTGTTAAAAATTACTGTTATAATGATGCTACTAACAGGTTAGAAAGAGTTTTGTTTTAATTTTATGATTAAGTATTAAGTTTTCTACAATATTTTAACCGTTTTAAAAATACTCATTCTATTAAAATACTGATATATGTATGAAGAATATTCTTTTCAATTGATGCTCATCAGGTTTTACAAATAGACACCAAAGTTTTGAGCAAATTACATAATTATTTATTTAAACACATAAACATTCGTACAAGGAGGCACCAAATAGATATACACCACATAAATCATTCGATTCATGTGACGGCTGGGATCCTGCTCGGGTGCCCAAACCGAAGCAGGTGGTTATCTTAGGGGGTTATACTCGGAGTCTTTGACCTACAGGTCTAATCCACAAGACAGTGGAGCAACGTAAGGAGATGCCGTCCGACGGTAGCCGGTGACCAACAACAGACTTATACTTCATCTGTTCCTTCAGGATACTGGGGTCCATGTAAACCATTGGTTTGGAATCAGGGTTTTCCAACTCCGCTAAGTGGACTCTCCGTGTCCAGTAATCCGGTTAAAGTGCCGGACATTCGCTTTTCGTCCTCTCAAATTTTGTAAACAACACCAGTGGTGCGAGAAAGCAGTGAGTAGGACTTCCCTGTTGGTGGTTGTATGCACGTGGTCATGTGAGAGCATTTGGAAAGGGTAAGCGGACTCTCCCCACTCTCAGCCGTACCAGGGCATTTGGGGGCCAGTTTGCTCCCTACAAATTGATTTGTTAAGTTAAAGTATATCAATAGTGAAGTTGTGACAAAAAAAAAACAGTCGCTTTAATAAACCACGTGCAATAAACGAACGCGTAGATCATTCCGTAAAGTAGATAAATCTAGACGCTTTATGTAAGTAAGCGAAAAATCCGGAGTCAACCGAAAGACAAGTATAAAATACGTATTAACCAGTATATATATGTTTATCACTCTGATTTATTCTACATTTAATATTCTTAAAAACCAAATAATTATTTAAATTTTTAAAATCTGCAAATAGATTTGTACCAACAAATTTCACATTAACTGAAGTGTTAGAACGTGAGAAACCGCCAACAGTTGAGGCTCAATACGTTTGGGGTAGTCGTTCGTTAAATACATGCTTTGAAACTATATTTAAATTATATCGTGGTTTTGTTGGTGCACCTCACTTTTCTGCCATTTGTCGTTTATTGGGTTATCGAGGTCTGTTTGTTGTTACGGCTGAAGTAATGAAAGTTGCTCAATCATTGGTACGTTTAATTTGTTTGACTTGATTCCTTATTTTGAATAGTGATTTCTTTTTGTCAGTCAGTCAGTCAGCTACAACGTAGGACCAGGCACATATGTGCATCGGTCCAGGTTGCCATACCTCATTAGCACAGCAAGATGAACACCGGATTCATAGCAGTGGTTAGGTCAAAGGTGGTAATATATAAGAGAAAGATTGCATATAGAGATATAGTACAAGAAGAAAGAATTGGTTCGTAGAAAGAAAGATATGAAGTGATTTTAATCTCTTAGTTTAAGGGAAGACAGGGAGTGTATACACCGACGCCATTGTGATCGATTCTGAGCCATGTCACCAAGAGTCTCCAACCATTGGTTACGAAAGTCACGTGGACCCCAACCAAGTAGTCTGCATCTACCAACATGGCTCAGACTAGAAGTTAGTGTCTTCATGCACTGATGCCACGTTTTGGTTTGGCCGCCCCTAACTTTCTTCCAACCATCTCCAATACCGGATAGCATTGCACGTCGTGGTAGTCGGTGTTCAGCCCAGTCCATCTGGACCGGCTCCAGAGGTCTTTAAGGATGGTGGTCCAATTTTGGCGATCAGGTTGACTAATATTTTAGCTAAGATCTGGGAGTTAGACGTTATTCCATCTGACTGGTCACAATCACTTATCGTCCCAATATATAAGAAAGGGTCAAAATCATCTTGTGACAACCACAGAGGGATTAGTTTAACTAATATAGTATCTAAAATACTAGCCTCGATAATTATCAGACGCCTAACTAAGACTCGTGAACTCCAAAACGAGAGACTCAAGCTGGCTTCAGACCTGGTCGTGGCTGCATCGACCACATATTCACCATTCGTCAGATTCTAGAACACAGGCATACTTATCGGCGGTCTACCGAGTCAAATTTCTTTTTGTGTATTACTTTAATGGTTTATAAAGTTATTTTATTAGTTATATGTCTTCGGAATATTCATGTGTCGCTTGACTGACTGTGAAAAGTAACATCAGTCTCATTTTTTATACAACATTTTTGTTTCATAATGAAGTTTGTCGTTTATCTTGTTCTGAATAGCTGACTATTTGCCTCCATTTGTTATACACCAGTAGTTTTTTGATTGTTAGCATAAATGAATAGAATGCGATGAATAGATGATATACCAGAGACCGAGCTCATGATTTGAGCCGTCAGTTAAGCTGATATAAAAAAAACAAGACCTGCGTGATGAGATAAATGTCTAATCAAATAACATACTTGTAAACAAAATGTAGAACGCAAAACTAAACACAATTATACACCAAATGTGATTAAGATATACAGATTTCATAGATCGTTTAAATGCTAGGGAAATTAAAATATGAGTGTTAGATTTCATTCTTTCGCTGTCATATTACTGTTATCGACTTGAATTCGGATGATATGAATAGTCTGCGCAACCAATCTACTTGTTCTTCAAAAGGATCCACCTATTTACAGTGCGTTTCTCGTAAGGTCGTTAGTGTTTTATCATTGGTATCTTCAAAGCATTGTTTGTGTTTATTGAAACAATTGGGTGAGGATTTTTGGTGCTATATATAGAGTAAATTGACGAAGTTAGTTGATTGACTTATGTGGCTGTAAAACTTGATAAAAATGACTGAGGGATCTATTTAGAAGTGCTGCATGCTTGTTTTAATAATAGTTTATGAGTAGATTAAAAACTCTCAGGTCAAGATGTAAAATCATCTCACGAGGTTATTCAATACTAGTTTGAGTTGTTTTTAGATATATGAACTTCTTGGTTGGAGTCCACGGAAGTACAGATGCATTCTTTGTGCTCCCCCCCCCTCAACTCTTGCGAAATCTACTATTATTGAATAAAAATCCTTTCTTAGGTTTATATAATTATTTGTCACGAACTTCAGTAACAGAGATTCCTATCAAAATTTTTGATGGACGAAGATAATCTTCAGATAAAAAAATATGGGTACATTCGGATGTTAGTGAATTGAGCATGTGTTACAGGATCAGAATCTATCGAATAGTGAACATTTGATTGATTGTCCAAAGCTCAACTCGTTTTCTCAAGTTTGCTGTTCGCCATCTCCAGTTAATTTCGGAATGATTATTGAAAGTAAGATTTTTGAAATCATATCAGTCAAACTAGTTCTCCGGATACTACAGAATAATAAACGCCGTTTTATGTTATAGTTCATCAATCCGTCATACTCAATTGCATACAGTATTATAACCTTTTTGTCGGCTAGTCCCCTAATCATCTAGTGATTTCTTCCTATATTCATTGTTGGAAGTTATTCCGACTTATATCATTGTAAATTTATCATGAAAATTCATCAAAATTTCTTAAAATGTTTTTTTTCTCCATCATATTAGCTAAATCAAATATTACGCGATTATGTTTGCCGATTAGTGCTTCTTATGCCTCAATCATTGATACTTCCATCAGAGAAAGCAGAATCTGATGCTGTATTCTCGGCTTTATACACTCAATTACATCAAATCTATAAATATACAGATTTAAGAACTAATGTATTTCAAAATTTTCGTGAATTTGGAAATATTCTTATCTGTTGCTTACAGTTAGAAAAGAATTTAGTAAGTTTTTTCAAATAATCAGTGTAAATTTTCAAAGAAATGAAAATAAGCTTCACTTTTATGAAATACTACGAACACACTGATTGTTAGTATTCCCTGTCCGAGTTATGATTATCAAGCAAAATGATCTAGCTACAAGTGATTTGAATAGCTTTTTACTAATGATAACTAAAATTGAAGTCAATTATATGAGGAGGGGTTTGACTTCACTCTTGTAAAACGTAAATATGCAATTGCGATTTGACTCAGTATTAAAATAGTGGCTCAATAGTTAAGGCATCCGGCTTTTAGTCACTAAATTACAAGTTCGAACCCCGTCACACTTTCGATTTGGTTCTAGGTCAAGTCCGCAAATTTAACCTGGTAGATGATTTATTACTGATAATAAGTATGGTCTGAATTTATTCCTGATATTATAAAATATTAGAGAATTATGTTTTTTTTTTAAAGTGAATGCGATTGGTATAAATTTATTCCTAACGCTTATATCCAGCTGGTTAGAACTGATTGGTCGTTAAAATAATCTTGTTGATCTCTTCGACTGAACCTAGCTACCCGGTTGAAGAAAATAACTCCTTTCAGCTGATTACGTGAATTTTTCAATACCATGTGAAATAGAAGACTGAGATGGTAGAGAAGATTTGTAGCTCAGGTGGATGATTTTGATGGAGTTTTGTGCTCTGAGCTGGATGGTTTGGTCGTAAAGCTTTCATCGTTCTTCTGAACTACATCATCAACACAAACTTTAGGTAGAAGTGAAGTGTTCGAATTTCTCCACATGTGGAGAAGATTCGCCGGTGTAATTTGCGATAAACAGAGTAAAAAAATCGTTATAACGTATACTAGGATGTTGTTAAAATTACCGGTCTTTAGTTAATATGAATAAGTGAAAATCTTAAACACAATTTTAAGATTTTATACAAAAAGAAGAGGTAGATGAAGACATGCCATAAAAATGCTATACAGCAGTACTACTCTGACTGTTTGTAAGGTAAAAACTGAACTCATCTGTTTCGCTGGGGTGATGGATGATGACTCGTTTTTGTAAAATAAAGACTAATGAAATATGAAAATTAGTCCCTTTGATGTTCATTAACGTACACATAGGGAGAAGCAATCGTGATCTGCAGGTGAGTGGTTGAATACATACCAAAATGGCTAAGGAAACAAATGAACTTCGATGATCTTCCGCATTCGTGAAATATTCGGTTGAGACGGGTCATAGGGTCGATATCAAGTCAGCCTCTATAGTGCTATAAAAAGAGTTTTCAGCGTCGTATACTAAGGTCTATTGAAGTCTTGTCTATGGAAAAACTGGATTCGCTTTTGTGTTCAGAAACATTTCGTCCTTACTCTTAGCCTACTTTAATTTATTACCAAAGTGGTGAGTTTCAGACTGTGTACTTTTTATTGTTTTTGTTTCTGCATACCTCCTTTCTTGTCTAGTTGACTTTTTTATTTTTCATACATAATGTCTTAACAAGTATAAGTGTAATCAGATTGTTCGAAACATAATTCTGATAATCTTTGTCTTCTCATTGTATCGCTCTAATGAAATATGATTAACTGCCTTGTAAAGTTTACCGATATATATATGACAGAAAATCTGCAAGGTTGAACCTGCTTCTACTATGATGAATACTACTGAATGGTTATCAAAGGAGACCTCTTTAATCAATCTTTCTGTTTGTTTGTTTAAGTAATAATTAATTTTCTGTTCTTACTATTCTAAGCTATTTTACATTCTAGTCAATTGAAGATTCATGTGATCTTCGTCATGCAGGGCCTTTTATTGGACAAATGCCAAGACAGTTCTTCCCTCCTATTCCATCTCATGAGGGTAAGTTGTTTATAATTCTTATATTTAATCATATGAATATCAAGTTTTTATTTACTTCTCAATTTATCTGTCTAAAAAAATTGACAATTTTTTTCTTAATAAACACAATTATGTTTTTACGGCTATAGGATAAATGGTAAGAGTTCCTAAAATTTGAACTTATCATAATTATATAAATTCATACTATTTCTCTATTGTCGTTGTTTTTGGTATATTCAAATATTTCAATGGTTGTGATCATGAGTCATTTGAAGCTAGACCACCATGGAAAACCTGGAAGCATTGAACGACCGTTGTGGAACTCCTCAGCAGTGTGCATCCACGGTGTCTCACTCAATTTCGTGGATTGGTTGGAGTTAGACAACACCGTTGGATGCCAGACTGCTTAGTGGTTAAGCGCTCGAGAGGTTGGATCGTGGATGCGCAGTGCTGAGGAGTCTCACAGTAGGACGAAACGATCGTTCAGTGATTCCAAGTTTTCTCATGGTGGTCTAGCTCCAATCGACTCATGATCTCAACCATTGGAATTACTGTAATATTCACAAAAACCATTCTGATATTCAAATATAACATTTCCGTTTATTTCCAAAATTTAAAATGATCATTATTTTTTTCATCTTATCATGAAACCAAATTACTTAGGGAAAAACAAACACAATACCGAACTCCCCAAAAGGATTTTCTCTCTAATATTCAATATTCTATTTATTTCAAGTTATTTAATCATTGCTTACTTTACTCATTACTTAGATTTCTTTATCAGCTTTAAAAAGTAGTTTATTACTTATCAACTCAAGAAATTTTAGACATCCCCTGTATTTGTTCAAAATGTTTTTTGCTCAATGAAAAAAAGACAGAAGCGGAACTGAGCATTTGTTACTTAAATTGTATACAATCGATTTTGTAGAGTTATTTTGTTAGTGGCCCCCAAATGCCCTGGTACGGCTGAGAGTGGGGAGAGTCAGCTCTCCCTCTCGTGATACTCTTACATGGCCGCGTGCATACAACCACCAACAGGGAAGTCCTACTCACTGCTTTCTCGCACCACTGGTGTTGTTTACGAAATTGAGAAGACGAAAAGCGAATCTCTGGTGCTTTAACTGGGTTTCTGGACACGCAGAGTCCACCTAGGAGAGTTGGAAAACCCTAATTCCAAACCATTGGTGCACATGGGCTTCAGGATACCAAGGGAACAGATGGCGCATAAACCAGTTATTGATCACCGACTACTGTGGGACCGCATCTCCCAACGTTGCTCCACTGTCTTGTGGATTGGACCTGTAGGTCAAAGGCTTCGAGTATGATCCCCTAAGATAACCCCCTGCTTCGGTTTGAGCACGCGGGCAGGATCTCAGCCCTCATATAAATCGAATGATTTATGTGGTGTATATCTATTTGATACCTTCTTGTACGAATGTTTATGTGTTTAAATAAACTTCGTTAGTGAGTTAGAAAAAATTCTTGATTCAATGGTGTAGAGTTTTATAAACATTTATTGATTTTAGTCACTAGTTACTATGCAATTGAAAAATGTATCATTTAATTAATTTTTTTTCTTTTTTTTTCTATTGATTTTTTTAAAATTATTTAAACTTTAATTAAAAGTTCAATGAACAATTTCCTATATCAATCAATCATCCTTATTTGTTTTTAGTCAAAAAAAAAAACAATAATCGAAAACTTAACATGAATTCTGAAAAAAACAACAACAACACTAATAACAGATATCAACATTATGAAGTATGTCATAGAAGAAAGAAAAAACCCTGTGAAATCCCATTTCTTTTTTCATAGTGTTGATATTTTCGATGGTTTCATTGGGCTGTTTTTCGTTGTTGTTGTTGTTGTTGTTGTTGTTGATACATACCCTTTGTATATTGATGAGGACTACAATAGGAATACAGAATATATATACATATGTAATATTATTTTCCAAAGAAGTTTTACTTCCCTCATATGATTAGTGTTTGACAAGTACAAAGGATACACCTGAAGAATTGGGCAAATCCTGACTTGTGTATATTGGTACAATTCTTGATATTCTGTTATACCAAAATTGTTTCTATATAATAATAATAGTAATAATAATAATGAGATATATGTAATGTACAACTAGTTCACTTATTGTTGCTGATATTGTTCCTTCTTATTCTCTATTACTCATTATAGAAGGATTAAAAGGTAAATCAATTAATGAATTAAGACGTGAACGTGAAATTCAATACAAAGAATTACAAAAGAAACAAGAATCAATGAATATTGTATTAGTTGTATCACGTATTGGTACTGAAGATGTAAGTTAATAAGATCTTATATGTAAATCTACGTGATCTATATGTATTTATCATTCTCTAATCTTGTATTATATATTTTTTTTAAAATGGTGTTTCCTTTTTGTTCATCTTCTTAATCGTTTCATTGTTTATATTGATTTAATTGTGCGAACTAATCTGTAGAGTATTATACTAGATTAATGCCCTGGTATGACCGAGAGTGGGGTGGGCCCTCCTTCTCTCTCGAAATGCTCTCACACGGCCACGCATATGCAGCCTCTTCCAGGGAAGTCCTACTCACTTCCTTCTCGTGACGGGGCTGTTGTTTACAAAAATGAGAGGACGAAAAGCGAATGTCCGGAGCTTTAACCGGATCACAAACCAATGGTGCACATGGGCTCTAGTATCCTGCGGGAACAAATGGCGTATGGAACAATCGTTGGTCACCGGCTACCATGGGAATGCATCTTCTCACGATGCTCCACTGCCTTGTGGGTCAAACCTTAAGGTCAAAAGCTCGGGGTGTGGTCCCTTAAGAAAACCACCTGCTTCAGTTTAGGCAACCGGGCAGTATCACAGCCCTCACACAAATCGGATGATTTATGTGGCGCATATCTATTTGGTGCCTCCTTGTACCAATATCTATGTGTTAAAATAAATAATAATAACTAGATTAATTTATAAGTCAATTTGAGATAGATGACATCTTGAAATAATTCGGTCATCATCTTAAGGTCTATCTACTAATATGTATCAATTTAAATTGTCCAATTTTATATCAGCATAGAAATACAGTGAAAACGGACAAAGTATGGAACAAAGGTGAGGTACTCAATCTACAAAGGAAAGTGAAACAAGTGATATATATATATATATCAAGATTTTTCTTTTTAAATGCCTCCTATTTAATGGGTAACCGGTATTACTATTATTTCTTCATTAAACTCCATGCTGTCACATATATTCCACTTAAAATGTTTCACTCTGATAACAAAAAAAACTATACATTTTTCTTCCATTGAATAGTAAATAAACTATAATTTGTCTAATAGGGTGAAACCCGAGATTATACAAAAGTCACGAGGCCGATGCCTCTTCTTGCAACCGGAATAACAATTTTTATAGGTATATGGAATGTTCACACAATGTAGGAGACCGGGAGGACCAGTCAAATGGCAACAGAAACGAGAAGATACAATTTGACGGTTCTCGAAATAAATGAAACCCATTGGACACAAGCTGGACCGAAAGGGATAGATTCGGCAGAGATGCTGCTTTACTCTGGTCACAAACAGGAAAATTCTCTACACACTCAGGGAGTTGCTGTAATACTTTACAAAGAAGCATGTTAAGAACTTATAGGATGGGAATCTCATGAACCTAGAATATTCAAATCATCCTTCAAAATAAAGAAGAAGGGAATCACAATGATTGTTATCCAATTTTGTGCACCCATCATTAATGACAATAGAGACATCACACTGCAATCAGTACCAGGACTTTTCAGACGGCGTAGTTCCTCTATTACAAACACACGAACAAATGCAAGTCAAGCCAAACAGTGTAGCAGCAGCCTCTACATCAGTAGGACTCTACATACACAAGGGAAAAGCAAGATCCTCAAATGCAACACGGAGAACACTAACCTGGTCGCATTAGATAAGGAAGCTCTAGAACAAGTAGAGTCTTTCACGTACCTGGGAAGCATCGTCGATGAACAAGAAGGATTTGGTGAAGACGTAAAGGCAAGAATCGGCAAAGTAAGAGGAGCATTCCCACAGTCGAAGAACATACGGAACCCATAACAACTGTCAACCAATATCAAAGTCAGAATCTTCAATACGAACGTCGAGACAGTTCTACTGAACGGAGCTGAAACTTGTAGAACTATCACAACCATAATCAAGAACTTACAAGTATTTATAAACAACTATCTACTCAAGATACTCAATGTTTTTTTGGCCGGATACCATCAGCAACAGCCTACTGTGGTAAAGAACAAACCAGCTTCCAGCTGAAGGGGAAATTAGGAAAAGATAATGGAAGTGGATAGGACATACATTGAGGAAATCGTCAAACTGCATCACAAGACAAGCGCTAACTTGGAATCGTGAAGGGAAATGGAAAAGAGGCAGGCTAAACAACATACTGCAGACATGAAAAAAGATGAATGGCAACTGGAAAGAACTGTAATGAATTGTCCATGGCAGAGTTGGATGGAGAATGTTATTGAGCGAGTGGCCTATGCTCCTCAAGGAGGGGTAAGGCATAAATATGTACATAAGTAAGTGTGGTTGCCGCAAAACCTGGATGTTAGGAGTGCAATTTCCCATGGAGTCACTCTTGAGCACCACTGAAGAAGTCCCAACCTAAAATAAAACAGATACCTCTATTTCAGTGATTCTTCGACAGGTATTAGCCCGTGATGAAAACCATCTCCAAACTAGACAAAACTCCATAAAACACACAATTATACAATTTTTAGTGTTAAAAAGACAAAGATGACAAGAAATGAATTTAAACACATGATCTACGGGTCGAAATAGTAGTTGAAGGTAGTTGTCAGGAAATCCTGGACGTAGGTTTTGTGCTGTATGGCACTCATTAGCGAGGTTACCTGTAATCTCTGACGGATTCGATATCGTGTCAACCAGTTTCACGGGTAATTCAACTTAACAAGTTGAAGCTTGAGTTATTTTCATGTTGAATTTACTCCTTTTAATTATAAACTCTCTCTTTTCTTCTATTCACACAGCAATTGTCCTTAGCTAAAGAGAATGAAATATTAACGAAAGAGAGACTTTGTTCTGGTTTAACACTATTCGAATTTGTAAGTTATGATTCTTCTAATCGTAACAACAAAGATTATTTTCAAACATAATTTCCGGCCGTATAATGAATTGTTTGTCATTGAATGCTTCAATTTATAAAACATATTTCAATGGATGGCTGTGTAATATAGAACATACAAGCATAGTTTACCGAAATCTATAGTGTACGTGGTTGCTTTGCCCCTTAGGCTACTTAATAACTAATTAGGACTTGTGTAAAACAGTCACATATTTGAGATGTTTGTAGGATTGCTAAAAATTTATATATACCAGATGCAATAATTATACGGAAGTACAGTAGTTGTCTCAGCCAGCTACAACGTAGGATCACACATATGCATCAGTCCAAGTTGCCATACCTCATTAGCACAACAAGATGAACACCAAATGCATAGAAGTAGTTACTTCAATGACAGTAGTTGTCTGCCTTACTTCGATTTCTCTATAGATTGCGAATTCATAATTAAAAATTAATATTTTTTATTGTTTTAATTTCTCCTGACTTTTTTTTCATTTTCTACTTCGCATGAATAGGTCCTTAATAAAATTAAAAACTTTCTTCATGAAGAAGATTCTGATGGAAATACTTGGGATCGTCTTTCCAATATTGCCAAACGTAGTTCTATATGTAATGGAACTACTACACATTATAATAATGATATACTCGGCTTAGAAAGTTATACACACTTTCATCGTCTATGGTCTGCTATTCAATTAGTATTCTGTACACCATTTGGGCAAAATGAATATACAGTTGAAGAAATGTTTGGTGAAGGATTAAATTGGGCTGGATGTGCAATCATTTTGTTATTAGATCAACAACGTCAATTTGAAGCACTTGATTTTGGTAGTCTTATTTTACGACTACAACGAATCGATAAAAAAGATGCAACACCAATGGGAGTTGTACGTTTTATTATTATTTAAATAATAAGTTATATCTATGAATATGTTATTATATCTGTCCGTTTTAATTTGACATTTTAATTGTTACTCTGGTAAATTATTCCACTGTTTTGATAGTTTAATTACTAAGTAATTTACAGAGGGTAAATTTAAATTGAATCGATTTCAATTTTAGTAAAGAGCTTTGAATGCTTGATGGAGTTTTGTTCTGTGAGCTCATCGTTTTTCTGAATGACATCATCAGCACAAACTTCAGATAAAAGTGAAGTGTTCGAATTTCTCCACATGTAGTTTATAGCTCGTCCTGTAGACCTCGATGTTGATTGGTTCTTACTGACCTTAAATTTGTCATTGTTTACTTCTTTGTTTTGGTTGTATCTCCCATTGGTTTGGTTTTTTTCCTATGTTTGTGCATAGTTTTCGTGATTGATTGATAAATTGAATCGATTTCAATGTGCTTGTTGATTGCTGATTGACCTGAGTGCCAAGCTTCTAAAAATTCTCTGTTGTTTTTCGAATTATCTCCATGAGTACTGTTACTTGGTGACTCAGCATACTAGAATTCATCAGTCGATGTTAAAGGTATTTTATTTATTTTAAATTAATAGTTTCCCTCTCATTTTTTACCATTTAGTCTCTGGAACGAATGGCGGCTCGTTTAAGTCGTTTCTCAGTACTCAATCGTCAAATATTTTCCACATTAAATATATATCTTCATCCTGTCGATCGACTGGATGAATCGAGTGTTCGTGTTCGACAGTTTCCTATACCTACCTGGTCCAAATCATAAACCACTATCGTTTTTTAAACCATGTAATTTGTTCCCCTTTCCAATTTTTTTGGTATAACGCTTATTGTACTATAAACCACCTCAATTAATGGCATTTTATAGAGTTCCTTTGGTCTTTTTTTATATTTTGATCATACCGGTAATTTGTTTTGGTTGATTTACTGCTTTCCTGGTGTTTTTTTGCTTTCTTATCTGTTTTTTTCACCTCTTTTTCTAGAGAAATATGTATAAATAAATTCATAAGGAAAATAAAGTTAATTTATGGTGTTATATGATTAATGATAATGATGCTTTGTTAGTAAAATTGCTTTTATGCGGGCCAACATTCTTTTCGTCGTAAAAATCATGTATTCGATGCGACCTTGCTGAAATGATGTGTCCATACGCGAAGTTACCTTTAGTCATCTTGAATAAAAAATTAACATAGGTTTAAGTAGAATAACATGAATTCATTTTATTTAGTTTTTTTCTGATGGCTGCTTACTACCTGTAATATGCAAGAATCATAATCACAAAATTAGTCTAAATCACAAAAAGGAGTTTGATTGTAACTTGCTTTCAGAATATCTCAGTACCGTATTACAAAGGTGTAGGTATATTTTGGTGACCGAGTGGAATAATACTAAACGTCCGATGAACTTGATTGCAGAAATGACCTAAAACCGAAGAGTGGCTTTGCAATGAACATGCGATTAGAACGACTAAAGGTCAGAATGAAATTACTTATCTAGAATTGTCGGAGAACCGTCTGGACTAACAACTATCTCCTAAACATGTCAGCTTTCTGACATCTAAATGCAGTGGCTTCAAGAACTTCGAGAGGTTGGGGATCACCATGAACGATTTCAGGACGTCGGCCAGATGTGCTTTGTCAAGGCGTTACTAGGGATTAGGCCATTCGAAGTATTCCTATCCTATTTAAGTTCCTTAGCACATGTTCCATAATTCCATGACATGATCTGCTTTTTGTTCTGCTAATGTAGTTGTTTGACAGGCACTTGTGAATTTATAGACAATTTGCAGTAACATGAAGTTGGCACCTGTAGACCTTCAATCAAATTATTAAATTTGTTGTTTTACACAGTTTTGATCTTTAAGAGCGCACCAGTTTTCACGAACCACTAATAAGTTAATGAGGCAGAAACGACCTATTCTTAAACGATGCTGCTTCTCTGAATGGATCCAGTTTTCATCGAGCTATCTAAACTGCTCCTTCCAAATAATCTTTTCTAAGATTTTAACAATCACACTAGTTAGGCTAACGAGACGGTAATTCTCAGGTTTGTGTTTCGTACCTGTTTTGAAGACAGGACTTACTATGGTGTTTTTCCAGTCTTTCGGTAAACGACCCTGCGTAACGGATAGGTTAAAGCATGTACTTAAAGGGCTTGCAACGAAGTTAGATAATTCCTTCAGTAGCCTAGGATGTAATTCATCGGGCCCCGTGGATTTACCTATATCAAGCTTATTTAATAGACCAAAGACATCGAGTTCTTTAATGGTCACGCTATCCAGTGTATGTGTGGGGCAATCTGAATGCGCTGATGGGAAAGGTGCTTCTATGGAATATACATTGCTAAAGTAGTTTGAGAACGCAAGTCTTACCGAAGTCGTCCACCACTAAAGGTGTGGCAGTACTTTCTCCCCATAGTGCAGGAATATTTCCCCTTCTTTTTGTCCGTTGGTTTATATAGGAGTACTAGCGTTTGGGATATTTTATGGGTTCCGTGAAATTTTTCTCCTATTATAGCCTTCTAGATTTACACAGAGTCGAGGCACAGGTATTCTGAACTTTTCGATGATCAGATTTCGTCCCGTCAGTCTCCAGTGACCTGAATCTATCCCACATTTTACTTCTGTTACGGAGATGATGCGAAGGTTTTTAATGAACAATGATTGTGAGTTTCTTGGCCCCCTCGATATAGTCCAAGGGATTTGGGATGCAGTACTTTTTAAGTATAAATTTCGAAGTACATCCTAAGCTGCTTCATTTGGAGACCCTGGTTCTACTGACGCTGTTGAATGTACAATATCCGGGATATTTGCTTTTCAGACATTAGGTCCGGATTGATCTGACGAGCGCACTTTATTGACAATTATACGAAGTCAAAGTTGGAACTGCATGATGACTTTTACCTAGGGGTGGCATGTAATCGAGGTTCATAACGTCATCGTCGTAATGGATCAATATAAGATCTAGTAAGGATGATTCATTGTCCGGGTCGTACCTAGTCGATTCCTTCACATGTTGCGCAAGGGCATATGAAATAAAATTATCAACTAGTTCCTACTCGAAAGAATTAACTGATGATTCAGATCTCAGACTTTTTCAGTCTGTCGTGGGTGCATTAAAGTTTCCCCTTGTCGTATCGTAGTACACGAGGTGACCTTATACTGGCATTTCGTATCTTTAATTATGATTTGGGTAATAATATGTCTTATCTTTTTGCTCCCTCCAACACTAATAATCTCCGAGGTCATAGCAAGAAGGTTCATAAACCACGATCTAATAAACTTAAAGTGGGATCCCGTTTTTCTCATCGAGTAGTCAATGATTGGAACGCCTTACCCGAACAAGTGGTATCAGCCTCATCAGTGAATACTTTCAAGGAAAAGCTGGACCTTCACTGGAAAGCAATGTGTCAGGATTAACACAGGTTCATCAACCTACTATCCTTATTACTGAAGACTGAAGACTGAAGATATTTACCACTTTGTGACCAAGTATTTAGGCAATTTAGCAAGACATCACTTACCTCACAGATTGGACTGCGACAAACCAAACCAATCAACAGCTCTTGTCCTTTTCATTTCAAGCGGCAACTAACTAATTCATCACTTTCGCAAGATACACTATCGATCATGGCAAATACAACAGCATTCCTAATGAACCTAACTACTTTCCATCATTTAAGCTCCTTGATTCTGTCGACTATTACCAACGTAAAACCCTCAACATCATGTTCCATACCATCTATCATATCCCGCAAAAGTTCTTTGCTCAGTTTCTACAAATAATAAAAAATATAACTGCATGCGAATTTTTCCGTGGTTTAAATTGAACAATATGGAATGAACATTATTGTACAATTATTGTTTGTTTTGTTTTATCTTTTGTAGTGTATAATTACAAAACATTCTTCTTGCGCTACAACTTATCGCGACATCAGAGTTTCCTTCAGGTATTCTTATTTTTACCTTTTATTCCACTAACGTCCTCGTTTTGAGTGATAAGGAATTTATGATAGTTTTATGCAGAAAGATTTTGACACGATTGTTTGTTGTACTTTCTTGCCACTCAACGATTCTCGAGCGAAAAATATGTTACATCGAATAATATGGTTCGATAGAAATTGTCGACCAATCTGATTCTAGAAGTTTGCTATTCTCTATATATTCGTGTTGATTATAGAGTAAGTTCTTTTCGTTCCAAGGCTTAGTAACACCAGGAGTCAGATGGAATTAGTGTTTATAATTGTTCTAATCTTTCGTGTGTTCCAGATATATGCCAATTTTTTTGACATTATTCGCCTGATTTTGAAAACTCCCACTTAAACTAGGTTTTGTTTAAACCTCAGATAATTTTTTCTCATATTCGTTTTGATTATAAAAGCGACATGGTTCGCTCTTAAATATTGTATCTATATATAACTCACAATTACTATTAATATTATAAAATAGCCGATGCATTTGGTAGGCCCGAGTGTTTCATTTATTTTGGGCTCAATATATGTATACATCTCAAGTTGTTCTATTATACGTAAATAACTTCGCAAATACATGTATATATCCGTGTTTATCACCCTCACAGAATGATAATTTGTCGTATATAAAGTTTTATGGGTTTCTAAATGCTTTGATTTTTTTAATGGTCATTGGATCAACAAAACTATGAGTGCCGAGTATTGTGCGTATTTGAAACTGAATTGTCATGCATTGTTCGTATATCAGTCATTTACTTATTGATAAATGAATAAATATTTACGTTCTAGGTGCACAATATTAAACAAATCAGGTTTAGATTCTTTGGTTTTCGAATATGTATAGCTCTAGAGTCTACATTCTGTAAGTGATACAGAGACAGCGTGAGATAATAATTTGTCAAATGCTTGTTGTATGGCCTGCTAAAGACTAAACTTTCATTATAAAATCCCAAGTTACTATTAATAATTCCTCCATGCAGTCGGCAGTAAGGCTTTATGTCGTGACACATCATATTGATCGCCTAAATTAAACAAAAACTTTGTATCCCTAATACTTAAAAATGATAAATTTCACGTTACGGTGCCGAAATAACTGAATATAAACATTTGTAGTATAATAGTAGTAACTTAAGATTGAGGAACTATGACTCTTCAGATGGCTTTAGCACTAATAAAATGACCTATGTCGAAATCTGTTTGTTAAATTAAAGTGAAAAAGCCTCTCGTAACATTGGTATAGAGAAATGATATTCACCAAAAAGGAATGTCAGCGGTCAACCCATTGAAAGTATAGGTTTATCAACCATTGTCTTTTAGTTGTCAATTACCTTCAAGTAATGATTCCTTCCAAACTCTCAAACTTCTGCAGGTTAAAACGTAGAATCTTGGAATAACTTATTCATCCACTGCTTTCCTGATTAGTCTTATTCGATTTTGTTGATGTAATTTTGCTAATGGTAAGATTAAGTATAGCAACGGAAATCAATTATATTTGGTGATAGTGCCTGTATTGTAATGTGCTTCTGAAATGAGTGGATCAAGCAAAGCACTCTTTTACTCGAGAGTTTGTCATGTCTAGTCGGAAGATCAAGGTATTTTTAGTGAATATCAGTTTCCATGCACTAATTTTTAATCTAGGACATAATAAGAAAAGCCATTAAGGAATCTCTCTAATCGTATCACCTGCATATACTAGACATCACTTAAGAATATGTAACTTTTTAAAGTTGCAAAGCCCTTGTGGTGATGAAAATGGGAAGATCTTCGTCGCTGAAGACAGTTACAGTAAGAGTCTCGTTATGTTAGTGACTTTTTGTATAGCCGATCTTGAGTTATATTTAGTCAATAACACTGCAACAGATCTAATCGCAAACATATTCCTTTATTTGGTGACCCAGTCTATTACGCTTTTATATGCAAGACCACGGATGGGCTTTAATTTTTTAATATTGTCCTACTTATTGGTAGTTGCCGATCACTTTTAGTTGCATAGAACACCATTATTAGTATGGGGCTCTAAAGGATTCCATCCACTTTTTTAGCTCACCAAACAATATACGAATAAATCATAGTCCAAAAAAGCAAATTAAAATGCATCGAAAAAAGGGGTATACCAGTTTATTTGGAAAACGTGGCTATGTAAAACGTGAGTTTAGATTGTGGTAAATTTGGTCAAAACGCTAACCTTTAAGCAAAAATCGCTGTTCAGTTATGCCTTCCGATAAATTATGGCAGTCGAATGTTGGTCTGCCGATTAAATAAGTTTTCTCTTAAAATCTAACTGCCGCTGGAAAAAATTGCTTCGGACACTAACAAGCACGATTTTTGTGACGCAGTTAGTGACGAAAATAAATCTTCGTCCAATAATGACAACATAAGCAGAAAAGCTGAGGTACAGCCACTAGAAAGAGATCAGATGCGCCAAATGTTTAAAAATGTCGTGTTAACATAATCTGTAAGGCAAACAGGTGTCATCTACAAACTATTTTAATCTTTTAAGTGTAAGACTGATCAGTGAATCGTTAATTTGCATCCATATCTACCGTATATGTCTTTAGTTCATTCCATGGTTAGAAAAAAAGATCAGTACGTGATCAGTGCTTTTATGCCTGGATTGAAAGCTCTTATTGACCATTCTTGCAACAAATTTGTCTTTAGATATATCGGCACAACTGCTCTTTGCTTTCCTCAGGCTATTAACGCGTTTTTGAATGTTATCGCACTAGAATTTTTAATATGTTTAACATAATTCATAAGAGACATCTCATCCACCAATCATTTTCATTGCATTGGACTCTGTTTTAAAACGTTTCTGTATGCCGCTTATTTAGGGAGCAGTATATATTTTGCTAGCACAATCAGGCTTAAAGTTCCCATTCCGGTTAAGCTATCATAATTCCTTAAGTCAGACATGTTTTCTTTTTCTTTGAGTCACCTTTTGTTTACTATTTCTTTCATATTTCCTATCATCTGAGACTGTTTTTCTCAATGATGGGTCATAAGATATTTCTATATTGTTCCTGGTATGTATAAGATTCTTAAAATGCCAGTTTGTTGAGACCAAGGCCAGTTAAAAAATTTCTATTCAAGAGAACTGGAAATTTAGGAATAGAGAGCACAAATCGATGGGAATTATCTGCTGATAACTAAAAGTTTAAGAGAAGATGGAGAAACCATTTTATCGATAGCCAACTTCGTTGATCGTACTCAACTCTGCTTTTTGAATAGCACCACTTAGCTTACTAGTTACTTGTATTAAGATCTTTCTTTCTGAAAAGTTCCCGTACTGTGATTTTAGGTAGCTAAAGGTTTATTGGTCTGGGAAAGTACAGTTACTTACGTACATATCGACGCCTATCATCCCTCCTTGAGGAGCATAGGCCGCTCGCTCACTAATATTCTCCATCCAACTCTGTCATGGATAATCCATCCCAGTTCTTTCCACTTGCCATTTATCTTTTCATGTCTGCTTTCAGTTTTCGACGCAGCATGTTCTTTAATCTACCTCTTCTCCGTTTCCCTTCAGGATTCCAAGTTAGCGCTTGTCTCGTGATGCAGTTTGACGATTTTCTCAATGTATGTCCTATCCACTTCGAACGTCTTTTCCTAATTTCCTCTTTACTTGAAAGCTAGTTTGCTTTCTTTCACAGTAGGCTGTTGCTGGTGGTATCCGCGAAAGTACATTGCTTAGACTTAACTGACAATATCAGAATACCCTAAAAAATTATGGTATATGTTAGGACAAATAAAGTAGACTCTTAAAGACTGATGGAATTAACCTTCTAAATAGTCATGATGCTCCATTTTAAGTGGTGTTTTTTTAGATGTGTTTTCATTGAAGGACATAACTTATGAGCTACTCTTTGGTGGGTGATTGCAAAGTGTTCATCCAAAGAATTTCTTCAAGCATATTTTGGAATTCGCACATTTGTATGGTTTTTCGATCAGTTTTACAGCATATTGGTTGTCGTATAGTCAATAATTTTGCCAGGTTTTTTTCGATATACATTATTTCTTTTATTCCCTTTCAGTTGTCCTTCAATGTAGTTTCTTCTTCTTTGAGTAAACATTATAAGGCTTAGAACCTGTTGTTGAGAGTTATGTTGAATCCGTTGAGTTTGACAGTATGTCGAAGGAAGACTGTATTAAATCTCTGTAAGGTTGTTTGTCCAGTATTTATTTAACTTCATTTTCATCTTGGAAACCACCAGCTAGTGGTGATCTAAAGCCATGTCAGCACCTCTCACGGTTCTCACGTCTTCCATTGGCCTTCTCATTTTTTTTATTGGTGCAAATATGATCGGTCTGGTTCTTCGTGGTGTGACATGGAGAGACACATGTTACATTGTGTATGCGTTTGTGTGGGGATATTGTGCCACCTATAACCATGTTGTTGAATGCACATAAATTTGCAAATTCGTCACCATTCTCGTCATCCCATGATATCTTCATACCCGGTGTCGTCCATTCCGATTTCGACGTTTAGATCTGCCATCACGATGGACAGGTCCTTTACTGGGCACTTCGCTATGATCGATCGCAGCCTTAAGTATAACTGATCTTTATTGTCGTCGTTGCTATCATTGGTGGGTGCACAACACTGGATAATATTCATTGTGATTCCCTTCTTTATTCTGAAGGAGGATTTGATTATTCTGCGTCCAAGAGATTTCCATCCTATGAGTTCTTAACGTGTTTCTTTGTATAGCATCAGAGCAACTCCCTGAGTGTGTAGAGAATTTTCCTCTTCGTGACCAGAGTACAGTAACACTTATACCGAATCTATCCTTTTCTGTTCACCTTGTGTTTAATAGGTTTCACTTATTTTGAGCATCATCAATTCGTATCTTCTCATCTGCGTAACTAATTAGTTGGTCTACACGGTCTCCCAAATCCTGCGGACATTTCATGTATCTATACTGATTGTTACTCTGGTTGTTAGAAGGGTCATCGGTCTTGTGACTTCCGAATAATTCTGGCTTTCACCGTGAGGCCTGATAATTCTTCTGAATGGAGATCCTTCAACTCGATGGGGGACAGATTCTGAATGGTTTGAATTGATTTTTCCAGTTATATTTTTTAGCAAGCTTGTTTTCTACGGGATGAGATCGCTGACCTCATGCTCAACCCCCTTCCTTTACCTGGGCTTGGGACCGGCAGCAGCTCTAGAATAGCTACAGGTTGAGTCATGTGCTTTGCGGTGTACATATGGATTAGTAAATGCATTTGGAGGTACTGAGAAGAAAGAACCTGACAGTTTTTGTTTATTTGGGTGAGCATTGCCTTTGACATAACTTTGTCAGTCTTGCTGATAGATAAACAACCTTCGACGCTACATTTATCCTGTGGTTAATTATTCCAGTGTTTTCATCTCCTTTGACGTACAAATATAACACACATGTTTTTTTATCTACAGTATCGTATTTAATCCGTGGATTCGTCTTGGGATACTTCTCTATAAATCTCATTGAATATGCATTTTTACGTAGGCAATTTACAATCAACGCAAATTTTTCCTCCAGACTTTCCTTCGAGCAAATTTTACGAGCGCGGTTACTTTGCTTTCAAAGGTAGTTTACTTCCCAGACAACTAATTATGATTGGTAATTTGACATAACAGAATGGATTCCACGAAACAAGGCTGTTTTAAGGAGGGGGACTTGACACCGTTAAACTATGTACATAGTCTGTTTAACATCTAATGTCATCATTATTTGTTGTTGACTTTAGATCTAATCTATGCGTACGTAAAAATATATTTTACAATAGTGTTTGGATCACTTATTCAAGTGTAATTTAAGGGAGAATAAATGGTAATGGAAAAAGACGTTTTATTTCATATGTTGTCTTTAAGTCTCGTCCTAAAATTATTGAAGATATATAAAAGTTTTATGGTAGTACTGTTTTATTTTTTATCTAGCCATTATGATGGAAGAGGTTCATGAACTTGACAAAATGAACAATGGACGTGATCATATACCGGTTGTACAACTGAAGAAAACTATTGGTCTTGCAAGCAGTATAACGATCATAGTTGGTTCTATGATTGGATCTGGAATATTCGTTAGTCCAACCGGAATTATGGAGAATGTTCGTAGTATTGGAGCAAGTCTAATTATATGGGTTGCTTGTGGACTTTTCAGCATGTTGGGAGCATACTGTTATGCTGAACTAGGAACCATGATTCATCGATCTGGAGGAGATTATATATACGTTTACGAGGCTTTTGGCCCATTTCTTGGTTTTCTTCGACTATGGTCAGAAGTAGTTGTTGCTAGACCTGCATCTGTTGCAATAATGTCCATGACATTTGCAAAATATATTGCACAACCAATTTTCCCTGACTGTGATCAACCTGAAGTTGCAGTGCGTCTTTTGGCGGCAGTGTGTATTAGTAAGTTATCTCCTTAATTTATTTAGCTTTAAGCACAAAACTATATTCGTATAAATATATGTTTAGTTTCTGTAGCCTGTCAGTTGAGTAATAGAATATGGATGCTGAGAAATTCATTATACATTCAATGAGTATAAAAATCTAGAGACTGAATTATAATTGAATGACAACATATGGTCCATATTAGATGTTAAACATGTTCAAATTAAAACTATAATTTAGTTTAGTTTTTTCTCATAGGACGTAACAAAATACATTTTCAGTGATAAATCATTCAATGTTTTTAATTGTTAAGCTTTCATTATAGTTGCTAATTAATTCATATTCAATAAGTGATAATTATTCCTTTAATTGAATTTTACTGAACCAATAAAATTTGTTTGTTTACTGAAAATAATGAACTTTATTTCTTCGATTAGAAATTATTCATTATCCTCTTCATTGTTTATAATCAGTTAGGTTTAATTATTCACTATAATTTAAGGGTATTTTTCAACATTATCAAATTATTGAGAATATTTAAAGAGGTAATGAAAAGAAGCAATCCAATCACAATTGACGGAGAAGATTTGGAAGATGTAAAAACCTTTACGTATTCAGGCACCATCATTGATGAACATGGTTGGTCTGATGCAGATGTGGAAGCAAGAGCAGCATATTTACAATTGAAAAACATCTGGAACTCAAAACGACTGTTTGTCAACCAACACCAAAGTAAGAATTTTCAATACAAATGTCAAGACAGTTCTACTGTATGGGGCAGAAACCTGGAGAACTACTAAAGCCATCATTCAGAAGATACAGGTGTTTATTAACAATTGGCTACGCAAAATACTTCGGATCCGTTGGCCAGACACTATCAGCAGCAACCAACTGTGGGAAAGAACAAATCAGATCCCAGCAAAGGAAGAAATTAGGAATAAGCGCTGGAAGTGGATAGGACACACCTTGAGGAAAGCACCCAATCGCGTCACAAGACAAGCCCTCACATGGAATCCTCAAGGCAAAAGAAGGAGGAGAGGAAGACCAAAAAGCACATTACGCCGAGAAATGGAGATAGAAATGAGAAAAATGAACAAGAATTGGATGGAATTAGAAAAGAAGGCCCAGGACAGAGTGGGTTGAAGAATGCTGGTCGGCGGCCTATGCTTCATTGGGAGTAACAGGCGTAAGTAAGTAGGTAAGCAATGAAAAGAAGTGGGTTGAATTTTCAAATTATCATTAGTATACAAATATCTTTTTTTTTCATGGAAATGGAACAGGCATGAAACAATAAGGGAGATCCAAATCATAATTTAATCAACTACAAGAAATATGAGCAAATTATTAATAAAAACGTATAGACTAGATAATAAAATTCACTGATTACAAAAAGTAATTATAGCTATAATGAAAATAGTAAACATACTGAAAATATTTGGATCATTACTTAATGGGTAGTTATACATTTTACTGATTCATGATTAGAATAATAAGATTAAGTATCATATTAAATAAGTCAGTAAATCAACGAAGGTTGACTACTTTATGTTTTTAAACTAATAGAGTTACTTCACTTGTCAGAATTGTTAATAATAAAAATTTTTATACGAGTATTCGTCAAGATTAGAACGAATACATAATTACACCTGTTACTCCCAGTGGAGCATATGCCGCCAACCAGCATTCTCCAACCCACTCTATCTTAGGCCTTTTTTTCTAGTTCTAATCAATTATTGTTCCTTCTTTCTCATGTCTGCCTCCATTTCTAGGCGTAATTTGTACTTTGGTCCTCTTCTTCTTCTTCTCCTTTGGCCTTGAGGATTTCAAGTGGAGGCCCGTCCTGTGACGCAGTTGGGTGCCTTCCTAAATGTGTGTCCTACCCACTTCCAGCGCTTTATGCTGATTATTAGTGGTTGCTTTGGTTGTCCGAAGGGGCATCAGCCTCGTGACTTCCGAAGGAACTCAGCTTTCACCATGAGGCATCATAACTCTTTTGATTGAAGACCTAACACTTTAGGGCAGAGTTTAAATGGTTTGAATTATTTTTTCTGGTTAGCGTTTTTTAGAGAGTTAGTTCTTAGCGGGATGGGGTCTCTAACTCCATGCCCAACCCTCTTTTATCCAGGCTTGGAACCGGTGGTAGCTCAAGAGGGGCGGGCTCCAGGTGGAATAGTTTGACGAAAATTGGAAGCCGAGTATAGTGAAGTCATTGTATGTGAAAATTATATTTGAAATAATCTCAGCGATTGACATTTAAAAATAATTCCAACGTTTCGTTCAACTAACTTGTCTGGACTTCTTCAGCGTAATAACCAAAGTCATGGAAGAAATATATAGTGTTTTAACAATCAAATCAGATCAAATCTATACTGTGTTAATCCAATCATATTCAGATGTTGACTTGAGCAAGTAGGACAACATGAGTCAGTTAAATGCGAATCATGTGAAAAGTTCACGATGTGGAAATAAATGGCTGAAACGAATTATCTGTGTATGTATGTATGTATGTTTATGTAAGATTGAGTTATTAACGAATGATATTAGGTGTTAATATGTTTTTAAATGAAGGAAAAATAAAAGTGCAAGTTGAAGGTTGGATCATTGAAGTGCAAGTAAAAATGAGAATCATCTAAATGCTGAAAATAACTCACATTAATTTCAGTCAAAATAACGATGGATGTGAAATAAATAGGTTGAATAAAGAAAGGGTCCAATTACTTGTTAACGAATACTTGCCTAATAGTTGCTAGCTGAATACCATCCTTTCTGTTTAGGCTGTTCTTATTCGCCCATATGTACAGTGCTTCTGCTGTCAATCTTTCTTTATGAGTGGTAAAACATTTCTGAACCATTTTGGTCCCTTAAAAATTTATCTTGCGTCCTAGTTCCAATTCATGTAACGCTATCGCAGACTTATTCACAGGTTTTATTAGATCAACCGAGGATTTGGGAACATTTTCAAACACTGTTTGTGTTCCTTCAGTCTTACATTCAATTGTCTAGATGCTTCTCCTACATAAGCTGCATTACAATCATGACAGTTGATCTCATAGACAATACTTTTTTGTTCTTCCTTTGGGAACCTATCCTTAACTTTCACTAATGCCAATCTTGTAGTGTCACGCTCCCGAAAATACACTCTTACATCGTGCTTGTTTGGAATCCGCTTGATTTATTCCGATGTTACACTATGGTATAGGTTGACCACGGTGGACTTCTGATCTTTCAGTATACCTTCTAGTTTAATTTTTCTTCCATTTCTAATAATCTTCTTTAAAAACTCTTTTGGGTAGTTGTTATCCTCAAGTAGGGACAAAATTCTATTCAATTCAACTTGTTGGTCTTCCTTATCTATAACAAGCTTAATACATTTGTTAATTAAATTTTTTTACAACAGTGACTTTGTACAGAGCACATGAGATGAATCATAATCTAAGTATCTCTCAAAATGTGTTGATTTCTTGAATACGTTTTTTTTTCGATTTATTATTATTATAATTATGTCTTCGTTCAACCAAACAATGGAGAAACGCTAGTTTGTGGTCAATGGATTCTGTTTCCTTCGTTAGCTTAATGCTTTCCGAAATGTTGCTTATATTTTCAAACAAATCTTCTAAACCATTCAATTTAATTGTAATAAAAATGTCGTCTACTTACCGTTACCGGACCCTCGATGGACATACACTTCACGTGATTGCACTGGTTTCTAGAGAATGCATGAATAAATTCGCTGCAATAGGAGAAACTGGTGAACCCATTGTTATACCTTCTTTTTGTAAGTAAAGGTCTCATCGAAATATGAATAAGGTGGATCTTAAACATAATTCCGAGCATATATATATATTGCTTTGATGATCTTGATTTTGATTATTACACTGAAGAAGTTCAGACAAGTTAGCTGGACGAAACGTTGGAATTATTCTTAAATTTCAATCGCTGAAATTATTTCAAATATATTTTTCACAAATAATAACAAGAATATTTTTATTTCACTTATTTTATTTGTACATTTTCAAGTATTTTTTCTTTTGTTTTACAACTAAAATATTTAATACAGTAGGCAAAGATGGATAGTGGCTGGCAATGGAATCCAGGACACGCTTTTCGTCCTATTTGGGACTCGTCAACATGGGTTTACCTGCATCCCAGAGTTGATGTTCACTCCAAGACTCGAACTCAGTACTGTTCGCTTCAAACGCCATCGCGTTTTCTACTTAACTATTGAGTCCTGATAGCCACTTGCTTGTACAATGGAGTGAAGTTTAAATTCACTTGATGTTGTTTTACTTGTATCTTCCCATTGTTATTTAAGATTGCAATTGATCAGTCTCATGTTGGCATATGTGCATCTTGTGCGGATTGCCTCAATATAGCCTCAAATCACAAGCTTTTTAAGCAAAGATGGATAGTGACTAACCAAATAAAACATGTTTGTTTATTTTTTATTGTTTAGATTAATCATGTACATCGAATTTCATTGTTACAGTAATATTATACATGGGTCATGTATATTCCATTAATTGAATTATTATCTTTCTATATATTTTTATTTTAGTTTTATTAAGTTTTATCAATGCCTTCTCTGTACGAATGTCTACATTTGTTCAAGATATATTTACTTATGCAAAAGTAGCCGCTTTAATTATGATCATTATTACTGGATTTGTACAAATTGGTTTTGGTAAGCTCTTTTTTTCTCTTTTCTTTAAAAATCATTAAATGTGTTGTCTCATACATATAATTCCCTTTATCATCATTGTTCTTGCTCTTTTCAAAAGTGTTGTCATTGATATAACATTAGTGTATAAGATTGTTTTAACTATTTATAAAATTCATATCAGAAGGGTTTTGTGGATATTATAGTAACTTGAATGGTTGTGATCATAAGTCAATTGAATCTAGACCACTATGGAAAACCTGAAAGCACTGGACTGCTGTTTCGTCCTATTGTGGGACTCCTCAGCAGTGCACATCCACGATGATGCTCAGGGAGACTGATAGTTCCTGGGTTCGAATCTCGTGAGGCGGGATCGTGGATGGACCTGCTGAGGAGTTTCATACTACGGCGAAATGGCCGTTCAGTGCTTCCAGGTTTTCTATGGTGGTCTAGCTTCAATTGACTCATGATCTCAAGCAATGAAATATTTATAAAATCTTTTTTATTTCTCATTGTTAAAATTATACTGTATTAAATATTGAATAAAAACACATGAATAATATTCTATGGGACTAAATGTGAAGTCAATGAGAATCATGTTGTTCATAGATTCAAGCTTTTAAATCTAGGACTAGTTATTGGTAAGAAGTAATAATATTTGTTTTTTTAACATTTTGTGGTTAACCTTTGCTGATAGATACCAGTTTCTTGTTCATTACTTCCATCCATCCAATATGTTTTTTTCTTTAAAAATTCATTTGATCAATCTTAATCAATTCTTCTGTTTTTATCTCCATCGTTACTAAATCTAAAATTTACTCTAATATCTAGTAAATTATTTTATAATCTGGGAAAACACGTTTATTAAAATCGATTAGATAATGTGCACATATTTTCCTACTTGATTTCTTTTCCAGAGTATATAAAAAAAAGATCTTTCGATTAAAGTGAGTTATGTTGTTTATTTCTATGTAAAGAAATAAATCCAATTCAGTTATTACTAAAGTGAATCCGTTATTAGTATCTTGTCGAGATAGACAGGAATTGAATTCAATTCGAAATAATTTGGATTATCCCATGGTTAATGTTTTGACTGAAGTTTGATCAGTCTTGATTAGTATATGTGCATTCTCTGAACATGACCTTGAAATGGCCATTATGACACAAGTTAATGCAGAATAGATGGAATGTGGTTAGTAAAAATACCAAGAATATACATTTCATCCTATTATGGAAGCATCAGCTGACTGTACTGCATCCGAATTGATGTTCACTTTTGGACTCGTACCCAGTATCGTTCGCCTCAAATGTCGACTCATTACCCACCTAGTTACTGAGTCCAGATAACCATTCACTTATGAAGTGGGTGGATAACACGATGAAACTCGCATTCTAGATCCGAATGCTAATCATATGCCATCTAATCTAAATAGACAGAAATTACTTTTAGATAAACGACGAATTAGTCGTTCGAAAAAAAGCAAAAGTTGTCAGTTATGATCAATATAGAGCCTTGTTCGAATGTCTTTCGGTTCAACTTATCATATCATGTCACCACAACGAGGTGATATTAACAATACGAATAACAAAGAAGTCGAATCAATTATAATAATTTTTGTAATAGAAACGATAGTGCGAAAGATTAATCATACAGAGTTTGGTTTGAGAAGACACAATAAAAGGGAATGTTTGAAGGAATACTGGAACTGATGAATTAAAGGAAGAGAATGAGTGAATGGATTAATCTATTGTGACTGACTCCAACCAATTTCACCTAGTCTCAGTAATCACACTGACAATTTGAACCAAACAATTTAAATATGCTGATGTATAAATAATTTTTAGTAAATCATAGTTAAGAAGTTGACTTGAGGTAGTAAAAATCAGGGAAATTCACGTTTTTTAAATCGTAAAGTAAAATTTTATCAATACTGTTGAATATAAATTGATTTAAGGAATGCGCTCAATAAGGTCGTCTAGTCATTCCTAACGAATATTTTGCCTAATACTTCTATCAATCTTAACAGGAACTGAGGCCTGTAAACTGGTTATCAGTCGTTGATGAATTTTTTTAAACTTTTATCTATACCATTCTAAACACATCACTAATACAAACTGTATTCAATAGATAGTAGATTTGAACTTTCAACCAACAAGACAGATATTACATTGAAATCAAAAAGTGTATATTAGAATGTTCGCATTTAAATGAACCCTACATATTTTGATGACTTTTGATTAGTTACGAATAATGGTTATTTGAAGAAGTTACATTTCTTCAATGAACAACTGAAATATATAAATAAATGGTCTTGTCAATATCGAGGTATGATGTAACATCATTACTGAAAATTGCTTTCTTTAAACAGTATATTACATATGGACATTATAGGAACATTCTGAGAACCAGTTTTTTTTTAATAAATAGTTACCACTAAGTAGAATGTTATTATTTTGTTTTGCTACCTAATAAACTGATTGTAAAAGCGATTAATTAAAATGATTTTGATTGAGGTCAATTGATGTCAGATCACCATTGAAAACCTGGAAGTATTGAATGGCTGAGGAGTCCCACAATAGAACGAAAAGGCCGTCCAGTGCTTTCAGGTTTGCAATGGTGTTCTAACATTAATCGGTTCATGATCTCAATCAAAAACTTAATAATCTATACAACCTCATACTGATAA
Organism: Schistosoma haematobium; assembly: GCF_000699445.3. NCBI lineage: Eukaryota > Metazoa > Platyhelminthes > Trematoda > Strigeidida > Schistosomatidae > Schistosoma > Schistosoma haematobium. Next base: position 529,055 of record NC_067199.1, on the reverse strand, counting down.
TTAAAATGTATGAATAAAGTAATCAGTTCCTTGAAATAATCAACTAACTTATCAATGAAAAACTTTAGAATATTGAATGATATTTCCTGGAGTACATTTTTATCTGCATTTTAATGAAATGAATTGATATAGTTTAACTTATAATCACAGGTTTGATTTCTGATTGTATGGATATTTACGTGAAATTAACATTTTTGATTATTTCTGGTTTTGAAGCAAATACATTAATGAACCTCTAACGCTGTATTTCAATAAAATTGTATTCACTTGATTAGACCATCAACTGTTGGTATTGATAAGTAATAAAAAGTCTAATAACTTAAAATTGAAAGTGTAAATTCAAAATCATTTTCAACAGTAATTGATAGTTCAATGGTTCAGATCATGAATTGACGATCCCGCCTCGCGAGGTTCGAACCCGGGACCTATCAGTCTTGCGCGCAAGCACTTAACCTCTAGACCACTGAGCCGGCCAGCATCCAACAATGTTAATGTCTAACATCAACCAATCCACGAAATTGATATATATTACATAGTTAACTGAATTCTTCATAAATTATGAAAATATTATCATGGATTATAAAGAACAGTTAGAACAGAATAACTGAATGATAAAAAGAGTAATAATATTTATATTTTTGATTTTAGGCGAAAAATATGTTTACTGAATTACACACACACACACACATACGCATTTGTCATTTCCATAATGATAATACTTGTCTGTTCTTCATAGGTTTTGTTTAAGTGGTTCACTTTGTATTTGAAATGGATTTCATTTTTGAGAAATGAAAATTATACACTACTTATTAAAGGATTGAATCGTTTCTTTTTCTTATCCTTTTAATTGTTTAAAATTTTATACTTTAATTTTCATGTTTCTCTATTAAAGAATGATAAGTAAGTAGTTGAACATATACTGATTTCAACCATATTATTCTTTGATTTGTTTTAAGACTAATATCTCGTATCATAAGTCTATAATTGTTCAATAACTCAATAAATAACTCATAACAACTACAGTAAAGGATCGAATAATGTTTGAAATTTCCGGTATGATTGTTATCTGCCAGTTAAGGCCAAAAACTCTTCCGAAACACTTACGCTTAAGTTTGAAACTTAGTTTTCCTTCATTGGACTTGTTTTGTTTTTGGTTTTAAAGAGTTTCGTCTCCATCATATTCATCTGAATATTGATAATAACTACAAAACAAACTAAAAATAAATCATGTATACATTAGAAAAGTGTAGTTTAAAAGATTATACCAGGAGATTGATAAGTTACTCTTTTATTGATTTTTTTTTAGAGTAATAAGATTTTGTATTGATGATGAACAATGGAAACTGGAAAATTTACTCTTTAATTTGTTTCATTTGAAACCTTTAAATTATCATTCATCATCATAATCTTCAAGATGAACAGTGATATTTTAGATATATGAGAATAAGAAAAGAAATCAAAATTCTGATGTGTTTCAGTCACTTTACTTATTCGGGTAGTTTATCAGTTCAAATAATATATTGGGAATCAAAGATAAACCAAAATATTTAAGCTAAGATAGTTGATGACTAGTAGTGGAATCCAAGATGCATGTTTAGTCTCATTTGAGACTCGTTAGCTGGATATATTTGTATCCTAGGGTTGGAATTTACTCCATCTCTGATTATAATGTTTGTAGTCTAATGGGAATATCAAGGCGATTCGCACAGGATAAACATACATCAGAAAGAGACTGATCACTTGCAGTCATAACACATCAATGGAAAGATTCAAACAACCAATGCAAATAAAATATTTAGAATAATCTACAATAATTTATAACATTTAAATAAGAAGATATTATTTTACAAGCTTTTACTAAAATAAATCTTTTTGAAACTAACTTCTGGGAGTCTTAAGTATCTGGTTAGTGTACGGTTTTATAATCATGAAGTCTAGTCACTGCTTTTCTCGTAGAAGGGGTGTTGTTTACGAAATTGAGATGACGAGAATCGGATGTCCGGCGATTTAACTGAGTTGGTAGATATGGAGGACCCACCTAGAGGAATTGAGAAACCCTGATTCCAAACCAATAGTGTACATGAGCTCCAGTATACTGAAGTAACAAATAGCGTATGAAGCAATTACTGATCACCGGCTACTATGGAACTGCATCTGCTGACGTTGCTCCACTGCTTTGCGGATTAGGTCTGTAGGTCAAAGGCTAAGGGTGCGACTCCCTTAGAAAACCACCTGTTTCGGTTTGGGCAACCGTACAATATCCCAGCTCTCCTTGTACCAATCTTTATATGCTTAAATATTATTATTAATAGTAATCACAAACTGAAAACAAGAATTGAATTTTTCAATAGAATTAATATTTTTCCAATATTTCTTTAATAATTTCCAAAACTATTTAATTAACAGCAGTTATAATTGAATTAGAATCAATTTATAGTAACCTTGACTTATTTATATTATTATTATTATTGATATATCTTCCTTCCCTAAATAATCATTGTTTATTTTCTTATATATTTTAATGTTTATTATTCGGGTATCATGAATATTGATTTATAAAATTGAAAATATAATTAGAGAGGTAGAAACTATTGTTAGTCGTGGTTACTATTATTGATGAGTCATATGTAAATTTTTATTACATTTAGATGTTGGCAAGCTGAAATGTTTTTTTGTTGCGGGTGGTGGTGGTGTTGTTGTTGTTGTAGGAATGTAGACATAATGAACTTTCACCTTTTTCTTATAATAACCCATTGGATAATAATATAATATCATTATCATTATTCGTGATACTTGGTATTTATTTGTCTGATAAAATTTAAAAAAAAATTAGAAGTATAAATTTACAGTTTATAGTTCATTATAATTAGATAAGAACTTTCGTTTAAATTTGATCGAATAGTTTCACAGTATTTTGGGATGCCCAGTTGATGTAAGATATTAAGGAGAAAGAATAGGTATAAGTAAAATCTTAGCGAATGAATTTTGAAGTAAATTCAACGTTTCGCCTGGTAATCTGGTATCTATTTATATTCGATAATGTTGATGTTTGTGATTCTATTTCGTTGAAAAAGTTTGAACCAGATTGCCAAGTGAAATGTTGGATTTACAAATACATTCTTCCTCTTTAAATGTTTCATTATATTATGTTTCAATGAGATATGATTCTACATATTCTAATCTACTTTTCATATTGATTTAGAGAGTTATAGGTTGATGACAATATACCATAATAACTTTTGTTTAAATTAAAGAACAATTGAATAGGATTAGTTCTTTAAACCAGTAGATCATTTCAATTAGAAGTGTAGAATAATATGAATTATTGTAGGAAGTAGTTCAAATGAAATAAGAAGTTTTAATGATTCTTATCACCTAAACTTGAGGATTTACTTAAACAAAATGCTGTCATTTCTTTTAATTTAAAACAATTAGTCCCTTTGATAAATTTCGATAATGCAATGAGAAGACGAAGATTATCAGAACTATGTGATATATTAGCGCAATACATTTCGAACAATCTGACCACACATATACTTGTTAAGAGCATTGATATATAAATATAAAGGGTCAACTAGACTGGAAATGGAGTAAGATGAGATAAGGATAATGATAAGAGTAATAATAATAATAATGTGAACACAATTTGAAACCTAATCACTCTGGATAATAAGTCAATATTACCAGGGTAGGTTTAAGGTAAGAACAAACTGTTTTTGAACACATAAAGGGGGTTTGAATTTTCGTATGGCTAAGGCTTCAATGAACCTTAGTATACGCCCTTTTACACTTTTATACAGCACTACAAAAGCTGAATTTAGATCAATCTTGTGACCTGTTTCAATTATATGTTTAGCAATAGAGGATGATGGATGTTTATCCTCTGCTCTTATCGGTTCACTTGATTGTATTTGTTTCTGAAGCCATTTGGGTACATGTTCACTCACCCTAATGTTGAGATCACGATTACTCCTCCCTATGTATGTGTGACCACACACACATTTAAATTGGTAAACACAGTGGGATGTGACGCAATCGTTTCCATGTACTTTAGGTTTTGAATGAAGCATGCACCTTGTTCTTTCTTTGATGATGACCTTTGCTGCGCAATAGGTTTTATTGATGACTGATTTAAGTCGTTGTTTCAGTAAAAGGCTATTTGAATCACCTCTGAATGGTAAGGTGATGTAGACAGGCTTTTTCTCTACCGAGGCTACAGTAGGTCTCGCTGAACCATGGACTTTCCATCTATTTATGAATTTCAGAGGATAGCCATTTTCTATTAACGTTTTATTTAACAACTTTACATCATCATCAATGGCGTCATTGGTACAAATACGGTCGAGTCTGTTGAAAAGACACCTTATCAAACCACGTTTGTATTGCACAGGGCAATAACTATAATAACTAAGATATTGACCTGTCCACGTTGGTTTTCTAAAAATAGATCGCTTTACTGAACCATCTTCTCGTCTACTCAGGAGTATATCTAGGAAGGGAAGCTGATCGTTTTTCTCTTCTTCACATGAGAGACTAATATGGTTTTGGAGAGTGTTGAGTTTATTTAATAAACCGTACATATCCTCTTTTTTCTCACAAACAACTAAGATATCGTCCACATATCTCTCATAAAGTGACATGTTTCCGATTAATTCATCAGTCTGATTTTCAACATGTGCCATGAACACATCTGCTAGTAATGGTCCTAGCGGACTACCCATAGCAACTCCATCAATCTGACGAAAGTATTCACCTTCAAAAGTGAACTGAACTTTGTCAGTACATAGTAATAGTAAATCTTTAAGAAGTTTTACAGGTACACGTGATTGAAAATTGTTTTCAGATATGTAATCACATAATATATATATATAAATGCTCTTAACAAGTATATGTGTGACCAGATTGTTCGAAATGTATTGCGCTAATATATCACATAGTTCTGATAATCTTCGTCTTTTAATTTAATTCCAACCATTTTTATCATGCTATATAGATAGATCATTACTAACTCAATAAATGAACAGATTTTCTCTAAATGAGAAAGAGAACCCAAACAAATATACATGTTTATAAGAGACAGGTAATCGATGCTTAGTTTGTTTATTTGATGTGAGACTTCACATCAGCTATCTGAGTATTTAGCTAATATGCTCAACATCATTTTATCTGTTTTCACTTTTCCAATATGATGGTTTAATTAGTCCCTAAACATTAAAAGTGTTGGTAAATCATTACGCGTACCTGTACCACTTTTGCAAATTGTGTTCTTATATGCTTGTTTCAAAGAGTTTCATCATACCTAACCGGGTTAATTATCGTTTCAAGTAATACCATCATAGATTTTAAACTAGTCATCATTGATAAATTGTATGAGAAAACTAGTTTGTCTGCATGTGTTCGACCAGACCATGAAGACGCTGATCCCTAGTTGCATTTTGTGAAATGGTTTAATCCTAGTAGTTGGAACCAACAAGATAACTATACTCTGTATCTGAAAGCCAAAAGGGATATGCTTCAGAAGCATTTTTGTCTAACTGAATGTTTCATCTACCTTCTAGTTTCTTATGGCTGAAATATTTGATTGAGAGTGGTTATAGGGTCGATGTCAAATTAACCTTAGTAGTTTTGTGCAAGTTTTCAAGGGCGTATATTAAAATTTATTGAATTCTTGACTATACGAAAACTGAATTCACCTTTAAGTGTTCAAAAACATTTTCTTACTTTTAACCTACCCTGCCAATACATATTTCTCACCAGAGTAGTGAGTTTCATAGTGTGTCATTTACTATTATCTTTGTTTCCTTTCACTTTTTAATTTGTCTAGCTGATCTTATGTTTTTCATATCTAACGTTTTAACAAGTATTAGTATGATCAGACTATTCGAAATGTAATGGGTAAATATTAACACATTATTCTGATCACCTTCGTCTTCTCAATGCATCATCCGGATTTGTTATATTTAAAGTATCGTCAGTAGATCATATTTAATATCTCAACAAGATTTCTCATAAGGATAAAACCAGTCAACAAGCATCTATTTACAGTCACCATGTATTAGACAGTTTATTTTAACATATACCTAAAAAACATTTGGAAATTTTAAACTTAGGATAATGGATTCGATGGTTATCTTAATAGGGTATTAAGATGGAATTGGTCTAAAAAGCATATGAAGCATATGCACTATATATCTGAACACATTTATACTAAGCTATTGAAGGTCAAGTGACAAATAAAAGGTCAAATAAATATAACATGGTAATTGGAAATGAAGAAGAGAGAGAATGATATAATCTAGGATGAACAAGTGATCATATCATTCTAGACATTAAAATAGATAGAAGATTATCATGACAGACTCAAGGTTTTTTGTAAACACAAAAGTTCAATTTTTCGGAGGTCAAGGCTTTCACGAATTTAAGAATTTGCCATTGGTAATTTATGTAAAAAACCTTTGAAGATGTTTTAACGTCAGTAGAATAGCTTGTTTTGATTGTGTTTCTCTATTTGGAAATATTGTTTTCTGCATCTTGCTTTTGTCGAAGGATTCAACACCAAGTGATTATGAGGTCATTTAGGTAAACGTTCCACTACCATTGATTAGATTACTCGACTACTCATCTCTGTTTGTGTTCACTTATTTTTGAATTGATAAATCCAGTGTAATGTGAAATAACCACTTATACAATGATAATGTCTATTCGAAACCATAAATCTTATCGTCTAGATAACAATCAATTTAGTACCATATATTTCTTTTATAGCTACTTTTAGTTTCCGTTTCACAATTATGCTGTTTACTTCTCCTCTGCATGGTAATATACACCCTTTTCTTCAAAACAGAAGTAAGAAGTGATTTTGATTTTAGCTTCAATAGACATACGTTTAATATCAATATTTTAATCAGCAGTTCTGTATCTTCTTCAATCATGTCTGTTGTACAGAATCACTGAACTCTGTTGAAGAGTCATTTCACTAAGCCTCAATTTTTTAACGGACAAAATCTGTGAATGTTTAGATTTAAACTACTCTAGGTTAACTTCCTATAGACTAATAGTTTTATAGTTTTATCAGCCATCAGACCCAAACGTATATCTAAACAAGACAATTAGTTAATATTTTCCACTCTACGAGTTATATATTATGATATATTGGTTACTATTTTCGTTATCACACTGATGATAACTAACAGTTAGATAAATAATGAACTTTCTATCTTGCTTACGACTAGATGATAATGCTAAATTGTCTTAGTTGATGCAACTACAATAAGACTAACAGACAATACACAGATCTCTTCAAACAGTATCACATAATTCATATGCCTACTGAATATAGTTTTCATGAAAACATATCCGTCTATTCTTATTGTTTAAAACATTTGTTTTTCAGTCAGTCTTCTGCAACGTAGGACCAGGTACATATGTGCATCGGTCGAAGTCACCATGCCTCATTAGAACGACAAGATGAACACCAAGTTCATCGAAGCAATTACTTCAATGATGGAATAAAAAAATTCATATAAGGATATGATACAGGGAGAAAGGATTAGTTAGCAGAAAGAAAGGTATAAAGTAATTTTAATCTCACAGTTTAAGAGAACGCAAGGATTGTATACACCTACGCTATTGTGATCGATTCTGAGGCATGTGACACAGAGTCACCAACCATTGGTTGCGATAGTGACGTGGATCGCACCCAAGTAGTTTGCATCTACCAACATGGTTCAGACCAGAAGTTAGTGACTTTATAGATTGATGACACGTTTTGGTTTGGCCGTCTCCAACACTAGTCAGCATTGCAAAGCATTTATTTTTAGACAGAAGTGATAATGAATTATTGGCTATACTAATCATTGGTGAAGTACTGTACATTTATATCCACCATCTGTTAATTATGTATTCTTGAATATTGGCAAACAGTGAAATCAAGAATTCGTATTTCATTCTACTTTAAACTGATCATCTGAATTTACCGGTGTACTCATATGATTAACTTCAATACTGAGTGCTTTAAACTCCATTACGTTATCCATTTAGCTACTTGATCTAAATACTTTCATTATTTTATTAAACAGGTATACAATTTATTATTATCAATATTTGTGTTCGTTCAGACAATATGTATTTAGACGTTCACCTAAAGAAGCCTATATTACACAAGTATAGACTAATTGTTGATCATTAAATTTAACTTGATCATTAAATTATTTCATATTCATCAGTTGTTTAACCATAATAATGTAATTCAAATATTATGGTTATTAAATACTTGTTATACCATTTAAACTAATGTTCAATACAATAAAATTGTCCTTCAATATTAAAGTGACTAGACGTAATTTAAACAACAACAACAAAAAGTTTAAAAGTCTCGTTTTTATTTACTAATTAACCGGGATTATTTTTATTTTATTTACTTTGTTGCGTTTTTTTTTAAAAATGTAGTTGGATTAACTTGAAAAACATTTCAAATGTATAAGCAAAGATGGATGGTAGCTAGCAGTGGAATCCAGGACACACATTTCGTCCTATTTAGGACTCGTCAGCTGGGTTAGGGTACCTGCATCCCAGAGTTCATGTTCACCCCGGGACTCGAACCCAGTACCAATCGCTTCAAAGATAGGATGAAATGCGCGTCATGGATTCTACTGCTAACCACTATCCATCTTTGCTTAGAATGCTTGTGAATTAAGGTAATATTGAGGCAATCCGTACAGTATGCCAATAACAGACTGATCAGTTGCAGTCTTAAACATCATTGGGAAGATCCAAGTAAACAATATCAAGTAAATTTCAAATTTACTTTTTAGTTCTGGCTTGAATATAGTGAAATTTAACATCAAGGTATAATCCCAATTTATATGGTACGAATTTGGTAATTTCATTTATTTGATAAGTTTCATCTTATCAGTAATGTGAATAATGTTTGAGTCAAAAAACGCTACTAGTGTAGTGGCTAGTGAACATAAGATAGGATGAAATAACTATTGTTTTAAAAGTTGAGTTATTGCTTAGTTCCATACAGATTTAATAAAACACACCAAAATTTATCTCCTTGCAAGTTATTGTTTCTGAAACCTGTTAAACAACATAATATCATTTCCACCAATGTGTTATCATAGTTGTTCACATATATAGTTGCGTAATATCTATCCTCATTAACGAATTTTTTTATATTCTAGATGTTATACCATATTAGCATAACTTTAAGTAATTAAATCCTATAGGGAAAGATATTTCTTGAACCAATGATTAATATACAGTAATCTAGTGTTCTTTTCAACCTTTTAAAGATTTTTGACTTGTTCAGTTGGTTAATGTTTAAACTTATTCGATTATATCAGAAGGGTTTTTGAGAATATTATGGTAATCTAAATGGTTGAGATCCTGAGTCAATTGAAGCTAGATCACCATGGAAAACCTGGAAGCATTGGATAGCCGTTTCGTCCTATTGTGGGACTTCTAAGCAGTGCACATCTACGATCCTGCCTTGCGAGATTCGAACACAGGACCTATCAGTCTCGAACGCGAGCGCTTGTCCTTTAGACCACCGAGCCGGCCGGCATCGAACGGTGTTAATGTCTAACTTCAACTAATTCGATTGTGACAGTAATCAGTATACTATTTTTACTTTCACACTTATTTCTTACCTCAAATATTACAAACAAATAGATGTTATTAGAAGCTAAAAAATAGGAATAAAATGAGCAATTTAAATCTTCACAAAATCCCTTCTGCTCACTAGTGACTGACTTTAAGAAGCATTTTCTGGAGTTCTAGTGGGAAGCCGTGACCAGTGGAGTTCAACCAGGTCTGTTGTGAGATATCAGCTCACTGAAGACAATGGTGTATGGTGGCGCACTTTCGTGGATTGGCTGAAGTTATACATTAGCGCCGTTCGATGCCGGCCGGCTCAGTGGTCTAGTGGTTAAGCACTTGAGCGCGAAACTGGTAGGTCTTGGGTTCACTGTTGAGGAGTCTCATACTAGGACGAAACGGCCGTCCAGTGCTTCCAGGTTTTCCATAGTGGTCTAGATCCAATTGACTCATGATTCCAACTATTAGAATTACTAACATCTCCACAAAACCCCTCCTGATAATTTAACATTTGCCTTTACTATCAATAATTTAACTAAATCCTTTATATAAGTACAGATATCTTGATTGAGATCCATATGATAATCTTAATCTTTGATTGTAAACTACTTATTCTTACTTATGTAAATTGTCATGAATTGATATCATTACATATTTGTTATCCATTATTTATAACTGACTATCAATGATAACATACATAGTAATCTCTATATGATAGAATAATTGAAATAGATGAATTTTAGAGAGAGAAGATTGTCATAGAACTTATTTATTTATTGTTATTGTTGTTGTTGTTGTATTCATACAAACAGTTATGGTTGTTTATTATAAACTATGAATAAATAAAATCGAGAAAAAAATTTTTTTTGATTTTTTAAAATAAATACTAGTTTATTTAAAAAAAAGGTTTATTTCATTTCTTTAGTTGCTAATGCGCTTTATGTTTGTTTGTTTGTTTTTTTTGTTTTGTTTTCTATCTCGGTTCACCTCAATCTGTCTGAACTTGGATACAATAAAAAAAATAACCCAGTAACAATAATCATTCTAGATATTTATTTTACAATTGATTCATCGAATAGTTATGTAATACTGTCATCTATCATCAATGTCACTTCTTTATATACATACATGATATATATGTATGTGATATATGTATATTCATTTCAATGATCAACATTTACATTATTTAAACTTATTTTTAATTCCTTTTGTTTTTCTCTCTCTCTTTCAATAATTTTGAGAAAATGATCAATATGAATTGGTTAGTAGATATAATTAACCCTTTCATACAGAAGGGTTGTTTTTTGTGTGGATATTATAGTAATTTCAGTGGTTCAGATTAATATGTTTGAATGTTACTATGAGTTCACTTTACTCGGTAAACGGAACGAAAGTCAAAGATACACTCACACGATAGGCTATTCTAATCCGTTGTCCCCGGCCCTGTGAACTAGATTAAGAAGTTTTGATGAGGCATAAAGAATGTATTCTACAAGCACACAGAAAATACGAGGTCACTAAAGCACACAAATCAAGCTTATTTATATTATGGTAGAAATGCTCTTAGGAGAGCCACAAAATAACATACTAAAACAACCGTCAACCATTGACAGTCAAGGATTTCCAAATGAGAAATGTAAGCTGTAGGTTAACTAAGTGTCTGCTGGCGCGTAAACATATAATTGAAAATTTCAGAATAATATTACAAAATTAGAACCTTTTCCAAGTGAGTTCTGGGGATCTAACGTCCTCAACAGAGATCACGAGTTAATTGAAGCTAGATCACCATGGAACACCTGGACCCAGTGGATGGCCGTTTCGTCCTCTTGTGAGATTTCTCAGCAGTACACATCCACGATCCCACCTCGTGAGATGATAATAATAATCATAAATTTTTAAGAAAAACTCGGTGTAATATGTACTTAATAGTGGTGAGTTATAAAGGTATAGAATTGAAACATTAGAAATAATGATCTGTAAAGAGTTTATTTTTATAGATCCTGCATATTAATATGTTTTTGCAATTTCAATCATGATATGTTTTATATAAGATGAACTTATTGTATCTCTAGGCATAAAACTTTAATGAATATTCAGTATAAAAACTATAACTACTCATGTATCTTTCTAGTTTATATTATGAATTCATTGTACTTACTCACTCATATAATTGGAATCACTTTCTAATAATTAACATTTATAATTCTAATCACTTTATGATTATTATGCAATTTTTATCTATTATCGTCAATAATGTCTGTTTTATGTATTTTTAATATGAAATAATGTTGATGCAGTTTGGATTGTTATGAATTACTGGTGAATGTCAGTGATAGGTGTTCTGCATCACTAGGGTAAATCTATTATGTTCAACACAATTAGCCATATGGTACAGTTGTTCTTTCTATGTAGTGAGTGTCAAATATATGAGAGTTTATCATCTTGAAGACTTATGTAACTGAATTTTAGTACTTGAAAACCTTCATTCTGTTCTTCATCTGTTTATCCAATAATATACAGGAAAGACATTGTCTCGATCTAGGGTAAGACCTTGACACCATAAGCCTACTGGTTGAAACTTGAGGCTAGGATACGTGAGTCCGAATTTAAACTAACGTTCCTCGGTAGAGAGACGAAAGCTGTGATATGACCTGTTTGCTTGACAAAGTGGATTGAGAGAGAAGACGTTTCAAATGGAGCACCACTCGATTTGTTCTCGATTCAGATTAGTGTAAAAAGATACATGAATAAATAGATAACTAACACAACTAGACGGCATAAACAATCAGAAAAATACTGGGCATTATACTAGATGAATAAAGTACAAGAGGTTGTTAAAATTACAATATTTTTGGAACAAAAAAGGGAATGTCAATGAATGATACATCAAACGAAAGCTTATGGTCTATAGAATGAACTGTGAACAAAACTAAATGTTAGTATTTTACAAACTTTGAATTAGGTGAAATAACGACCCTGTATATAGCTTCAGTTGTTTGTCATGAATTCTTTGTTTCTTTGTTCACATCACATTCGTAAGGTAAATCTGTACAGTTTAGGAAAATTTTTGAGTTTGACTAATATTTGCTGAAAGAGTGAAATGGTAATGTCTTTTAATAGGTGATGCTTCTTAATCACAGATATGTCGTTATTGTTTCATAAAATGTTTTCACTTCTTTTGTCCCCGTAATGTAGGCAAAGTCGATGGTCTTGTTGGCGCATTTGATAATTCTGACTGGAGTCCAGGTGCAATAACTAAAGCATTTTATGTTGGATTATTTGCATATTCTGGTTGGAATTACTTAAACTGTATGATTGAAGAAATGAATAATCCTCGCCGTGATTTACCATTGGCTATAATTATTTCTTGTCTTCTCGTAACATTCATATACACCATGGCTAATGTAGCCTATGTGACAGTAGTCTCACCTTATGAAATACTTACTACACCAGCTGTAGCCATTGTAAGTTGTAATCAGGAATGTATTAGATTGTTCACCTATTCTGCTTATTTGTTTTCGTAATATTTTCTTAACTTTTTACTAACATAAAGTTTATTGAATTTACTTGGTATTGTTTGCTTGAATCTTCCCATCGTTGTTAAGCGCTGAAATTGACCAATCTCTTTTTTGTATATGTGCATCCTGTGCGAATTACTTCGATATTGCCTTAAGTTTCATGCATTCTAAGCAAAGATGCATAGTGGCTAGCAGTGGAATCCAAGACGAATATTTCGTCCCATTTGGGACTCGTCGGCTAGATGTACCTGCATCCCAAAGTTCACTTTCACTCTGGGAATCGAACCTAGTACCGTTCGCTTCAACGATAGGATGAAACACATGTTAACTAGTCTATTGTTCAAGGTACTTTATTCGTTGTCAATTTTAAAACTCTATTAATTGGACAAGCAATAGGTTATTGTTTTTAATGGTTACTTTCAAGTTTATACACAATTGAGTTAAAATAAATGAGATTTAAATGTCTCGGTGTTTTATTTCATTTTCCAAAGTATTATTTCATGAAATATAAATCAGTGTTGAAATCAAAATCAAAAGTACTTCCTTCCGGAGCCAAATATATTTTCTTTTATCACATATTTATTTGTTGCCGGGTCAACTGATCGCTTGTCTTTTACAGCTAATTAATTACACACATATTAAGTGGGTTTGTGAGCGGCCTATGTTCCTTCACGAGGAGTAACAGGCGTAAGTAAGTAAGTAAGTAAGTAAGTAAGTGGGTTCTCGAAATGATTTTCTTCACATGGCTGTAATTCCAAGAGAACTTGAAAGAATTGCAAAATATAACAAGACAATTTGAAGAAGGAAGTCACTGTGGAGTTTCGTCAAATCTTCTATGATCATTAACTTGATAATTTCTTCTTTTTTTGTTTTAATATTTATACAAGTTATCTGCTATTTTAGATATCATTATTAATCTAATTTTAAAATGTTGATTGAGCCCTTCAATAAATTTTCTTCTTTTTTATACTCAATAGACATTTTCTGTAAGAATTTATGGAGTAATGTGGTGGATTATGCCTATATTTGTAGCATTATCTACATTTGGTGGTGTCAATGGTACAGTAATGACAACATCACGTATGTTTTTTGTTGCAAGTCAAGTGAATCAAATGCCTAAATTATTATGCTTTTTACATATGGATAGAATGACACCAATTTCAGCTGTTGTATTTACAGTAAGTTTATGATTATTAAAATGTTTATAGTGTATTTTACAATAATTTAACAGAAAATTCATTTTTATACTATTGTTTCATAAGCTAAATATTAGTTGTTGGATGGGATAATAATTAATGTTTATTATTTATGGTCAATTGAATAATTGGATAATTGATCGACTGGATCATGAAGATGTCAACATCTGAAGGGAAACGCGGGATACACTGGACAGCTAAGATGCAACTGGACGATCTAGACTTCGCAGATGATCTGGCTCTTCTATCGCACACGCAACAACAAATGCAGAAGGGAAAACCAGTGTAGCGGCAACGTCAGCAGCAGTAGGTCTCAACATACACAAAGGGAAAAGCAAGATTCTCCGATACAACACAGCATGCAACAAACGAATCACACTTGACGGAGAAGATTTGGAAGATGTTTAAACCTTTACATATATGGGCAGCATCATTGATGAACACTGTGGATCTGGTGAAGATGTGAATGCTCGGATCGGCAAAGCAAGAGCAGCATATTTTCAATCGAAGAACATCTGGAACTCAAAACGACTGTTTGTCAACCAACACCAAAGTCAGAATTTTCAATACAAATGTCAAGACATTTCTACTGTATAGGGCGGAAACCTGGAGAACTACGAAAGCCATCATCCAGAAGATAAAGGTGTTTATTAACAGTTGTCTAAGCAAAATACATCGGACCCGTTGGCCGGACACTATTAGCAACAACTTACCGTGGGAGAGAACAAACCAGATCCCAGCGGAGGAAAAAATCAGGAAGAAGTGCTGGAAGTGGATAGGACACACATTGAGGAAAGCACCCAACTGTGTCACAAGGCAGGCCCTCACATGGAATCCTCAAAACCAAAGGAAAAGAGGAAGACAAAAAACACATTACGCCGGGAAATGGAGATAGACATGAGCGGAATGAACAAGAATTGGATAGAACTATAAATGAAGGCCGAGGACAGAGTGTGTTGGAGAATGCTGGTCAGCGGCCTATGCTCCATTGGGAGTAACAGGCGTGAGTAAGTAATTTATGTTCAATTCATTAATGATGGTACTATATTAATTCAAACAGTTTACATCAGTGATTAAATGCCATTTTTAATCATTTATCAAAACTAATAACTAACGTTTATCGATAAAACAATGAGAAGACGAATTTTATCAGAATTATGTGATATATTTGCGCAATACATTTCGAACAATCTGATCACACATAATATACATGGTAAGAACACTTTTATGTGAAAAATAAAAGGTCAAGTAAAGAGATTAAAAGTAAGCCGTAACGAAGGAAATCAAAATAAAGTACATAAAAGCAATCTGATAACCACTCTGGATAATAAATCAGTATTACCAGGGTAGGTTAAGGGTAAGGACAAATCGTTTTTGAACGCATAAAGGGGGCTTCAGTTTCCGTATAGCGAAGGCTTCAATACACCTTAGTATACATCCTTGAAGACTTTTTTAAAATACTACAAACGCTGGCTTGACATCAACCCTATAACCAGTCTCAACCAAATGTTTCCGAATAGAGATATATGTCTGTCTATCTTGTGATCTTATTTCATCATTGGAGTTTATTTGTTTCTGCAGCCATTTAGATGTGCGTTCCGCCACCCTTTCTTGCAGATCACGATTGTTCCTCCCTATGTACGTGATTCTGCACATACATGTAAATTGATAGGTACAATCGCTTATGTGCTGTTTGAGTTTTTGGTGAAACATAGACGTTGTCTTTTCAATAATGACAAGTTGAGCTGTATAAAATGTCTAGTTTGTGGAGATAGACCTGGACCACCACAAGTTGATGGCTAATTTAACATGAGACTATTTGAATCACCTCTAAATGGTGATATAATGTAAACTCGCTTTTGGGTGCCAGAAACGTCATCGGTCTAATCGTATTGCAACCCTTCCAGCGGTTTATGAACTTCAATGAATAAGCATTATTCATTAACGTTTCACTGAAGAATTTCGTCCCTAACTTTTTTTGATGCACGAAATCCAGCACAGTCGTTTATTGTTTCTCCAAATAACAGATGAATTGACAACTATTATCATTCACTGTATAGTGATTCTATTTGAATTCGTAGCAGGCTGGAAGCTGTCAGATTACAGCTAGCTGTTCATAATAAATCTAAAACAGCGGAATTTATCTTATTAATTATAACATTAGGAATGAAACAGTTTAAAGATTAACCAAAATTCTCTAATTTAGATTGTAATATTTTGACTAAATGTAAATATCTACTGATAGATAATACTTCCTTTCAGTTCCTTTGTAAATCTGACGTTACTTCAATGTTAAGTGATGTTTAACTCTATTTAGTTTAACAGTAGTACGTTGGACAGTTTCCTATTTGGTATGGTATCCGCTTCTTAGTAATCATTTCAAATGTGAATGTAAATAACATCAATTTGAGCACAAATTCTTTCAATCACCATCATTATCTTTGTCCAATTGTCGAGTTATTTAACAATATCTTACATTATTATCTTAGTAATATCTTACAGTTATCTTTAATAATTCAATTAAGAGAATTTCAATTTTAATATCATCGAATTTATCATATAATTTTTTATGCCAATACATTTTACTATAATTTGTAAAATTAATTTTCATACACTTTATTGTAGTTTGTAGCGAATTGCGATCACTGATAAACTGATGAGACAACTTGTGGTAATCAGTCAGTGGAGGACAACTCTTTCGCATTGCTTTGTGATTCAGCATTACATTTCAAGTACTACAACATTAGGTTTGTATGTCAGAATCTACAAAAACCGAAGGAAATAGACCCAGAGTTATAAGTGTGCTTTGGTAGAGTCTGATCAGCACTAAAAGCTAAACAAATATAAAATTGCTAACCACTCAGTGACCAGTCAGTGTAAATATCTTAATCCTTTGGGTAGACGTTATTACTCGAACAGTTCAACGGTAGCGCCTGAAATTATGAAACTGGATGGTGTAGGTCCGAATCCTACAAATTGCATCAGTTTTCTCAAGATTGAGGGCTCATCGCAATAATTTGTAATCAGGTTTTATCCCGACTAAATCCAACTACTACTACTATTCAACTCTCAAGCTAGAATGAAATGGTCATTCAGAACTCATTTATTGTAAATACTTTTTCTGTCGGTTTAAGTTAATGATGTAAACTAACTTTATACTGAACAATTTTTATAATAAATCTTTTTATTCAAAGAATAGTTGACGAATGTCTAACATCAATCAGTTCATGATCTCAATCAAAAACTTAATAATCTTCACAACCCCTATACTAGTAATTAACATGCGCTCACTAGTGACTAGCTTCGTAAGGGAATTCTCGGAGTTCTAGTGAGAAGCCGGGACCAGTGGAGCTAATCCACGTCGGGTAGAGACAGGTACCTACTTCGGTACAATGGAAGATGGTCGCGCAATTTTGTGGATTGGTTGATGTTAGATACTAACACCATTGGATGCGGGCTCAGTGGTCCAGTAGGTTAAGCGTTCGTGAGCGAGACCGAAGTCCCTGGGTTCGAATCCCGCGGACGGCGTCGTGGGTGCGCACTGCTGAGAAGTCCCGAAGTAGGACGAAACGGCCGTTCAGGGCTTCCAGGTTTCCAAAGGTGGTCTAACATCAATCGGTTCATGATCTCAATCATATACGACTTTATTGTTTATTGTTTATCAAAACTATATATCTTTATAAAGCTTTCTACTTTCTTTCTTTTTTTAAATCTCTGTTATTAATTTAGTGCATAACATCATTATGTTATCTACTTGTTGGTGATATTTATTCATTAATAACATATCTTGGCTTTGTACAATGGCTTGCAATTGGTTCATGTGTATTCATTGTAATTGTATTTCGAATAACTAGACGACATCATCCACGTCCTGTGAAAGTACGTTATTTTCTTCATACTTAATTTCTCATCTGTTTTGAACAATTCCCCTATAGCTGAAACATTCATAATCAAATTTTATTCAGGATACTAATACAATGAACTTCGCAAAGTATTAACAGAAGGATGTCTTGTGAAAAAATTCGATTTCCTACATATTGATGCTGGAAGCCTACCTTTAGATATTTATGTTTCAATGTTGGTTTATGAAACTTTTGACAGCATTATCTCATATAATCAGTTTTTAACCATACAAATAAATAGACCATAATTTTTAGAATATATCATATAACAATATGATATTATCATTGTTCTGTGTTATTACCGTTGTTTACTAAGCGATTAGTTTGTATGGTTCTTAGATTAAAGTAGCTAAATTAGTCTACTTTGAGTTTATAGACTCTAAGTAAATAACGTTCAATGAATGTAGAATGGTGGTTTATTGATTAAGGCGTTCGAATTTTGGGCATTAAGTCCCACGTTCAAAACGCATTCCACCTTCTTCGATATAGGCAACCAGGTCGTATCATTAGCCTTCAGAATTAAAATGTGGCACATAGCTAAGTTCAGTAGTTGAAATCATGAGTCAATTGAAGTCAATTGACCAACATGGAAAACCTGGAAGCACTGGACGGCCGTTTCGTCCTAGTATGTGACTCTTCAGCAGTGCGCATCCACGATCCAGCACCCCGCGAGATTCGAATCCAGGACCTATCAGTCTCGAGCGCGAGCGCCTATCCTTTAGACCACTGATTCGGCATTGAACGGTTTCATACTAGAACGAAATGGCCGTCCAGTGCTTTCGGGTTTACCATTTTGGTCTAGTTTCAACTGGCTCATGATTTCAACTATTGAACTTACTAAAATCTCCACAAAACCCCTTCTGAACATACCTAAGTACGTGGTAAATGTGTTGACTTAAATGTTAATTTTTTTAATTTTAAGTAGTTTCAACTTGAAAACTGACCTGGATTTTGGTGATATAAGATGATTATCTTATGGCATCTAACAACTGAAATTATTAAATCATAATAAGTTGACTTATTTCTTTTTCATCTCCACGTAATCTAATTATTTTGTTCATTTGTGTTTATATTTGAATGAATATCTACTGGTACCTACATGAATAGAATAAGACCTATTTTTGCAATATCAAAAAAGAAGATTCATTGATAAACTAGACATTTTTCGAAAAAAATATCATCAACAGTTCAACTAATTGTCAAGATTATTATATAAACTCTTGTATGATAGCTTCCTCATTTAATTACAATTATAAAAGAAGAATTAATCATAAACAATCCGATAGATGGAATCACTTGATGTTGTTTTACTTGTATCTTCCCATTTGATGATTAAGATGGCAATCGATCAGTCTCTTATTGGTATATGTGCATCCTATGCGAATTGCTTCAATATAACCTTAAGTCACTGCTAGCCACTATCCATCTTTGCTTAAAAATCCGCTAAATGATTTTGTATAATTCAACTTGATTTTATTCTGTTTTGTTGAAAAATAATATTAGAATAAATATGCTAATTAAATATTGTTATTATTATTTTTGTTTTATAATTTAGGCACCAATTTTATTTGCAATCATTTATGTTCTCATAACTTTATTCTTGGTGATATTTGCATTTGTTGCTGCCCCAACTGAATCATGTAAGGAAAAAAATAAACAAACAAATTTTTTTCATTTTTTCTTATGGGGAAGTATTATTTTTAAAAAAACGTTTTATCATATTATTTACTTAGTAACAATAAATTTTTATATGGAAACGTATTTTAGTGAACGAGAAGACTAGTAAGGACAATCGAATGTATTCGAACACAAACTTATAGAACATCTTAGTAAAATCTAAGAACAATACAGTAAATAATTCATTTGCAAAATATCCATCGATTATCTTAGAGTTTATTGTTCCTTTTTCTCTACATCAGTCATTCACTGTTCTCGTTCTCTTCTCATTGATCTTCTTACCTTTCTGTCTTCGAGCATTTCACTATAGATTGATGATAAAAACTACTTATATTTCTGTCGATATCAGTAGTACACACCACATTATATTCTCTTGAACAATCATTTCATAAAAATTACTAAACTACTAAAATGATTACTAACCCTATGGGTGATTTGACTTATCCTACTTAATCTATAATGATGATAGAATTATATAGTTTGAGTCTATAAGAATGCAATGTTAGAGATATGAACGATTGAATGATTATCATATCACCAAAGTTTGATAAACACATTCAGATTTGACGATTTTCCTAAACAGGTAAACACAATGAAATGAATGTAAATGTTTTGCTTTTTATACTAATAACACTAAATCAATCTTTTAAATGATACATATTTTACATAATTGTGCAGATAATATGAAGGAAAGATTATAGAAGTAGTTAGATAATTTTTAAAAAAATAACCATAAAAATTGTTTATCAATAATTATTTTTCTTTTCTTTTTTTACTTCCTTCCTATTCTTCTTGTTGTTGTTGTTATCGTTTAGTGCTCGGTGTAGCCATCATTTGTACTGGGATACCAGTTTATATAATTGGTTGTGTATGGAAGAATAAACCGAAATCATTTCAAAGAAAATTTGGTAAATCATTAATATTATATGTTATAATTCTCTTTAAATTATATATATAGTAAGAAGCCGTGACCCTATACTGTCATGTGCTCACTAGTGACTAGCTTCGTAAGGGGATTCTCGGAGTTCTAATGGGAAGCCGTGATCAGTGAAGCTAATCCGTGTCGAGTAGAGACAGCTATCTACCTCAGTACAATGGAAGATGGTCGCGCAATATCGTGGATTAGTCGAGGTTAGACAATAACACTGTTGGATGCCGACCTGCTCAGTATTCTAGTGGTTAAGCGTTCGCGCACGAGTTCGGAGGCCCTGGGTTCGAACCCCGCGAGGTGGGGTCGTGGACGCTCACCGTTGAGGAGTCCCAAAATAGGACGAAACGGCCATCCAGTGCTTCCAGGTTTTCCATCTTGGTCTAACATCAATCGATTTATGATCCCAACCAATAAATTAATATTATGTTATAATTCTCTTTAAATTATATAGTTACTGAATTACTGTTTAATGTTGGTTAGTTTTGTTTTGTTTTTCATTTTTGATCTTCATTGAAATTATCTGTAGTAAATCGAGAAAAATCTTTAAACTTTTTACTATTATGAAGGAAATTTGATTTGATTATCAAAAGTTTGACATGAATACATTTTATCATAATCTTTATCGACATAGTAACAACCTTGGAAAGTTTTTTTAACAAATATTCGAACTATTATTAAACATTTTCCTCATTTTCCTACAAACAATCATTGTTTATCATAGTTTTGTATGATAAAGATATCTGTCTACCTTCTGACAGTAGTACTTGACTTTCACTATATTTGACATTGGAATTATGTGTTGGTTAATGATATTGTCTAATCCTTAGCGTCAATTGAGCATCATGGTGCAATTTGTATAGTATTATGATTGATTAGAAATAGCCTGAAACCCTAAATGTAAAAGTGTTGTTGCAGAAAGCATGAATGACTCTCCTTGTGGCGCTGTGTGACATAGTCTAAAGTTATGGATGGTACATTAGTTCTTCCAAGATTTTGAATGTATCTTATTGACAAGTAAGAACTGATTTTGACAGACCATATAACTCATTAATTATTGTTCGCAATTTCTGATGTAACATTTATACTAAAGATCTTAATGTGTATCATTGAAAACATCTAATAATATGAAAGGCTTTTCCAACTACAAAGAAAGGAGGGTAGCCGAGGCGTTCCATATAATGCTTAATCCTACTTCTCTCAATAGAAAAGAAGGCCTTACCATACATCCTACTTGGACCATCTATCCTAACCATTCAGTCTGATCATCTAATAATATGTACATAGTCTTTTATTTTGTTTACTATTTTTCTTTCAGAATCATTTACTGTTGGAGTACAAAAATTATTTAAAGTTGTACCGTCGAATTAATTGGTGAACTGAATTCATTTATTGATGTTTCTATTTTTGTTTTCGTATCCATTACTACTAATACAATCAGTTTTATCCATGTTAGTAGTGTCACGACTAACAGAAAAAAAAGGTTGTGGTAGTAGTAATAGTAGCATGGTATCATTCCGTTAAAGCGAACTTTTTCTACAAGAGTTATAGTAGTAGCAATAGAATAAGTAGTATAATTCAAATTGTAGTGAACCAATAGATCATATAGCACCATCATCATCATCATTGTTGTCAAGATATGTGTATGTATGTTCAGAATTTTAACTTTTTTTATACCCTTTCTGATGTTTTCTCATTGTTATTACATCACGTTTTAACGATTCATAGATGATGATGAATAGGAATTGAATTATCTCCCTCCTTCCCCCCCCCTCCCTCTCTCTTTCCATATATATAGACCTCTTACTCCTATTCTAAATCACAAAATGTTTCCACTTTCCTTGATTACATTTCTCTTTTTTTCATTGAACATATGGTTACTTTAACATATACAATCAGCATAACCTTCTCATATTATTTTGGTTTTATATACCCTGTGTTTCATTCCTTTTTTTCTTTAAAAAAAAGTATCTAGGATCCAAATAAAATCAATTGATTTTTATAAGTATTCGTTTTTTATTGATTCTGTTTTTCTTGTTTTCCTGTTTACAAAATAATTGATTTGTTGTCTTGTTGTATGTGTATCCAATTCATGAAAGTGGATGATTCATTCAATTTATAGTGACCATCACAACAACCATTCGATAATTCGATATGATAGGACACAAGAAAAAGTAACCTTTTGTAAATGATTAGTTACGTTGTTCTAATTTTGATGGTTTACTCTTTACTTAGTTTCATTTTATAGCGAAAATAAGGCATCATAACTAATAACTGATGACCAAGTGTAGTATTTTTTTAAAATTTGAACAATAGGTTGATACTTATGAAAATTAGGTTTATTTAATTGTGTGCAGTGATTGTTAATAACAGATAAAACTGGGATGAACTATTGGCTAAAGTAAGAGTAGATTGAGAGGAAATCAATTGCAATCAAACCAACACGTGGTATCAGTTTACGAAGTTCATTAGCTGTTAATTCAAGTCACATTAATAGGTTCGATGTATCTGGTTGGAGTTACTATGGTAATCTTGACCAATGATTGAAAATGTTGGCTCAGAAACGATTATAGTGGAATAGACACATCGGCGAGACTCTAATTTAGGGACGACCTTTGAACGAATCTTAAATGACCTTGACAATTATTAGCCAATCAGAAGACAGAATAAAGTAAAAATATATTATAAGAAAGTAATGAATTACAGTGGGTATTCTTCTTTTACATGAGTTAAAAACTTGTTAAGGTTTGATAAAGGTTCAGAAGTTCTGAATTCATAATGCATACGGTAAAGAAACTCGTCCATGTGGCTCCATAATAATCGTCCTCTGGAGCCGTGGTAGTTTCTTAAAAATTCTTTAAGCCTAGACCACATAGCTTCAATATTGTTTGTGTGAACCCCTGTCGTCGGATCGACAAAATGGCGTTTGTGCACTACTCATACCACTGGACTGCTGAAGTTTCAGTAACGTCTGCAAACGCCGCAGCCAGTGTTACTGGTGTTTTTATTACCCAATTCGCCACTATTATCATAATTTGTCTAAGTCTCAGCCGTGATGGAGCGAAAAAAGTTCCCGTTCGGGCAGACTTTTTCTTCCAACATGCAGAACAACGAAGCATAATCTCACCATGGGGGCCTGCAGACTTTGCTGCAGTCATTTCATCACCGCAGTCACACGTACAAGAACTTCTTAATAGTCCCATCTGTTGTAACCTCTCAATGATCATCTTCTCTCTAAAATCCGCTGTGAACCGATCGTATGTTAGCATCGCGTGTTGAACTTGGCTCCGTGACCTTGAAATTGCTCAAACGCTTCTGATTGGCTCGTCCCTAAATTAGAGTCTCGCCGACACATCTATTTTTTGTCTCTCCCAAAATCTTAAGTCCCAGTATTTTTTCGTTTCTTCTCTTCGAGTTATAAATACTGCTATTATCTCGACTTATTTATTATACGCCTAAGTTACTTCATTTCTCTGAGATACTGAGGTATGGTAAATTGAGATAAATCCCGTTTGTACCCAACTTTATGATGGTTATGACTAACTCACTATACTGAACAAGAGCAATCGAAAATAAATAAAACTGCTCATTCTAGCACCTTTATTTTAACTAATACACATGAGTAATCAAAAACAAAACTTGTTTGGAGAATGCAATGTATAAGTACTTAGTACAAACTCTTCCTTTCACATACGTTTATAACTAACCTGAAATTTCGGAGGAGAACATTTCGACTGACTTATGCAGAATGATCCACTAATAGAATAAATTCCGTATTAGAATTGCTCGGATCGCGTTGATTATTGAATCCAGTTTTTATGTAAAGAAATATTTATTATATCTTCTGACAGTTTAGAATGTTCATTTCTGACTTAGCTAGACGGTTTAAATAAATACTAAGATCTACTGAAAAGCTTTATTTGGTATAGAATGAACTATCACGGAGTCGTGCTCAGAATATTTAGTTTCTCTCATTGTAGAATATTTTCACAACGTAGTTTAATTATTGAACACCACCCTCAGCGAATTTACCACAGCTTCGGTGAAGTCGACGAACAAATGATTAAACGTCAATGAGATATTTCAATGGTAACTGAGTTACAACAATTCAATATGATTTAAGACTCCAGGTCAATTTTTTCTTGTGTTTAACACGTCAGCGCTCTGTATGTAAATAAATTGCATCAAGATCTATGGGAGAGAACAAACTAGCTTCCAGTTGAACAGGGAATTAGGAAAAGATGATGGAAATGGATAAGACATTACTGAAATTGTCAAACTGAATCGCGAGGCAAGCGCTAATTTGGAATCCTGATGGGAAACGGAAAAGAGCAAGAAGAAAGAACATACCTCGTCGAGAATTGGAAGCAGATATTAAAAGGATGAATAGCAACTTGAGAAAAACTTGAATGGATTGTCCACGACAGAGTTTGTTATAGAATCCTTATCGGTGGCGTATGTCCCTCCTCAAAGGGGCATCAGTAAATGAGATCTTCATCCACTTAGTTGGGCCACTATATGGTAGATCTAATGTAAGACTAGGAAAATATGAATTACCTAACTGTAATGCATTTAAGAATTCTGAGATCCACAAGACAATGGTGATAGGGCTTCATGATATTTAATTCAAAAGATTATAAATTCTATGTACAACGGAGAATATTAGTGTCAGTTGTAGTAAAACAATCAAGTAAAGAAAAGTCGGTCTAAACTGAATATGTGAAATGGAATAAATAACTGTTACAAAATAAGATTTAATCATAAAGCAGAAAAATGAAATATGCGCTATTGAGATATATATTTTAGCGGTGTCAACTAAGACACCTAACTATTGATTGTGAAATTGGGTAGACTGGGTCGAGTGATATGGCTTAAAATCAAAAGTTAGTGACTTTTTGAACTAATGAAACATTTTTATTTTGTATTTACATGGAAAAAGTTGCTTGCGCTGTTACTCAAGAGAATGAAGTTGACCAATGTATTTACCCTATAGAACTATATGATTTAGGTATTTGAATTTGGCAACTGAATATCCTGATATTTCATACACATAGTTCTCTTTATTATTTTGAAAAGAGCAAGAACTGAAAGATTCTTACAGAGTAGCATGAATTCATTTTATTTCGTCTGGTTCTCATCAATTGCTTACAACCTGTGATATTTATAAATCATAATTACATAATGGGTTTAAATTACTTACCTGAAAGAGTTTGATTGGAAGTGATATTGAAGACAGATTATTATAGGATAGCAAGGGTGTGAATAAATTTGATAGACTAAATATTGTATCATATGTAAAAGAACATTCTACAACATTGATTGTGACATCAGTTCAAACAACCAGAAACAAGTGATTACATAATGAGCAAACGCTGATGGGAATAAAATGAGTAGGGCTCAGTTGATAAAATAAGATTATTAATTTGCAAAATAGTTGAAATAAAACCCAATGATGTAATAAATGCAAGAAAGAGTTTAAAGTGCAACGAAGGAGTATTTATCACCAAGGAAAGGTAAGATTAATAACCATCTCCTTTTGAACATAAAAGTCAGGTTTTTGATACTTGATAGCAACAGCTTCAGAAGACTGAAGTTTAGCTACATACTAATCACTTTGACGAATTGTAAGGTATCGACCTGATGTCCTGTATCTAGATGTTTACTGATTGCACTGTCTAGAGTCTTTCTTTCTCTTGTTCTGAGACTTTTTGCAACATCTGAATGATCTCTAAAAGTTAAACTAATAAAATATTACAACTACAAAATTAATATCAGATGGGTATTTGTGGAGATTGTAGTAATTTCAATGGTTAAGATCATGAGTCAGTTGAAGCTAGACCACCATGGAAAACCTGGAAGCACTGGATGGCTGTTTCGTCCTATTGCGGGACTCCTCAGCAGTGCGCATCCACGACCTCGCCCCCTGCGAGATTCGAACCCAGGACCTACTGGTTTCGCGCCCGAGCACTTAACCACTAGACCACTGAGCCGGCATCCAGCGGTGTTAATGTCTGCTAAGGAGTCCCACAATAGGACGAAACGGCCGTCCAGTGCTTCCAGGTTTTCCATGGTGGTCTAGCTTCAACTGACTCATGATCTTAACCATTGAAATTACAAAATTATCAATAATGAAATCAAATACAACAATAAAAGTAGGCAGCTTTGAAAACTCCAGATGACACATAACAATTCATTGTAACCCTTGACTCTATCAAAAGGTTTCGTATGAAAAATCCTCAGAACTTATCTGTTGCCATTCGCCATCAAATTAAGAAATGTGAATACTATTAAAAGTAAGTTTAATTTCTAAAAAAAGAGAAACTTATATCAATAAAACCATGATCCAAAATTGAAATCTGTTTGGTTTTCTTTGGGGTGAAACATTCTAGTCTATAATCTTTTGTATATTTTCAAAAGGGGTTTGTGGAGATTTTAGAAATTTCACAGATTGAAATCGTGGATTGGTTGAAGTTAGACATTACCACAATTGTATGCCGGCTCAGTGGTCTAACTGGTTAAGTGCCTGGCGCGGGACTGATGGGTCCTGTGTTTGAATCTCGCGCGGTGCGGGATCATAGATGCGCACTGCTGAGGAGTCCCATACAGGGACGAAACGACCGTCCAGTGCTTCCAGGTTTCCCATGGTGATCTAGCTTCAATTGACTCATGATTTTAATCTGTGATATAGAATTTCTATTTATTATTACCTTACAATTCCTCTTCACTACAATCCAATATTAACCAATCATAAGAAAGCTGATGAAATTTTTCCTAAATGAATGATGAAATTGTAATGCCTAACGAAAATCGGTTTTATGCGTAGGTGTCAATTCAATAATGGCATGACAATGCTAGTTACTAAACAACAATAAGGTAAGTAAGTAAAAGAAAAGAAAGAAACATAAGCTTAAAGGTAATGAATGTATTTGGATTGTATACATGAAATTATAAACTGTATTCATTGGCTTTAAATCATATTCTGAAAAAGAAAAAAAAAACAATATTCATTATGATGATGATGATGATAAAAGGCTATCAATTTAGAAAACATGGAAGAGATATGTAAATGATGCATGTGTTGTGCATGTTTTATTGACTACTTTATTATATCACAAATTGTTTTCCTCAGTATAACTAATATCTATTGGATAGAATAATCAAATACTAATTTAATATTATCAGAATGGATTTTGTGGAGAATTTTAGAAATTTCAAAGGTTGAAATCATGAGTCAGTTGAAGTCAATTGACCAACATGGAAAACCTGGAAGCACTGGACGGCCGTTTCGCCTTAGTATGGGACTCCTCAACAGTGAGCATCCACGATCACGCACCCCGCGAGATTTGAACCCAGGACCTATCAATCTTGATTGAATTTACTGTAAATCCATGTATTTGATTTAGCAACATCAAATCATATTTGGAAAATTTTAGCAAGGTTTGCTAAATTAGAGTAAAAGCTTAGAAAATAAATCCTACATGATTTTATAATTTGTATTATAAATAAGTTATCTTATTATGCTGAGCTATTTTCTCCCAACGATAATTTCCCTACCCATCCTTTGATGAATACTTATGTCATTAACAATCAAACGATTATTAAACTTTTCTGCATCTCAGCTTTGAAGAGAACAGTACAGGGTTCGAGTCAGGAAGTGAACATCAACTCTTGGATGCAGGTGTATCCAGCTAACGAATCCCAAATGGGACGAAACGAGAGTCAAACTGGATTCCACTGCTAGTCACTATCCATCTTTGCTTATAATATCCTTAATGTTTGATTTATTATCGATTATTTTAAATAAGACATAATTGCCTAAATTCATATGGCAACTAAAATTTTTTATAACTTGTAGTTCTACAGAAAAGTGTCATTGAATGATCGAAGGTTCGTTTGATTTATCAGAGAAAATCTATTCATAGTGATGAATGTAAAGTGTTCTCTATTGATATTTACCTATTCAATCTAACATAAAGCAGTTCAAAATTTCATGTACCTGGGATAAGAGTTCCTTTCTTTGATCTTTTTCTAATCATTATATAAATGACACCTTGATTTATTCTTGCAATTTATATTTTGATGTTTCTTTAAACGATTGATTAGTTTAGTAGTTATATATCAACATGAACTTTGGAACTATGCAAGATTAAGATGTTGCATCGATCTAATTTGAATTCTTGTAACAATATATTATATAGTCGACCCATATCTATCAATACATATCAGTCAGTCAATCATCTACAACGTAGGACTAGGCATATATATGCATCGGTTCAAGTTGCCATACCTCATTAACAGAACAAGATGAACACCAAATTCATAGAAGTAGTCACTTCAATGGTAATAATGTATAAAGGAAAGATTGTGTATATGGATAAAATACAGGAAGAAAAAATCAGTTCGTAAAAAGAAATATTCGAAGAGATTTTAATCTCATAGTTTAAAGGAAGACAAAGAGTGTATACACCTACGCCATTGTGATCAATCCTGAGCCATGTCACTAAAAGTCTCCAACCATTGGTTGCGATAGTCGCGTGAACCCCAACCAAGTGGACTGCATCTACCAACATGGCTCAGACCAGAAGTTAGTGACTTCAGGTACTGATGCCACGTTTTGGTTTGGCCACCCGTATAAATACACGTAACATGTTTCCGATCAAACAACTTGATCTTGATCTCTAACTAGAGTTTTCAGACATTTTTTTAAGAAACAAATCATTAACTATTAATGGTTTACTGTTCATAGAGATAATTTTCAGTAATCTTGATTAATTTAAGTAAAAATCTTTAGTATGCATCAAATTACAATGTAACTCATTTGAGGATGTATGAGCCAGGTGGATTTTGTAAAGAACATTTGAATTGTAACAATCAACAAGGATTTCATTAAGATAATAATGGAATGTACTCAATACAAGGATATAATAAAAGGAGCTATAAATGTTTATCTATGTACTGTTTCAGATGAGTTGTGGAAAAACGACTTTTTAATTCTTAAGCCAGAAAGTAAATATACTTCAAGAATCGATAGTTACATCGTGTGGTTTGTATGTGGTGGCGTTTTATCCAGATTGTTTGGTAAAGCCTTTTCTCGTGAGACCTTAGTTGACCGTTCTGGAATAGACTCCGTGTTTTTAAGTCTGACAAACCCACCGCGTGGATTTGATTTTGTGGGGAACCGCGGCCGCGAAGGTTTCCACGTGTATTTCGGTATCGTAATAAGGGCAAGTAAAGGATTTGTTGGTTATTACGTACCCTGGATAGGTATATTCTACATACATACTAGGTAACACATGGGCTTTCATTCGCGGCACATGCAGGTATACCTTGTGAGTAAATATAAGTTACATGCACACCACTAAAACACAGGTTATATTCCATGCATCCCATAGAATACATATAGGTACGTTCACACACCTGAGAAGGTAGATGTTTACCACTCCCTTGAAAACGTATTAACTACACTAGACTCCCTCTTACACAATACAGGCATATCATTCACCCCATGGCTACCGCCTCGGTACTTCCTGACGCATGTATAAGCATAAGCATTCTCTCAGAGGAGGTTGTTGTTCACCTCTCTCTAGTATTTGCTACCATATCTTTTTATTATGTCTTTGACCTGGCAAATTAAGCAGACAATATTTTAGTTAATGTTTCCTTTGTACGACACTAAACGTACACCCTTTGCATATACCTACATAAATGAACTATAAAGGCCTGAGGACTTCTGCAATTCTTATACATAAGCATACACTCAGGTAGCCCGGTGGAGTTAAGTAAGCTCGAGTAGAACCCGAGTTGATAAAAGATACAACAGAGTGGGTGACCAATCAAATCTAAGTTGGCTAGCAAGGTTGCCCCTATTATCCAGTAGCGCCGTAAGGGGGGGGGCTATAGGTCGGATTTTACTGCCAATAATTTCATAATCTCCTGTATTATTGTACGGCAACTATGAGGTTCTGCTGCCTCAAACTTGTTTTTGTTAAATTATAGTGAGGTATGTCTATGCTGTTATTTTTCTAAGGAACTTAGGCGTCGAATTTCTGAACACAATTCTAAACTTTGTTCTAATACTACTTACTGTGTCTTTTCGTTCTTGTAAAACTATCCAAAGGTAGTCATGATTCATGACTGTTCATACTGACTGACAGTTACATGAAATGATTAAACATTCCATTCAGGATCATGTATCGTTACTGTTAAGATGAAGCAAAATAAATAAATCAGTCATTTAGTTTACGTTATTATTTTAGGCAGTTTGATTGACTTTGAATTTTGATGTCGACTTTGAAACCCTTTCTTCATGTACCAAATTATTTCATTTTAAGGCTTACTAGTAGAGAAACAAACAGTTAATGAGTCAGTTTCAAAAATTTCTCAATACTGAAGTATCTTTTTAAACATGACATTCTGATCAATCTGAGATCACCAAACCTATCGATAGAGATCAGTAAATGTTATGTAATCACATGATATAACAACAATTGATCAAGACAGACATTTAGAGCGCAAAGGCACATAAAAATAACCAAAAACATCAGTCCAAAAATTTACAAACAGATCCATTAGAGTAAAATGATCTAGCTCTTGTGGGATAACCTAAATGCTCACTTATATTTAAAATAAATGGTGGTAATCTCAAGGTGGATTAAAAAAATCGCAATCAAATAATCCAGTTCATTGAACACAATACTATCAAAAACAGATACCCAAGCAGTCTGCTTGAATATCTGGGCTACCTGTTCCTGCTATCTAGATATTTCGAGAAGTTATTCGTTTCCTTGTTTGTTTTAACAGACCATTGTGTCAACTAGTTGCATAACCTATTCAGGTGCGTTTGTGAAAAGTTCATGACTTTTTGTTGTACAAGTTACAAAAATTTACTGCGGGCGACATCATGATAGCTGGCAATGTGCATTGAAAAAAATGAATATTATTCACATGTCGATTTTTGAAATACCTAATATCTAACTGGTGCTGGTCGGCGGCCTATGCTCTATTACGAGTAACAGGCGTAAGTAAGTAGGTAAGTAATATCTAACTGGCCACCACTGAATATTCATCGCAAGTGTCGATCAAGAAATAAGAAACGGAAATTTGTTGAAATACTTTGTGCTGAGAATTCTATGTTGTACCGAAAATATATTACTGAATAAAGCCACTAATACTGTAGTGAACAGAACACCAGTGGGAATAATCCGACGTGTTAAACACAAAATTACAAGACTTGTTAATAATATCTAACAATCAAACAGTAAATATCTTAATTTGCAAAATGTCCATCAGTTGTCTCATAATGATTCAGACTTCATTGTTCTTGCATTTTCATACAAATTGCATTCTGTTTCGATTCTTTACTGTTCGAACCTCTTGTCTTTCTGCTGCCAGACATTCTGTTCACGACTAACATCATATACTACTTATGTGGATATAAGTAGCACACACCATAATACTACTACTATTATTGTTATTGTTAATAGTAATAATAATTTCAACCTCATAAAATCGAACTACTGACAAGTATGACTTTTCCCAAATGAATAATGATTACTCACAAAAGGAATTTATTTAATGCTTATCTACTGTTCTAATACATAAAATTAGATGCTTCAATGATAAATCTTGTAATGACTTAGTTAGTAGAGAATCATACTGATGATATAGGGTTACTGATATGAAGTTTTCGAAAGCGTTTTAGTGGCTTTGCTTTGTTAATCAATCATCTTTGTAACCGTTATTACATAAATCTCAACGATGTTTGAAATCAGAAGGTAATAAGAAACGTTAACTACAGTTTATTAGGGGATAGCACAAATCACAAAGCTGTAAGCACATGGAGCGAATTTGAAGGAGAGAGGCGAATGTGTGTGTTCATCTTATCTTAATCATCATACATCTGTAGCTTATTTCCATCCGACTATAAATATTGATCAAAGCTTGATTAAATCAAGTTGGCTCACATGCCTTCTTCACTGCGCTTCATTTCGCCTCATTCTCCTGATCACCTGCCCACATCAATGAGTGTACAAAATACATGTATTCAAAAATCCATTCATTCAAAGTGGATTAATTCGATAATTCTATATACTAGGATTGATGATATATATCTTAACAATAACACTCATTCATACAATTCAATTGGATTCATTCGATCTCGGGACCATCAAAGAATCTAATAATCATAGTTACCACCTATGTATTCCGACAATTACATACATCCCTTTTGAGATATTCATTTAATCTTTTCTTATAAATTTATCCTTAATTATCTTGTTTGATCATAAATAATTCAGTAGAATATTATTAAAATGATAAATCCGGTTATTATGTTAACTGTCAGTTGAATAGTGTAATGCGATTATGAGATTATATCAATTAGACCTTTTCTTTAAAAAAGATCTTAATTTCACCTATGTGTGTGTGTGTGTGCGTGTGTGTGGCAAATACAGTGAAATGAAATTGCAAACTAATAGAATATTGTAAATGACTGTTGTCTAAAATAATTTTTATGTTCTACATTCATGTAACTTTCTTTGATATTCACTTCCTTTCTAACTGTCTTACATAACAGTGATTGTGTTTTAATTTAGAAAGACATTGGTTTCTATGTCAGTCTGTAAGTATTTTAAATGATTCAATTTTACCATGAGATTTCAGTACACAATGTATATAGTTAAAGAGATCAACTTATCATCTGTGAATTGTGAGTTCGAATCCATTCTAAATAAGTCTGTTTAGACAGCCATGTAATTTCACTATATATATATATTAGAACAACACATATAAGCGTACAATTGTTTTCAATTAGATCATCAACCCTGATCATAAGCAAACCAGATAAAGGAGAAGGTATAGTTTTCATGAATAAAAAGGATTACATAGAAAAAATGGAAACTGTTATGACTTTAAGTTGGGTTGATTTTTACCCTGTGCTAATTGATGTGTCCTTGACTGGAAAAATTAGAGAGCAGCGTATTTATCGATCGATTCAATGACACGTAAACACATACGGACGGCCTAGAGTCTCGATTGGTCTCGCTTCCCTGTCTAGCCCAGTTAGTTGAGTTCAGAACACAAGCCACAGCCTCGGAGATATGAATCATTATATTTCAAACATACTCTATTTATATACTAACCAAGCATACCACATCGTACCGTTCGCTTGAAACGCCATCGCATTATTCACTTAGCTAGTGAGTCCTGATATTGCATCGCTAAACATTAAACATAATTTGTGTATAGTTGTTGAAGATTTCAGTAAGATGAATAAATGAGTGTTTGTTTGTTAAAATGATTGAATTAATCGAATTTTGATTATTACTTGAGTAATGACTTCTCACAAGTCGGGATGATCGACTCACCTTCAAATGCACTGTTATCAAAGAGAAATATCAGCTCAAAGACAGTTATTTTTCGGTCATTTATCATAGATACTTTACCTACTTATCAGTAGCTTAAAAAATTCTATACAATTTTACAATTGCTATTGGGTTGTGAAGATTATTAGGTTTTCGATTGAGATCGTGAACCGATTTATGTTAGACCACCATGGAAAACCTGGAAACAGTAGTCTAGAAGTTAAGCGTTCGCATGCGAGATCGAAGACCTTGGGTTCAAATCCCGTGAGGCAGGATCGTGAATGCGCACTGTTGAGGAGTCCCGCAACAGGACGAAATGGCCGTCCAGTGCTTCCAAGTTTTCCATGGTGATCTAACATCGATTGGTTCATGATCTTAATCAAAAACAAATTTATAGATCGTTTGTAAGTATTCATGACTTTACAATCGGATTAGTTACCTACATTATCGAGCATCATCTTTGTAATTCAGAGTTAGATAAAATGAAAATGGTGTATAATAACTGTGAAAAGTATTTTCCGGAAATTATATTCAATACATGACCATATGATATTAAAATAACGAGACAAAAAGCAATTTACAGCTTAGAAATAAATATACTAAACTGCAACTGTGGTGTATGCTACTGATGTCGACTGATATAAGTAGTATGTATCATCAATGAAAAAGTAGAATGCCTGGAGGCAGAAGGTTAAGAAGACTAAGGAGAATAGAAGGAGAATAGAGAATGATTGCTGTGAAAACAAAAGAACACTGAATTCTGAGTTGATTGATTGAAATTTTGCAAATAAAGTATTTACTTTATGATTCACAGATTTGACTAGGAGATTATAGAATTTCCACATACATTCGATTGTCCCCATTTGTGTTCTGGTTCACTACACAAGTACTCATACAGTCTATTAAGTTTATTAAGGCCAAGGACTTAGAACCATACCGGCATACATTATTTAAAACTTGAGCAAGTTTCTTACTTATCTTATTGTTGATGAGCATGATTTAATTATAATTAGTCGTTATTGACATATTTGTATATTATGTTGATTGCCGTTGTAATGTTATTTAAAGTACATATGTCTAATGGGCTCCGAGTACGACAAATATGTGTCCTTATACTCATTACTAGTCACAATATATCGATCTTAAATGACAAGTATCTTGACAAAATAATGTGCTGATACTCCGAAAACCGATTTTTGTTTTTACTTTGGTACAAGATGATAAAGGATATTTATAGCCCAAGATGAAGCTGTTGGAGTTGTTATGATCTCTATGCTAAATGGATTTTGTTTATAAAACATTCAATGTTCTTCTCAACAATGGACAACACTATCACATTAAATAATAAAACAATTTATTTAATGAAGAAATCCTTTTTAGACGAGTTTAACTGTTTTAACACTGCAGAATGTGTATATCTATTAAAAAGGTCAATGAATAATGGTGGTTCTGTTACTGTTTGATTAAAATTTCACACCATAATACTTTTAAATAGACAAATAGTAATTGAAGAAGAGAATTTATAAAATGTATGAAGTATGTAATGAATGGAGTGAACGGAGCAACCATTCGTATCACTAAGCTGACAGAATGGAGATGCGTGAATAGGGATCAAAACATCTTGATAAACATAATCTTTGATGAAATAATTATAATTATTATTGTTATCATTAACCAGCTATTTCAGTGTAAATTAATCCGATATGGTATATTTATATAAAACCAGATCATATTGAATTAATTAATCTTATTTTGTCTACACAATCAATGGTCTAAGGAGAATTTAACATTCTAAAACCATCAATGAAATTGCAAAAGACCATGTGAATGATTATAAATACTTTATATTATTATGATGTATAACTTTCATCAAATTATACATGGAAAATATCATATCTTAAGGTACCACAATTACTAAATCTAAAAAATGTAAATGACTAACATGCCCAGTTACACTATGCTAAACTAATCATCGTCGGAAACAAGACTCTGAAGAAGTGGCTTACGTTGCATTACGAAACGTCAGGAATACAATTTTTCTACTCATTGGAATATAACAAAAGAAATATGTCTTATTATTAACTCTCTATACAATGCTCAATTTATTTGGAACTAACAAGTCCAAACTTGCTATCGATACGTATTATTGACATACTTATGGAAATATTATTAGTGAATAGTCGCTAATTTTGGATTACACGTTGAAAAACTTCACTATAAGATTGTTAGTAACTGGTTATGGTGAACGAGTCCACTAGGGTTGGTAATAAACTTAGGTGTTACTTATGCTGAAACTGAAAATCAACTAGAAGCAACAATTTGAATATAATTCTCAAACAAATTATTTCACTCGAAGTAGACTGGTAACCTTGGTAACTCTTCCAAGCAATACAGTTAAATTAATGTGTACCATGTACGTGACGTCACAAGTGTTTCTAGTAACACGCGAGACCAGTAGGTCCCGGCTTCGAATCTCGCAGGGGGCGGATTCGTGGATGCGCACTGCTGAGGAGACTCACGATAAGGCGAAACGACCGTTCACTGCTTTCAGGTTTTCCATAGTGGTCTAGCTTCAACTGACTCATGATCTTAACCATTGAAATTACCATAATATCCACAAAACCCATCTGATACAAAAATATCTGTTGTGATTATGTAGTTCCTGCAACTGAAAAACATATGGAACTCAAAACAACTTTCAACCAATATCAAAGTGAGAATCTTCAATACCAACGTCAAGGCAGTTCTACTGTATGGAGCTGAAACTTGAAGAACTACAACAACCACCATCAATAAGGTGCAAGTATTTATAAACAGCTGTCTACGCAAGATACTCAACATCCATTGGCCGGATACCATCAGCAATAGCCTTCTGTGGGAGAGAACAAACCAACTTCCAGCTGAAGAAGAAATTAGGAAAAGACGGTGGAAATGGATAGGACATACATTACGCAAATCGTCAAACTGCATCAAGAGGCAAGCCCTAACTTGGAATCCTGAATGTAAGCGGAAAAGAGGAAGGCCAAAGAACACATTGCGTCGGATAATAGAAGCAGATATGAAAACGACGAATTACAACTGGACGGAGATAGAAAGGATTGCCGAGGACAGGGTTGGATGGAGAATGCTGGTGAGCGGCCTATGCTCCTTCACGAGGAGTAACAGGCGTAAGTAAGTAAGTAAGCAGTAGAATTGTATAAACAAATTAGACAGTCATAAAGAAATGAAAGTATAATCAAGAAGGGATATAGAAAATGGGATGAGTTTAACTGTAGTAATTTTTTGTAGAATTTGAGATAAGGCACTAAAAAAAGTGAAATACAGTAAGTCGTTTATTCTTAGTTTGACAAATAAGAATTATGTTTCATCAAAAATAATCACCAATGTGGTAGATTGATGAGCATAGTGATGATTTTCTTGATAAGGACACAACATTGTGATTATATGTGAAAATTATATTTGAAATAATCTCAGCGATTGAAATTTAAATCATTAAAACGTTTCGTCCAGTTAACTTATCTGAACTTCTTCAGGGTAATAATATAATGACTTCTCTATACTCGGCGCCTAATTTCTGTCAAACTATTCATTCTAATCTTGACGAATATTCATATAGAGACAACATTGTATTTGTTTAAATCCATAAATGACTATTTAACAATCTCGTGCATAGAGCCTATACGAAAAAACTGGAAACTATTTAATGACGCTTTATTTATGTTTCTTTAAAGGTATAACATGTAGATGATATGGAGTTATATATATATATATATATATATATATATATATGAATTTTTATACTGTATACATTTTAACTTATTTTGGTAATAAAAAGAAACCCATTGTAAACCTGATAAAATTAGTGAATCATAAGAAAACTGTATTTTCATATCACTAAACGAATGCATTTAGTGATAGTTACTAAGTTCAATCAAATATCGGCTTTCTGATTGGTTAAAAATGGAGACAGGGGTGGGGAATGGGGTCAAAATAATCTAGCTTAGTTAAATTACTCCCAGTCGAATTGTAGTATAATGATATCATTCATTGTATTTTATGCATTTAGTGTTTGTTGTTAACTAACTATTATTCTTGTTAGTAATAGATAACCTAATATTATTCTATTCTGTACGTCTTTTTTCCCCAAACACTTTGAAATGAATATGATATTAACACGATGACTTGACTTAACAATCATAAACAGATTATTTTGTATATAGTTTTAGGAATGATGAATGATATGAAGATTAGACTATATATCAAAATAGAAAATGTTTACTTTTTCGAGGGATTGAACGAGTTGAATATTATTGTGGTAATGAGGTATGACAACTTGGACTGATGCACATATGTGCCTGGTTCAACGTTGTAGCTGACTGATATTGTATTTATTATGAAATTGATCTATATTAACACCATTTATGATAATGATTATCATTTATTTAATATGAATAAGATAAGGAGAAAATAATAATAAAGAGATAAAAAGAAACAGATAGATATATGAAGATTATGGCGTAGAATTAATTTGGGATAATATGAGACTTAACGAACAAAGTAAACAGATCAATTACATTCATTATAATGACAGATAGAATAGTAAAACAAAACGTAAAAAAAAAAGGAGATTAGCAACACTAATACACTTGACACTTGATAATAATGGAGAACAGGAAAGGGGATAAAAACGAATCCATAAACAGGAATGTTTTTTTGTATCCGAGTGAGAAAACTTAAATCATCATCATCATCATCATCATCATCAAATTGACTCAATTATCTGAATGTTATGAATAACCAGTATGTATGTTTGTTTGTTTGTTTATGTGAATACATTATCAAATAAATAAATAAAGAGATAAATAAATGCAACTTTACTATCAGATACACAGGCATTTTGATATTTTCAGTCCCTTAGTAACATGAATGATTTATGTATATAGTTGTTATAATAATAATAATAATAATAATAATAATAATAATCAATTGTTTCAATGGAATAAAACAAAGTATGATTCAATGGAAGTTGAACTCGTCTTTATTTATTTATTTATTATTTGTTATTGCTTAAAAAACATGATATAAATTATAAGTGGAACAATCGAAGAAAATTATTCCTTCCTCTATTGTAAATAAACGAACTTCAATAATAATAATAATCATAATAATCATGTCGTAAATGATCATTGTCATTTGACATCATGTGTGTGTGTGTGTGCGTATTAAGATATTGAATAAGCACAGTAAAGTAGTTAAGTAAAATCAACTTTCAGGTATTAATTGTAAAAGTTTTTGTGAACCCAATGTGAAGTCATCTATAAAAAGAAAATAGAGAAATATAAATAGATGATAAAACATAATTGAAATATTCGAAGGGATATTATGGATATTATAGTAATTTCAATAGTTGAGATCATGAGTCAATTGAAGGTTTTCGGTTCGAAATTCGTGAGGCGAGATCGTCGATGTATAATACTGAGAAGTCCGATAATACCATGAAATGGCCGTTTAGTGCTTTAAGGTTTTCCAAGGTGCTCTACCTTCAACTGACTCGTGATCTCAACCATTCAGATAATATGATACTTAGTAACTGTGCAAACACCAATAACACGATGTGAATTTAGTAATCTACAGGTTAAGAGCTCGCCTCTAGGTTGAAAGGTCTCAAATTCAATCTATGATCGAGTTGTAGATGCGTACTGTTGGTTAGTTCTAGATTACAATGAAATACATATCTATTGTTTTCTGACTTTTAATGATTGTCTAACAAAAGTTAGTCCATAGTGTGAACTACTACTTATAAGTAATTATTATATTATTCAATAATCTCTGTCCTACTATTTTATTAGTCAAGTAGAAGAGATAATTCTGATGTTTATATCGACAATCACATTTGTAATTCATTGACTGACACATTTAAGCCTCAGTCTATGTTCATTGAGAGTAAATTGATAATAATTAAAATTTATTACTTCACTAAATGCAATAAGATGAATAACTACTGCTATCTATCTTTTGCTTATTTGACTACTATCCAATTTTTTTTTTTTTTTTTTTTGGCGTGATATTTTATACAAACAAAAGATTGTTAGGCAAGAATGCGGTAATAAGGAAACAAAACAAAAAAACTCCACCTTGAATGTAACGAAACTGTTAGTGGCGTTTAAAAAGCAAACAAACAAACAAACAAATAAACAATTAAATGACGTGTATCATCTACATGGAAAACCTAAAGGAGAATAAGAACCGTGTGAATCATTTGATTGTATAGATTAACATCGCAGAAATCTTGATCATCGATTGTATCTTTTAAAGTAATGAAAATACTTAACTTACTTTTTCTTTTTAGACTAAGATTTGTGTAACCATTTAAAATGCTTATTGTATCATAGTTGAATGTATTTCATTTATGAATTGAAATTATTAAATAGTTAGAAATTATTCAAACGTTACTAACTGTATTATATTTTAATTCAATTGATATTGTTTAACTTGAATTATTTCATTAATATTTAGGATTGTAATTGATCATCAGTCTCTTATTGGCATATATATGCATCCTGTAAGGACTGTCTCGATATTGTCTTAATTTACAAGCATTATAAGCAAAGATGGATAGTGACTAGCGTTGAGATTCCAGACACACGTTTCGTCTTATTAGTGACTCTTCAGTTGGATGTAACTGCATCTCAGAGTTGATGTTCACTCTGAGATTTGAACCTAGTACCGTTCCCTTTAAACGCCATCGAGTTATCCACTTAGCCACTAAATCATGATATTATATTTGACTTTATTTAACAAACGAATATTCGATCATTAAACAAAATAAACAATGATTTAACCCATAAAAAAAAACGAATAATTAACTTCAGTATATAATTCATGGGATTGAATCTATTCAGTGATTTAAACTAAGATAAGATATAAATGTATTTCAAACATTCCATCTAACATGAAGTCAGAAGTTGGAGTTAAGCAGAGTTAGGCAGAATTTTGATCAATCAGTTTTTTCTTTTTCATTAACTAGTTGTGCATAGACTATTTCATATGGTTCAATGAAAAGAAAAAAAATAACGACATCATAATATCTTTCAGGTAATCCTATAATGTTTATTCATGTTATGACATGAAGTTTATAATGACAATCCAATTTTATCGTAATTGAGTTTCATTGTTTCCATTAATCGACATTACAGCGTATTGTAGTCATGATGTCAGTTGATCAATGATAACACCCTTTTTGTTAACAATATTCGGTACTACGTCTTTAAACTTCAAATAAATCATCATTTCCTTACAGGTTTCAGATATAGTTCGGTAAAATGTATTCAACACCAACACAAAACCTAATGTTCCAAGTTTGGTTTTCTCAACTTATATTCCATTCTATAGAACATAATTCATCGAATGAATGAAATAAGTTAAAAATGTACAACAGCCAACTCAGAACTCAATTCATCATTCACCGATTCTTTCCTTCCATAAAAAAAAAGAGACAAAACAAAAAAAAACATTTTTTTTAAAACATACATGAAAATAGAGAAGAAAAAAAAGAATAAACACATTAGAGCAAATCAAAAAACAACACATTTACTTACATAATACACGTTGAAATACTTTCGGTTTATTCTTCCATACACAACCGATAAGATAAACCGGAATTCCAGTGAAAATAATTAGTAACCCCATTACTAAAACACAAATCATTGATTGATATTTTTTTTGGGGGGGGGTGGTAAAAACAAACCAACAACAAAAAAATAATACAATCAACAGTTTCTAAGATAAGTAAATAAATTAAAAGAGTTCAATGATATTTTACATGGAATTGTTGAATCCATTCATCACTTTACTACTATTGATCCATTACAAATTCAATTCATGTTCTTCAACGTGTGAAAGTATAACAGTCAATTACCATCGAAAATAAATTCAATTATCTATAATGTCTATTATGTCAGCTCATTCTATTGACAACATGAGGATACAAATCATCTATACATATTACAAGAGATTTCAAAGGCAAGAACATAACAATCATTGAGTATCAATCACCGGCTACCATGGGACTGTACCTCTTGACGTTGCTCCATTGTCTTGTGGATTAGACCTGTAAGTCAAAGGCTCGAGATGTGGCTCCCCTAGAGGTTTGGGCACCCGGGCAGTATCTCAGACCTCACACAAATCGAATGATTTATGTGGTGAATAACTGTTTGGTACTTTCTTGTATTAATGTTTATGTGTTAAAATAAATACTTTCTACTATTTTCATCGAATATAGACAAATCAACATAAATAGTCAGAAAACAAATTCACAAGTTCACATTGAATTCTTATACTTAATGTTAAACAGTATTAGCAAAAATCTCCAAACACCGATTCTAGTTATTCGGTGAGCTTAATTAAGAAGGTTTATATTACTTTAAACGAGTTCAACTATCATTGAGTCTCAATCGATCGGAACTAAATATGAGAATTCGTAAACCAAGTGGATGCTTTAGGGATAATCTCTAACCTAAATAGTTTAATTACAAAAACTTTACTCTGAGTAACATCATCAATTTGTACTACCTAAAATATCATTTTCTTAAATTTATTCTACAAGTTTTCATTCAAATCCTTCTGATAGTCTTATACTTGTGGTTACTTCTCTTTACAAAAAACCCAATCAAAATAACATACTGATTAGTCAATAAACTATTTTAATAGGAATGGTATTCTGTATTTATAAACAAATGTCTACGCAAAATACTCAACATTCATTGACCGGATGCCATCAG
Organism: Schistosoma haematobium; assembly: GCF_000699445.3. Classification (NCBI taxonomy): domain Eukaryota; kingdom Metazoa; phylum Platyhelminthes; class Trematoda; order Strigeidida; family Schistosomatidae; genus Schistosoma; species Schistosoma haematobium. The sequence goes on along the minus strand of NC_067199.1, from coordinate 486,093 downwards.
CAACAGCTTACTGTAGAAGAGAAAAAACCAGATTCCAAGTGAAGAGGAAATTAAGAAAAGACATTAGAAGTAAACAGGACATATATTACGGAAATCATCAAACTGCATCATGAGATGACCACTAACTTGGAATCATCAAGGGAAATGGAAAAGATGAAGGTCAAAGAACACACTATGTCAGAAATTGGAAGCAGATATGAAAAAAGATGAATAATACTTGGAAAGAGCTGGAAAGGATTGCTTGAGACAGGGTTGGATGACAAGTGCTGGTGGGCATTCTATGCTCCTCCACTAGGAGAATAACAGGTGTAAGTAAGTCAATAAGTAAGTAAAGTCATAGTTTTAAATCCCTTAACGATTTAATGGAAATAATCTAAATTTAATTATTTCTGTCTCTAGTTTTAAGCAAACCCATTGACCAGAACAACAAACCACTGTTTTTCACGGAACGATTCACATAGAATAATTAAATAGAATAATTTAAATAGGGAAAATTTATTAAATAAAAAAGGTTATACAACTATATATATATTCCTTCGAACATTTTATAATTGACATAAACAAATAAATCGTTATAGTTCAATTTAATTCATAAACACAATAATGGTCTAATAATGAGGACTTATATCCTAACAGTAAGTAGGCATAAGACAAAAACTATTTTGAATGACAGTGATATTTGGGTCAAATTGCATCTTCATTATTAAACAATGAAGTAAACATTATGAGTAATACTATTACTACTACTACTACTACTACTACTACTACTACTAATAATAATAATAATAATAATAATAATAATAATAATAATGATAGTAATCATAATAATCATGAAATGATTCCCTTGAATTCTAATCAATACATTTGATCAATCGTTTAAAGATCCCCGTCATATTAAAAGACTAATATTTGAACGAAGAATATTCTTTTCGATAAATTCTCTTCAGGTTCTACAATTATATATCCAAATTAACAATCCGAAAAATGGCCAAGTTAAAGGCAAAGTACATCGTTTAAAGAGGTTCTTAGATGATTTAATGAAGTGCATCCAGCCATTCAGTTTACATCTGAAGAAGAGAGTGATGGCCGAATAGCCTTTTTGGACGTTCTCTTGACTAAGAGAGCGGATGGATCGTTAAAAAGGAATATAAACAGAAAAAGTACTTGGACTGGGCAGTATACGAATTTCCTGAGCTTTGTACCTCTACAGTACAAACGAGATTTGATCAAAAACCTTAGCTACCGTATTCGCACTATATGTTCTGCTGATATAGTCGAACAAGAGCTTACCACCTTGCATAATACTCTCAGGGAGAACGGCTACCCTAGAAAGTTTATAATTAAATATATGGTCACGAAGGCGAAATGCAAACAGTGAAGAAGAAATCCTTGTTCATGCGTCTAAAATTCAGAGGCGATGCGGCTAGCGAAATACTAACTCAGAGACTACGTAGGACAATACAAAAGTCTTTTAACTCCGGAGAACTGTGATTAGTATTTTCTACGCGCCCAATGGTTACACCGAAGCTAAAAGATGAATTACCTAGAATGACCACCTCATTTTGTATTTATTAGTTCAACTGCTCCTGTGGAGCGAGTTATATTGGTCGAAGTTCTAGGAATTTACATTTTCGTGCTCGTGAACACCTTCCAGCGTGGTTAAACAAAGGTTTGATGAAGAAGGTGAACAGCTCAATATTGGCCCATTTAGTACAAACCGGTCATAGTGCCAGTATAAACCAATCTTCTTCAATTATTTATAAGGTAATTTTTTGCCAAAACTGGTCAGACTGAAAGTCCTTCAAACGGCTGAAGCAGTAGCCATCCGAATGAAGAAACCGGAGCTATGCGTACAGAAGAAATATGTTCAGCCACTCCTCCTCCTCTGGCCAACATCAAGGCCAATTAATCAATCGTAATCTTAACTATTGAATGACCCAATTTGACTATGACCTTTCGTAGTCAATTGTAATTGTGCCTGTTATCTTTATTCATAAATCTTTGTATTATTCGTATTATTACTCTTATTATTATTATTATTATTATTCGTATTATTGGTTAAACATCATCATTAATCTCCCCTATACATGATTCATTCACTTCGCATTCATTCCTCCGTATTACGTCTTACTTATTTGATCGAATTGTAATTGCACTATTATTTCTGTCTCACCCTATTTGACCCATATTTATTCTGATCATGGATCTTAAAATTTCATTTAACATATACGCAGATTCAAGTTAACATTCCATATAAGTCATATTAACATTAACAATTTTATTGTATTTTGTTTATCATAATCCTAAATTCACATGCTTTAAACGATGTACTTTGCCTTTAACTTGGCCATTTTTCGGATTATTACTTTGGATATGGGATAATTGTAGAACTTGATGAGAATTTATCGAAAAGAATATTCTACATTTGATCAAGTTTATATTCCGAGTAAAACAAATTAACTTTACAAGTATCAATGTCAAGGTAGGAGACTCGATAATTTCAAATAAATTGAGCATTGAATAGAGGGTTAATAATAAAATATATTTCTTTTGTTATATTCCAATGAGTAGAAAAATTGTATTTCTGACGTTTCGTAATGTCATGTAAGACACTTCTTCAGAGTAAACAAAAAATAATAAAGAGATTACTCTAAACAACTAGCTTACATTACATTAAAAAAAACATCAGAAATATAATTTTTCTACTGATTGGAGTATAACAAAGAATATATTTACTAAAAAATTGACTTGACTCCACCTGGAGCCCTTCTTACGCTACTGCCGGTCCCAAGACAGGATAAAAGGAGGAGAGTTGGGCATGGGGTTAACGACCTTATCTTGCAGAAAACTAACTCGCTAAAAGAAACACTAACCAGGAAATAAACTGACTTTATTTATAAGAGTTAGAAATATATTCAATGTGTATTAATTAACTTTTTATTACACAAAATCAGTTTTTTTAATGTAAACAAAATGTTGTTATTTATAATAAAGATACGTTTTATAGGTATCATTGCCAAGGTTTGATTTGATCATTTCGAATAAATTGAGCATTGGATAGATTGTGATAAACAAAATTAATATATTTGTAATATCCCAATGAGTAGAAATGTCAGATAATCTAATTTCTTTCTAGTTATTCGGATATCTACAAATCTATTACTTATTTAAAGATGTGTTTTCTCATGACAGTTGTTTGATATATAGATTATGATTTATTTGTTTTTTTTAAACACTTAAACATTGGTGCAAGGAGACACCAAATAGATATGCACCACATAAATCATTCGATTTGTGTGAGAGCTGGCATACTTTCAGGATGTACAAACCGAAAGAAGTGGTTTTCTTTGGAAGTCACACCGGGAGCCTTCGATCTAAAGATGTGATCCACAAGGCAGTGGAGCATCGTAAAGAGATGCAGTTCTATGGTATCCGGTCACCAACATTAGGTTCATACGCCATTTGTTACTTCAGGATACTGAAGCCCATGTGCAACAATGGTTTGGAATCACGCTTTTCCAACTCCCCTAAGTGGACTCTCCGTATCCAGTAATTCGGTTAAAGCGCCGTACATTCGCTTTTCCCCCTCTCAATTTTGTAAACAACATCGATGGTGCGAAAAGGCAGTGAGTAAAACTTCACTGGCATTGGTTGTATGCAAGTGGCCATGTGAGAGAATTTGGAGTAGGAGAGTGGACTCTCCCAACTCTCGACCGTACTAAAGCATTTGGAGAGGGAGGATATATAGATTACTTTGTTATGTATCACTTTAGTAAATGTTACAAATGAAAGACAATAATTGAATCAAAACGATTCTATGTTGTATAGATTTAAAAAGATTTATCTATCAATTAAGAATAAAAATGAATCTCTATTGATATAATAAACGATTGCAATAAATGAAAAGAACAGGAAGTTACTTTTTTCTTTTTTTTTTTTTTTTTTTTGTTCCCGTGAACAACCTACATTTATGTTGATTATATTTAATAAATTATTGATTTATAATTTTATATGAGCCTAGTTTCAGTTTAATTTTGTTGTTGACATATCCGTTTTCCCCATTCATAAGTAACTATTCATTAATCATTAAATCTACTATTGAAACTTAATATTAAACAAAGAAACTCCATCAAAATCATTCACCTGAGCTACAAAACTTCTTCACCATCTCAAACTACATCTTAATCATGCTTATGAATAAAATTTAAATGAAATACAAAAATGCATTAAAGTATAAAAGTATTCTTATGCAATAGATCAATATATCAGATCATAAGTTGTTGAGTTCCTAGAATCAAAATCATTACTTAACCTTTGCCTTAATCACTCAGAATCCATATAAACTAGCAGTCTTATCATCAACTTACTTCAAAATGATCATTATACTTGAAATTACATATAGGATTAATTGTGATTAAAAATGGTGTAATCTATGTTAAAATAGGCAATGATCTATGGAGAATATTGTGCAGATTACCATACACTTTAACAAAATAGTAAAACCATAAAACGGAAATAACTCTTAATTCAATATAAAATAGACAATAAGGGGTCATACATTTCAAACAATTTGATCACACACTTCTATATGGAAACAAAAAAGTCAACCAGACAGGTTAAAGATAAACTGAAACCTCAAATCAAAAGATGTGTCCGTATAAACGGTATGTGGATGACATCATTGTCATAGGGGATAAACGTGAAGATATGAACCGCTTGTTAAAAGAACTAAACACAAGTCAAAAGTATATTTCTTTTATATATGAAGAAGAGAAGAATAACCAATTTCATTTTCTAGACATACTGATTAGTAGGAGAGATGATGGTTCCAACCAATGTTCTGTATATAGAAAGCCGACATGGGCAGGACAATATATTAGTTTACATATTCACTACCCAATTCATTACAAACGTGGACTAATAAAGGGATTATTCAATAGAATCAATGTATTTGTACTAGCGATACTATTGAAGTAGAGACGAAGCTCTTGAGTGAAACGTTAATGAATAATGGTTATTAATTGAAGTCCATAAACCGCTGAAAGAGTTGCAATACGATTAGACCGATGACGTTTCCGGCACCCAAAAGGGAGTTTACATTATGTTGCCATTTAGGGGCGATTCAAATAGTCTCATGTTGAAGCAGAGACTTAAATTAGCCATCAACTGGACATTTTATGCAGTTCAACTTGCCATTACTGAAAAGACAAGATCTATGTTTCACCAAAAACTCAAACAAAACGTAAGCGATTCTGTCTATCAATTTGCATGTATGTGCAGAATCACGTACATAGAGAGGAACAATCGTGATCAGCAAGAAAGGATGGCGTAACACATACCCAAATGGCTGCAGAAACAAATGAATTCCAATGATCAATTAAAATCACAGGATAAACAGACATCTTCCTCCATTGTGAAGCATTAGATTAAGACTGGTTGTAAGGTTGATATCAAGTCAGCGTTTGTAGTATTGTACAAAAGCCTTCAAGGATTTTTACTAAAGTTTATTGAAGCCTTCGTTGTAAATAAACTTAAATCTCCTTTATATATTCAAAAACGATTTGTCCTTACCTTTAACCTATCCTAGTAATGTTCTTAACAAGTATATTATGTGTGATCAGATTGTTCGAAATGTAGTCTAGTGAAGTTCTAAAGTTATAGCGTGAGATTATGATGACAGTGGAGTTCTGTCATGTCATGAGTTTAACTTGTCAATGACATTGAATAGTGGTTGTATAATATCACAAACTGAATAAATTTGAAAATATGAATTTCATCTCTGTGATAGCATTCATCATAACGTCTAAAGATTCTAGATTCCGTTTTTATCAAGCTCTATTTATGTATGATCGAACATGCCCCCAAACGCCCTAGCAAGGCCGAGAGTGGAAAGTCAGCTCTCCCTCTCAAAGTGCCCTCACACGGTCACGCGTATGCAGCCTCTGCCAAGGAAGTCCTACTCACTGCCTTCTCGTGGAGGGGATGTTGTTTACAAAATGAGAGGACGAAAAGCGAATGTCCGGCGCTTTAACCGGATTCCAAACCAATAGTGCACATGGGCTCCAGTATCCTGCAGGAACAGATGGCGTATGAACCAATTACTTGGTCACCGGCAACCATGGGACTGCATCTCCTCACGATGCTCCACTGCCTTGTGGGTCAGACCTTAGGTCAAAGGCTCGGGGTGTGGCCCCCTAAGAAAACACCTGCTTCGGTCTGGGCACCCAGGCAGTATCACAGCTCAGACACATACAAATATGGTGTGTCGCATATATATTTGGTGCCCTTTTGTGCCAATATTTATGTTTTGAAATAAATAAATAAATAATCGAACGTAGCCAAGTTTTATTGAAATAGATTTTCATTTATTTTAAGTTTTCAATGGTCTTATACAACTGAATTCAATTAATGATTGAAACATTTTTGATAACAATTAACTAAAGGTATCTACTAACCTAAAAGAAAAGAAAACTGAAATGAAAAACTATACTGAATGAAATTGACTAGAATAATGATAATAAAAACATAAAATGCTATTTGATTCATTGCTTTAAATGACTTCCGTTTCCGTCAATAGTGTTTTTTGTTTATTTCAATAACCCTTAACTCAAGGTACAAAAGATTTTTGCAACAAAATGTTCTTCAGATTTGAACTTATATGAAATATCGAATTACAAAAGTAAACTTCGTAAAATTTCATATTAATAAAATAAAACTAAATACCTTATGTTAAGTAAAGATGGATAGTGGTTAGCAGTGGAATCCAGTTTGACGCACATTTCATCCTATTTAGGGCTCGTCAACTAAATGTACCTGCATCTCAGAGTTGATGGTCACTGTGGGACTCCAACCCAGTACCATCAGCTTCAAACAGCATCGCATTATCCACTTAGGTACTGTGTCCTAATAGCTACCTGCTTGTGTAATGGGGTGGAGTTCAACTTTAGTGTTATTTTACATGTATCTTCCCACTGTTATGTAGGACTGCAATTGATCAGTCTTATGTTGGCATATGTGCATCCTGTGAGGATCGCCTTGATATGCCCTATTCTTTATTTAATATATATATATATATATATATATATATATATATATATATATATATATATATATATGGACATACGGATAGAATTCACTTACATGATTCAATTGGTGCACCAATAAATGTGAAAATAACCAATAAGAATGTTATTGTCACATAAATAATTGCAAATGGTAAAGGAGCCTTGATAAATGTATAAAGATAAACAATAAAAGCACAGAATTTAATTTTAGTTTATTTTAAGAAAACTTACATTATTAACTGAAATGAATTAAGAAAACAATGAAATGTAATGAGTATTGTGTACAGTTATCTTATTTCATTCCATTTTTGAACTCTTCAATAGTATGAACTCATCGACTTATACTATTAGACTTTAAAAGTGAAAATCATAAAAATTTTGCCTAAATATCAAAGTATTTGATCCTTGCCGAGAGTGGAAATATGGATAGAATTACTTTAGTACACACATTGTTATCATTCGATGAAAGCCTTTTGATGAAAGAAGCCATTAATAAGATAGGTGAAACATTTTGAATAGTTATCTCATTCTGGTTTATGAATTTTTTTTTTGTTGTTGTTGAATTTGTAATATCTACATGATCAAGCATTAAATCTGAGATAGTAAAGAATGATGTTTAAAGTTCAACTTTTCATAACTTGATATTTTACTAGACTATGAGCACAATAGATTATTTAAATGCTAATACTATAAACTACCTAATTAGACATTGATATGTGAAAATAAAATAGAATGTTAAATAGTTAAGTCATTAAAGAACAGTTATGCAGTTGTGAGAAAGTCTCTACTGTAAAAGAAATGAAATTGTTTTAAAATGATACAGCAGATTTCTTCAACTGTTTTGATAATGCCTATAAGATATCAATTCTCAAAGTTTCATCTTGAAAGGTGTTGTAAGTGTGGAATATTTGTGATTTTAAACCTTTTTATACTACCCTGGTTAGAAGTAACTTCTTACTTATTTCATTTTTTCAATCATATGAATACGTAACAAAATGAAGCCAGTAGGTCCTGGGTTCGAATCCCGCAGGGTGCGGGTTCGTGGATGCGCACTGCTGAGGAGTCCCATACTAGGACGAAAATGAATAGTAGAAAAGTGTTAATGTCAACAAACAAACATGGTACGCAGAAACGTTATATAATTTTAAAGAAATCTTTGAAGAATGATTACTATATAATTGATTGAACCGACTCTTAAACTTGTAGATTATTCGTTAATGTAAACGCATTCACGATTCATAGTTGAAGTTTCCAGATCTTAAATCGATGACATCATCGTTTATTTTACTATTCTTGTGTATATGTGGAATGAAGTGTCAAAATTGGTATTTGACATATGAATAAACAATCTTTTAAACAATTAACTTTGTACACTTGAATGTAATAACCCGATGTATATTGAATCTGAAATTTGAACTTGACATTAACAATGAAACTTTGAAAAAAAATGTTTAGTTGCTAGGGTTGAAGCTATCACGAGTTCACTTAATCTGAGAACGAGAAAAAAGACTCGGTGAACAAAGACTAGTAAGCTAGCTATTGATGCATCCCAGCCCTGCTAACTAGAGGGAGAAGTCGAAGCTTGGAATGGAGAAGCATATTCTCCAAACAACCAGAAAAGAACGATAACAACAAACACAATTCAAACGTATATATATACAGTACAAAACTGTCCTTGGGGAGAGCTATCAAATAACATACTGAAAGACGCAACGAACCAATAGCATTTAAGATATTTTTCAAGTGGGAACTACGACATGAAGATGACAAGAGCGCCTTTGGCGCGAAAATAAAGAAATTCAAACTTTCTAAATAAAATTACGAAATTAGGTTCTTTCTCAGGTGAGTTCTGGGGATCTAACGTCCCCAACATTAGAAAAATGTTCCGGATGGATATTTTGTTTTTAAAAATTCAGCTTGACAATAACATTTACTAATATACTGCTCTTGATGATGTTGTTTTTCATTAACTATCATTTATAAGAATAAATTTTATTATGTTAAAAATATTGATGATTTGAAGTTTAAGAAGAAGTATTCTTAAGAGCTTAGTCATCAGTAATCAAACAATCATGTAATCTCCTGTTTCACGTAAATAATCACGATAACGTATTTCTACCAAATCTTGGTATATGATTTTGAAACTTGACAGTATTGTGTTTTTTGAAATCTTGAGTTTAACAGTTGAAGATATCATCACTGAGCTGATTGGTGCTGAAGAAATAAGATTTCTACACTGAATAATCATTCAATAGTAAATAATGTCATATAATTGAATTCCATTACTTAGGATGCGATGTTTCCATCAGTGACCAATATCCTTGTTTATTTACTTGACATTAAATTACACATTTATTGCTTGGGCTATTGACACTAATTGGTGACGTAAAACGTATTGAACAGAGTGGTATGCAAACATAGCGACAATAGCTGAATGTCAACGGTTTTAAGCTTACTATAGAATACGTAAGTGGTTCTAATGAGAAAAATAAGTCGAACAAGAATATTTAACAAAACAACAAGAAAACAATCATACTTACTTTAACTGGACGTTTGGCATCAGGTCGTGTATATCTGAATACGATAACAATCATTACACATACGCCAATAGCTAACCATTGAACAAAACCCAAATAGGTCATCAGTGAATAAATATCTGTTACAAGAAGATAAGCTATACCGGTGATACACTTTGAGAATGATGATAATGAAGTGAAGAAACAACAAAAGAACATTTGAGGAAAGGGAAAAATAGCAGAATGTAAATGGAGAAAGAGATAAGCTAATGGACAGTTATCATACGTAATAATCGATCAATGGTTCTATGTATTTTAATGATGTTGTAGTTATAGCGAGTAAGTATTGACAAAATGTAGGCTTTCATCAGGCTTTCATGAGTAACTTTAAACTATTATCATGAAAATAAATAGCTAGCAAAGATTTTTATTTGAGATGAGGAATCGATTGACGTTAAACCACAATTGGAAATCTGGAAGCACTGGACGACCGTTTGGTCCTGTTGTGAGACTACCATGTGCTCACTAGTGACTAGCTTCGTGAGGAGATCCTCGGAGTTCTAATGAGAAGCCGTGATCAATGGAGCTACACTGTTTCGAGTAGAGACTGGTATTTATCTCAGTACAATGGAAGATGGTCGCTCAACTTCGTGGATTGGTTGAGGTTAGATATTAACATTATTGGATGCTGACTCAGAGATCTAGAGGTTAAGCGTTCGTGCACGAAACCAATAGGTTCTGGGTTCGAGCTTCGCAGGGAGGGATCGTGGATGCGCACTTCTGAGAAGTCCCGTAAGAAGACAAAACGGCCGTCCAGTGCTTCCAGGTTTCAATGGTGGTCTGGCATCAATCAGTTCATGATCTCAATCCAAAGCTTAATAATCTCCACAATCCTATATTGAGAGATTTTTGCATAGGAACTACTGATACTATATGTATGTAACTAGGTTGGAAACTGATATCTGATTATTAGATGCTGAACAGTTTTGATATTATCACATTATCATAGGATATGAAGACTTAAACATCAAATAATATTGTTACAAGGTGCAATCGCGTTCAAAACATACATTTTTTCCAAATTTCTAATGTTCCTTCTTATCTCAGCACGGGAAAAATGTAAAGATAATGAGTGATTTGACTGAAAACAATATTTTTCGACTGATTTTTATCAGTTTTTACTTTGCGTAATAGTAGTAATAAAATTAACATACTAATCACGAGTTTAGTGACTCGACTAAGAGTCAAATTGTAGGTGTAAGCGTTGGTGGTACTACTATCCCATAACCGAAATCTTGATAGGTGAAGCTGTATTTGTGATCCTACGTTAGTGGTTAAGATTTGAGTGCTTTAAAAATTAAGCTACTGTAATTGTGCAATACAAACTTATATTTTACTAATCTGCATAAGTTCATTCTGTCAAATAAATGATAACAGACACTGTCTACTTAAAGTCTTGAATAAGTAGGCTACGATGGAATAAACAATAAACATTTACGATGTTAGGTGGTTGGAGGTGATTGGTAATAAAACCTGAGCCTAGGTTCGTGCTCGTTGGCATTCATAACCAAGGTGTGCCTGAAATATACAGGTAACTATTGCTCCACTCTGTATTTGAACTCACAACACCCAGAAACACAGTACAAGACGTTACGAGTCAACTATTTGAGTAGTGACCGACTTCCAGTGAGACTAAAATATTTACGACTGAATTGTCACCGACTACTGATCATATTTGTCTTGTTCTTTAGGTCTGATCAAATTCTATCAACTGAATTTCGGTGTGGCCACTAGTCTGAGTGACTCGATATCATGTTCACCATGTTGAGATAATAAGTGTTTAAAAGAAAACCTGGGTTCGAATCTTACCGGTTATATCAGCTCTCTTGAGATCGCTGGGACGTCTTTCTGCTGAGAATCAACTAGCACGAAATCTATGTCAAGCACAGTTTCCTGTTGATTAACTTCAAACACCTAATGTAGTAAAAATAATGTCGAACCACTTAGACAAGTGTATACACTGCAATTTAATCAACAGATTTCGATCAGTTGTAAAGCATGAGACGATTCAACTTGAAACCACAAATTGAGATTTGCCCGTTTCCGTCATCTTGAATAATTTTAACTGTTGATTCTACGACTATCAGTTAATCAATGATCTTAACTGTTGACTAAAAAAATTATTCCAATTTCTTTCTACATTTTGCATAATTGAATGTATGCAGTTTTAAAGAAAAAACATTTGTATGTGATTCATCGATTTGTGTTTTATATTTCAGATAACTCATCCAGATCCAGATAAATCTTCCATCTAGACTAAGTTCAATAAAAATCCTTCAACATTTAAATAAACAGAAGGGGTTTGGGGAGATTTTAGAAATTTCACAGGTTGAAATCATGAGTCAACTGAAACTAGACCGGGTCTGTTGTGAGATATCAGCTCACTGAAGACAATGGTATACGGTGGCTCAACTTCGTGGATTGGTTGAAGTTAGACATTAACACCATAGGATGCCGGCTCAGTGGTTTAGTTGGTTAAGCGCTTGGAGCGAGACTGATAAGTCCTTGGTTCGAATCTCGCGAGGTGCGGGATCGTCGGTGCGCACTGCTGAGGAGTCCCATGCTAGGACGAAACGGCCGTCCAGTGCTTCCAGGTTTTCCATGGTGGTTTAGCTTCAATTGACTCATGATTTCAATCTGTGGAATTTAAATAAACAACGATTATAATTCAGAAGTATGAATAATTGAGCAACTGATGACTAGACTTATAGAATGTAACAAAAACCAGTCAAAAACTCTGCCAACAACAATAAGACAAGGTAATTATTTTTTACATACTACAAAATTTATTCAATCGAAGAATTAAACTTTATTCTTACAGTAAAAAGGACAGCTGGTATTGGTGTCAATTTATCCTTATGCAGAAAAGATATGAATCTGGGCATATGAGATTCACGGCTAGCTACAAAGAATATCCTCGATGTAGTCAACATATTGCCATTAACACCACCAAATGTCGAGAAAGCAACAAATATTGGCATAATCCACCATGCTGGACCGTATATTCGATTAGCAAATGTCTAAAAAAAAACACAACAAATAATAGAAAATATAAAATGTGTTTTTATTCAAATATTTTACATTTGGTACTGATTACTATATTTTACAAGGACTTATACTAAATTTGAGGCATTGTTTCAGCCGAATATTCTCTCAGAGGATTTTCTCTGATTGGATTAGGTGATTAGATTATTAATAAAATAAAAACAGTTTTGATATCGTTTGATAAGTATCATGAAGTATAACAAGAAGTCACAAGACTTTAAAGTATCAAATAATGAGGATGAAAGTCGATTTGAAAATAGAATTATTTCTATGAGTCTATGTTGTTATTGTTGAGTAGAATTAATCAGCCTTTATTGGTATATGTGAATTCTGAGTGGATTGATTTAATATTGCCATATAGTCACAAGCTATATTATATTTGAACTGTAAGAATGGAATGCAGAATGTGAGTTTAGCTCCATTTGTGGCTGGTTGGTTGAATGTACTCGCATCTTGGTGTTGATGACTTCGACGCAGTACCCTAATGTCTGTAGACGTCAACGCGTTATCTAATCAGCCACTAACTTTAGTATTTTGAACATCAATACTGGATGCACGTAAATCCAACTGATAAGTCCCAAATAGGATGAAACGTGACTCCTGAATTTTACTGCAAGCCAATATCCAACTTGAATAAAAAGTGTGGCGGACTTAATGAAGCTTAATATTGTCTCAAGTTCCCAAACGTATTATAAAACCATCTAGCCGATTCAGTTTATAAAAAGTAACCAACAAAAACTGAAAACTTAGACTTCTACTCATTAACCTATAAGTAACTTATTTGCTATGTGACCTGAAGATTGTGAGTTTATTACTATATAGCACCGTTCATACGCACTACTAATTAGTTTTAAAGTTGGATAAAACAATCATTGATCAGATGCAAAGATGAAAAGTGACTAGCAGTGGAATCCAGTTTGATGCGTGTTTCGTCCCATTTGAGACTCGTCAACTGGATGTACCTGCATCTCAGAGTTGATGTTTACTGTGGCACTCGAACCTTGTACCATTCGCTTGAAACGCCATCGCGTTACCCACTCAGCTACTACTGAGTCCTCATAGCCACTTGCTTGTGCAATGGGGTGAAGTTGAATTGGTTTGGTATTGTTTTACTGGAATCTTCGCATCGATGTTTACCACTGAAATTGATCAGTCTGGTATTGGCATATGTGCATCCTATGCGGATTGCCTCGATTTTGCCTTAATTCACAAGCATTATATGCAAAGATGGATAGTGGCTATATCTACGCAATATGCACAGTAAGAGTCTGATCACTTGTAGTCTTAAACATCAATGAGAAGATTCAAACAAACAATACCAACTGAATTTAATCATTGCTTAGGTTTTAATTAATTTTATTTCATCAGTAATATCACCATTCAATAATTAGTTAAATTGCATAGAGACTATTTTAAATTAAAATGAATTAGTTTAGACAAAACCTAGACTAAAAGTAAGGGGGGAAATAAAGATTGAATTACAAATTGACCTATTTTTTATCATCTTAGTTAGAAAACATTAAAACTTATTTACTGATTTAAATTATATGAGTTAAGCTTAGATTTAAAAAAACAAATGAGTTGACAGGAAATGTGCATTATCTACCCCATACATGCCTAACTACAAATGATGGTTACATAATTATTAATTCTCTCTCTCTCTCTCTATTCAAGGTTATTTGTTCTTTTACGATACATTTAAAAAATAGGGAAAATCTTTTTAACGATTGAATTATATTGATTGTTTGATAGTATCTTAGTATATGACAAATAAGTCTTTTATACTCTCAGTTAACAATATTATTATGTATTTAAGAAAAAGTAAGAAATTACCTTTTTCTTTTTTGTTACCCTTATGATTGGGTCACTCACTGGATTATAACAATAGGTTACTATCAAGTTCGCCTATCGACTATTTTTTCTCCTTATGCCAACAGAATCAATAGCTTTACTCAGAACAATTACTTTATGATTCTATACAAACAACTGAGACCTTAACACTTATTTGCCCACTAGCTTCTTTTCACCTAATGTTCAATGAGAAGACGAAGTTAACCAGCCAATTTTTTTCCATTACTTTTATTGACTATTGTCTACCATAATAACCCAAACACTCAAAGAATTATATACGTTCATTATCAGAGGAAAAGAAACTAAATATGAGAAGTTACAGTTCATGCATAACCCTTTTCAATTCTGTTCCAACATATCAATATTACTGAATAAATAACTGGGGCATTAATTATGCTAGAGATATATAAATATAAAATCAAACTACCCGATTGGTTGCAACTTTTCCCAAATTTTGAAATTTCATTTTTGCTCCACCCATAAATCTACTCCAGTTTTATCTTAACAAAAGTTGCATCTTGTTGTTAGTCAATTTCATTTTGTTATGGTGATTTTTATCCGACTTTTCAGTACAATAAAGAAATGTTTATGCGTAATTATTGCTTGCTTAAATCAATCTCCTTTAGTCTCTACAACAAATTTACTGAGCGAGATTTACCCCTTGGGTTATTCGAAGATAGAAAAAAACCAACCTTTTATTATCTCGCATAGCAAAAATCATACCTAAAATTATTTCATTGTGTTTTAGTGTTTGTAATCAGTCAGGAGGATCTGAAACTTGGTTTAATACTAGTTAACACTCATCACTAAGGCGTACTGTAATCTAGGATGAGACTGATACTATCCATAGGATTAGAACTTTTATCACAAACTCAGATGTCACTGTCGGGTTAGTCGGACAGTGATTTATCTTTTGTAGGATTGTGATGTGCATTGATCAGATAGAGTCAAAACTAATATCTCATAAAATACAAAAGTCATATTGGAATACAAAACTGATTAAATGCTATAAAACGAAGATTTGAAATATAACTGTCAATAATATAATCATCGTCACGTACGTTCAAACTAACAGTTATTATTAAATGAATAAACTCACCCACATGTGATTGCTTATGACCTAAACTTCAAGTGTGAAGGCTAATAATACTACCCAGTTGCTCGAACCAAAGTAGGTGGGGCAGGGTTCAAATCTGGTACTTAGTAACCAAAGGTCGAGCGTCTTAACCAATAAACTATCTTTCCACTTATATACAAAGAAATGTTGAAACGAATCAGCAATTCTTTAAAATAATATTATATGAGTATGAAGAATTTGAAGAGAATGAAAAGTTTAGTTTTTCGGTTAATTCACAACAACCTTTCTTAAGTCATATAACAGAAGTGCAGTTAATGATGTAATAAGTTAGAAATAGAATTTATGCGAAGATATTGAAATAAAACCAAAACAATAACTTCAGAAAACCAAGAAAATACCACTTATAGAGACAAATAAAGTTATAACGTTGGAGACCATCGGTAGAAAGTATTGAGCCTAGACTTCATGCTATTCGATACTCATCGATGGATATTTGTAACGTTGGAGGATCTAAACAAACTGTGCTGTGAATGTGAGCCAGTTCAAAACCTAGATTTAATAATTTTTACTGATTCCGTTCAGCCACCTAACATAAAAAGTATGATATGAAAACACATAGGCTAGTGAAGATATTGAAACTTTTTCAATAGAATTAGGCTAAAGAATGAAGATACATAACATACATTCCTATTCAATGGTTAATCAGAGTAGATGATAACAAATAAACAAGAAATATTGTTGAGAGATTAGAAAATACATCCAAATTTGTATATTATATCTACATCGCTTATTAATTAATTGGAAAAGAAACGAAGAACCAATGCAATTTCTATAACACGAAATAAGAACAACAAGACCTGTACAAGTGAACACGACGACGACGACTAACACGAACATCAAGACAGTCCTAATGTACGGGGCTGAAACGTGGAGAACTGTCACAAACACAATTAAAAATTTACAAGTATTTATAAAGAACTGTCTACACAAGATACTCAACATCCGTTGGCCGGATACCATCAGCAACAGCTTACTGTGGACGAGAACAAACCAGCTTTCAGCTGAGGAGGGAATTAGGAAAAGACATTGAAACTGGATAGGACATACATTGTGGAAATCACCAAACTACATCATGAGACAAGCGCTAACTTGGTATCCTGAATGGAAAATGGAAAGAGGAATGCCAAAGAACACACTACATCGAGAAATAGGAGCAGACATGAAAAGGATGAATTGGAACTGGACTGGATTGTCCCGGACAGAGTTGGATGAAGAATGCCGGTGATTGGCCTATGCTCCTCAACGAGCGGTAACAGGCGTAATTAAGTTAACCTTGTTACAAAAATTTTTAATTTTATGGATTTATTGTTTACATCAACAACAGATTATACTTGTTTTCTTTAGAAAAAATATCCAGAATTGCATTTGTGATTTGTTATATAATTTTTTCTTAAATATTAACATATTTTAATCGAATATTTTTAATATCATAAATAAATGGAATGAGTCAATTGAAGTTAGACTATCATGGAGATCCTGAAAGTATTGGACAGCTGTTTTGTCCTGATAGGTGCTAGGTTCGAACCTCGCGTGGCAGAATCGTAGATGTACACTACTGAAGAGTGCCACAATAGAATTAAACGGCCATTCAGTGCTTTCAGATTTTTCATGGTGGTCTAACTTTAATTGAATTATGAATTCAACTATTGCAGCAATTACAATAATCCTCACAAAACAACCCTTCTCCCATTATAATTAAATTATTCTTCTCTTTTTTTTGTTGTTAAAATTCAAATCTGATAAACGTTGGGAAAAGTGATGTAAATGACAACTGTATGTATGTGTTGATAAACAAACAAACAAACAAACAAAATTCACTTCATCTCCATGATACAAACATTATTTTTCAATATGAATGGTTTTGACTGACTGACCAACTGACGGCCCATCCCCCCCTCCGCTTCCCTAATATCCTTATTGTTTATTTAAGTAAAACAAATGAATCAAACAAATTAATTAAGGTAGAAAAAAATTTTTTTGTTGTTGAATGGATTAGAGAAAAAAAAATAAGAAGAAGAAAATATCCATCTAATTTGTATCCTAAATTATTCATTAAATTAATGTTCTGAATATTATTTACATTTTTTTCTGCGAGTTTTATCACTCTAATTTTCCTTTTTTTTCTTTGTTTTAGTTCATCATCTAGGATGGAGTCTTTTTTTGTTGTTGTTGTTGTTTAATTTCAAATGATTCAGAATTTCACTTCTTACTTGAATAACAGTAATAATAATAAGTTATAATCCTATTTTTGATAAACAATTGTTTTTTTTTTCTAAAAAATCACTATTTACTATATCTATATATGTATATAGCAACAGAAATATAGGATGCCATAGCAACTAAAAAAATTTCTCGGTTGATCGGTCAAGCCCCATTATTATCAATATTATTTAATAAGTATGTGTGGATTTGCAAATGTAGATTTTATTTTTTGAAAACACGATTGTAAACAAATCTTGACCATCTTCTTAACATTGTGATCTTGAATGTTGTTAGAGGTGTAAGGGAAGTTATCACTTCCTGGTTGCTCACACCGTAGAAGGATCCTTCTGGATGTACCTGAGAAAGAAATTGGATTACAGGTAGTCTTGGTGACCTGAGAGCGTGACCACAGTGCCCAAGGAAGAATTGCTTGAGGCCGGTCACACACGACCATTTTGTCAGTAATTCTAGTGTTAGCTCCGTACTTGTCGAGACCTTACCGCCAAAGACGGATATCCATCAGATAAGGCGGGATGTGCATTTTTAGGGTCGACCTTTTCTAACCCCACCTCTCCTTGTGGGAAGGCAGCATCGCTGTTATGCTGGTTATCTGAAGGAAACATCATACTGCTGCCACACCTCTGTACAGACAGCAGTACGACTTCACCTTCGCACATTGGGTTTGTTGCTTTCAGTCTTACCGTTGTTCAACCGACCCGTCTGGCATGGTAGGACCTTGAAGAATGATTATTCTAGGCAGTATAGCTCGATTGGTTCATTACGATAGGGAATCCCGACCACCTCATCAAGGTAGCAACAACGGTAGAGAAAATCAGGCTGGCTTCAAACGTGGTCGTGAATTCATTAACTACATATTCACTATTCGTCATGTTTTAGAACACAGGCATGCTTATCGGCGTCCGACAATGATAGCGTCTGTCATTTAAAGGTGTACCTCAGAATTACATAAACTTTTTGAAGGCTCTTTACTCGAACACTACTAGTCAAGTTAGAGCTTACGGCGAACTGTCATCGGGTGCCGTAGGTGTATACACTCTCTGTCTTCCATTAAACCATGACATTAAAATAGCTATATATCTTTTTTTTCGACGAAATACTATATCCTTATACACAATCTTTCCTTTATATATTACCACCATTGAATTAACTACTTCTATGAATTCGATGTTCATCTTGCTGTGCTAATGATATATGGCAACTTGAACCGATACATATATGTGCCTGGCCCTACGTTGTAGCTGACTGACTGATCTTCTAAACAAGCTTCAATACATAATCACCGTTTTTGAGCAAACATACATTACATTAAGTATCAAGAATAGCACTACTTACATTGTTCCAGATAATATCGTCTTTGAGAATAGAGTAATTTTAACATCAAACTGATGGTGAGAAAATCTACTGATTTCTCAGTCTATTATTTCGCTTCTTTTTCAACTTCTGCAACTGTGTGCTTAAAGGCTTGTCTGCTTCGTACTTTAATAGTTTGAAAGTAATCATCTCTGAACTCATATATACCTAGTTCGAAACCTTCTTCATTCACTTTAGTTCACGTGTCTGAGTTCCATCATTGACCATTAAATAAAAAGTGTGGCTCAAAGTTAATAATACAAACTAGTACTAGAGTTATGAGTTTCACTATAATTATCTAATCAGCATGACTAGCCGTTGTACAACAGCTAGAAGGTTTATGAAATGTATTCAGCGAAAAGTATGTGAAGGCTACATTTCACTTCCCACAGTTTTGAACGAATGGATGACATTTTTAATCTTACATACTCTTAACTATTATTAACATCCTCTATCATAGTTTATCAATGACGTACATATATGTCGAACTAAATCACATAACTAAGTTATCATGTACAAGTTGTATCTACAAGGTTTTCAAATGAATTAAAGAAAATGGAAGGTTGAGCATTATAATCAAAACTTGAATGCTTAAAAAGATGAGCTGAATGTAGTTTTAAGAAAGGAATGATCATGTCAAATACTTGTAATTTGACCATTTAATAAATATTTTCTACTAATATACTTGAAAATACTTAAACTACTGAAATACTGAAAAAGTGAGAAGTGAAGTTCACTAATTAGAGTCCAATTACTTAAATTTGAACAAACGTAATTGACGATAATAATAATAATAATAATAAGTATTATTATTAACAAACATTGAAAAACTGAGTTTCCCAAGTTGAGAGATAAATTTTCTTTTTTATGGTTGTAATCATTAGTAACTAACTACTTACTAAGTTGACTGGAACCACAATATTTATGCGAAAAATAGTAAAGATAGAAAAACAAATGTCACAGATGTTATTTTATCTAGTAAGTGAATGAAGAACAGTCAACTAGAAAACTACATTATTTTGTAGTGGATTATCTTCAAAATAATTTCTAAGGCTTTGTATATCAGTCGTCCTGATAGCCTTCATTAAATAAATCTCAGTGCAAAATAAATTTCAGAAGATAATACGAAGCGTCGACTACAGAACACAAAGCCAATTCGAGAAGAAATGCTAATGAGAGCGAGCAAATACAGAAGTGAATTAAAGTCAAATGATTTGATAAAATTCAGAGACGATTTACCGAGAAATTCGAGCAACTAATACTTAAGCGAATAAGAGAGATGTGTATGGGGCCATAACACGCGATCAGGCACACAGATGTAGATGTAGATGAATTTTTACTGTTCGAGCCACGCCGTCTGCTAAATAAGTTAATTGAAGGCGTTGACAAAATTAAACGTAAACAAACTTAAATGTCAGTGAGGTACATTGATTAAACAATGATTGGAATCCTTTAACTTAAGCTAATCAGAAATATAGCACGGCCTGTGGTGTTTGCTGCTTATGTCTTTCGACATAAGTAGTATGTAACACCAATGCCTGGCAGCAGAAACCTAAGAAGACCTAACTGAAGAAAACAGAGAGGGAAATAGAAATGAAATGGGAATTGGAAGAATTATACACAGTGTAAAGGATGATTAATGGAAGATTTGCAAATGAAGTATTTAAAGTATGATTGTCACATCTTAGCAAAGAACTTTGCAATTTTGCACTAAACTATATGTTGGCTTTCCCCACCTGAGTCTTCCCTTACTACAGGCCTAGTATCTGAGCCATTTTCAACTCTACAGGAGTGACGTCCATTGACACAACCATGCAGACGTAAAATAGTTTTACGCCAACAGTCTGATTCCAAGATCATCAAATGATACGGATTTTAATAAAATATATATCCCATTCACTTCGTACATATTCTCTTAACGTATCCCGTTAATAACAACATAGATATTAGAAGTCTAATACAGAAGTATTTGAAGAACAAATATTTCAGACATTACTTAATTCAGACGAATAATAAGAGATGAAAAGAAGTGAATGTGAACTGAAATGACAAAAATTTCGGACTCATTGAGTAATAGGTGACACAGTCTTTATATACATGAAAGAGATACAATACAGTATACAAAAATATACGTACTAGAGATACATATTTATAAAGCAGAGTTAAGGTTTCAAGTGAGTAATCTGCAAAGGCAGATATAAGGATGATATAATAAATAAAAAGAATAGAATAATTGATCTGTTCAAAGTTTTGAAAAAATCAGGTAGGTGTGTGGTAACAGAGATTAGCCATAATAGTATAGCCATAAGGGTTTAAGCTATTACACTTAACAAAAGAGAAAAATGATCCTCAAGAATATTTATTTATTTATTTAAACACTGGTACAAGAAGGCACCAAATAGATATGCGCCATATAAATCATTAGATTTGTGTTAGGGCTGGGATACTGCCAGGATGAGCAAACCGAAACAGGTGATTATCTTAGGAGGTCACACCGGGTGCCTTCAACCTAAAGGTCTGATTTACAGGTAGTGGAGCAACGTCAGGAGATGCAGTCCCACGGTAGCCGGTCACCAACAGTAGGTTCATACGCTATTTGTTACTTCAGGATACTGGAGCCCATGTGCAACAATGGTTTAGAATCAGGGTTTTCAAACTCCCCTAAGTGGACTCTCCGTGTCCAGTAATCCGGTTAAAGAGCCATACATTCGCTTTTCGTCCTCTCAATTTTGTAAACAACACCGGTGCAGCGAGAAGGCAGTGAGTAGGACTTCTCTGGCAGTGGTTGTATGCATGTGGCCATGTGAGAGAATCTCGAGAGGGAGAGCTGACTCTCCCCACTCTCGGCCGTACCGCGGCATTCGGGGATAATCATGTTATTGATCGATCTTCAGGAAATTGTATTTTACAACAGCATACTGATACTAAACCAGCTACTTTATACTATAAAACTGTTCATTTTTAAAAAAATATACAGAAAAATATAACATAGATTTATTTTAAAATGGTATTTCCCACACAAAACCTCTAAATACCATGTCACCACTGTAGAAATAATAATAATAATACCAAACAAGAAATTAGAGTGGGGGACATAGTATGTTATAAAACAATTAGATCAGAGAAGCAAAAACTTTTTAGTAAGATATATATATAAGGACAAATTTTGTTTCTTAGGTTATGAAGGTGAAGGAAACTAACTGAAAAATTATAACAAGGAGTTTGTTAGTAGGAAAATTTTCTCACAATTCTAAAATCAGATGTAAAAAAAAACATTTCTTAAACATTATGTAGTGGATATGTTACATTTAGATATGTAATAAAGAGGGAAGTTGTTGTAACTGATATGAATGAAATAATGATAGGCTATATGTCTTGAATATGTCAACTTGCTGGATGATAAACGACGTAAATGATTTGATTTGCTCTTAGCTAAATCCTAATGGTATATGCTCTCGAATGAGACGAGAAAGAGTCATAGACAAGCAATCAAACTATCTAGCTTCACTGACGAGTAGGTTGACGTGATATACGCCACTAAAATAAATCAGTCATAAATACTTATTTTTTATTTGAGACAAACAATAGGAATGGATTTGTTAGGTTATCAGAAGATTTGTTGTGTGAGTCATGGAACAACAATGTCAAAATTTATTCACTCGATAAGGTTTCTGCAATTGCACCAATCAATCTATCATTTTCAGATAATTCCTAAGGTCTAAATCCCATAGCAACTCAATAGGGGGAGGGGTCACTATACTTTGTCAATGTTTCAAAGATATTTTCGACCACATATTAACAACTTACGTATGTCTACTACATTCTTAAAAAGTAAGTAAGTAAGTAAGTAACTACATTCTTAAGGGAAGTTTTATAATGATACACTAATACATAGTAAATGGTTGTGCAACTTTAAAATTCATAGAAAACTGAATAAACTGATGTAACTAAAACTTTTATAACTAGAATCAGTTTTACTGGAAGAGTATTAACGCTTATATAAACTGAAATGTTAACGTTTCAGAAGGACAGTAGGTAAAAACAGACTGAATATCTGTGTTTATTTTTCAGAACTTCAATTACTTTTAAGTATTTAACAGACAAGATAAGAGAAAAGTTTACGATAAACAAATATAATTAGAATATTCTGTTTCAAACTGATGAAAAAATAATAATCATTCACATTAAATCATAAGTATTACTTACTACAGCAACAGCTGGTGTTGTTAATATTTCATTCAATGAAACCACAGTAATATAAGCAACATTAGCTAATGTATAGACAATAGTCACAACAAGACATGAGAAGACAATAGCAATAGGTAAATCACGTTTAGGATTTTTCATTTCTTCAATCATACAATTTAAATAATTCCAACCAGCATAAGAGAATAAACCAGAATAGAATGCTTTGGCAATACTTCCAGGATTCCAATTAGATCCTTCAAATGGCGATTGAAATTCCTCAACGTGACCTGGAATTTGAGAAATATTGGAATATTAGTTCAAAAAACTCCACAGTATTTATGTCCCGATAAAAATAGTGAATGGTAACTCTTGAGAACTATTTATTGACCATTATGATGGATATATTTCTGTTGTATAATTGTTAAGTAACTAAACTATGCATATTCATATTCCTCTTATTATGAAATTTATTTTGACTGATAAACTATTATTATACGATTTAGCGTTCTTGAGTTATGCTCAGTTTATTAATTACAGTCTCCCACATTCACAGCCACTTTTGGCTGTCTTGTACAAATGTTGTTTTCCAATTTGTGGTGTGATGTGGTCAGTTTGGTTTGTATATAAACCCAGTTTGTTTAAAATACATGATTCATATCTCAGGGGCTGGGATTGGTGTCCTGGACTTAATAGGAGAGGCTAGGCAAGAAGCAGGACCGATAAAGACTCTGGACTGCTCGTAAGGGTTTTATGCGTCAGTGATCCGATCGATAATTCACTGATGTCTAATTGGCGGTATCATTACGTATACATTAACAGAGCACACAGGTCACAAGTTATAACATGAAGATTTAGTCAGTTAGTGAGTACTTTTTACAAAACGCCACTAGTTGAATAACAATGACTTTCCAATTTTCAAGAGGAGAAAACTTTCTATTGAATATGAAAAAAAACCTTGGTTTCACGTGAACAACATTACGAATTCAGGACTACTCTGAATCATGCATACACTTTTTAACTATTTAACCCTTTCTCCTACTGTTCCACGGAACACTATAAATTAACCGTTCCATCACGAGTACCTAATAAATGATGCTCATTTTTGACCCCTGGGAAAACTCTTGTCTCTATTCTTCCTTTATTAACCACCTCCACGAATAATCGTTACTTGTGCTTCTACTTTATCCACTATTTTTCATAAACTGTCTCCACCGGTGACTCTCTTAACTTGACCACAATATAATGCATTGTTTCTAATATAAAGATTGATTCGAATGTAGTCTCAAAGTGTAACTAAGTAAAAGAATATATGCAAAAAGAGCATTTCCTTATGTCCTATTGAAATGTTAGAAAAGTTAGGAATTGTATGAAGTTAAACCTCAAATCAAAGTTACAATTATTAGACTTAATATCATCCGATTTTTATCTTCAATAATCTGTAATAGAAAGTAAATTTGTTATGCAATATATACATATAATATATCTACTCAAATTCAACTTACCTAAACCAATTTGTACAAATCCTGTAATAATAATCATTAATAATGCTATTATTTTTGTATATGTGAAAATATCCTGTACACGTGTAGACCAACGTACAGAGACAGAGTTTATAAATCCCAGGATCACTATAACAATAATTAATAAATACTAAATGAGTGAAGTAATAGTAATATTGAAAGAAGTTTACGTTAAAAAACTGATATCAGATAGTGAAGAACTAGTGAATATTCAGGAAGGATTATGCAAATATTTTGCTCTTGTCTAGTACTTTGCGGAAGTGCGCAATAACCATTAAACAATGGATGTAATTTAAGACGTTCTGTACAATAGAATCTCCTAGATAGTTTGAGGCTTTGTATCCGAACCATAATAATGTTGTAGGTGTGTAACGCTAATAAATCGTAGACAAGAACAAATTACCTGTGAAGTGTTTATTAACTTCAAAAATCCTTAGTTAGTGAAAAAATGATTGTCGAACTGAGCCAGTATGTATAAAAATACAAGATGATTTGTTTCTTTACATATTTATCCCCGTAAAGATATTGATTAATGTCGAAATATTTTTATTTACCGTTATTATCATGATAGGATTCTTCTTTTTATAAGGTACAGATTAGTATATAAACTGCGGTATAAATTGCACTATAACTCCGCCTGGAGTCCCTCCGGGGGCTACTGCCGCTCCCAAGCCCGGATGAAGAAGGAGGGTTGGGCATGAGGTTAGCGTCCTGACCCCGTAGAAAACTAACTCGCTAAAAAAACGCTAACCAGAAAGAAAAATAAATTGTACTATACAAATTTTAGCTTAGGCCTTTTACTACTACTACTACTACTCGATAATTATGATGAACTGGTATTAATAGACGGGAACCATTTAAATTGGATGAGTCAGCCAGTCAGTCAGTTACAACGTAGGACCAGGTACATATATGCATCGGTCCAAGTTGCCATACTTCATTGACACAACAAGATGGACACCGATTCATAAAAGTAGTTAATTCAGAGGTGGTAATATATAAAAGAAAGATTGCATATAAGGATATAGTACAGGAAGAAAGAATTAGTTCATAGAAAGAAAATAATTCCTAATAAACCTAAAATAAACTGAACTATGAGAAGCTTTAGCTTTAAATGTTAAGCAAATGCAGTGCCATAAAAGTAACACAACATAAAATTAATCGTTGTAACTGAGACCAAGTGATTCATAATTAAATAATATATTTCTCTTGATTTTGTAGTGGCTGATACTGTGTCGAGCTCATATAGGTTATTCTAGCATCTGGACAGACCAATTTATTCATTTTTCTCAAGGCAAATTTTGACCTTCTCAAATACTCGCTTATTAATCCTGACTGTTTTTATACGATCGTATGTATGTCCATTCCCTAACTTAATAATTACGTGCCTGTAACTTACTTTTGTCTGGCTATGAATATTGAATTACGTTGGATGAAAACGAGTTGGTTCACTCGCCTCCTCCGCTGCGCGTCACTTTGCCGCCTTCACTGCGTTTCTCTGATGATTTGTTCAGATCAACGTGTATGAAATACACTTACTTGTTACCCCTCGTCGAGAAGCATAGGTCACTCACCAGCATTCTCCATCCAACTGTGTCCGGGACAATCTATTCCAGTTCCAATTCATCCTTTTCATGTCTGCTCCTATTTCTCGATGTAGTGTGTTCTTCGGCATTCCTCTTTCCATTTTCCATTCAGGATACCAAGTTAGCGCTTGTCTCATGATAAAGTTCGATGATTTCCACAATGTATGTCCTATCCAGTTTCAATGTCTTTTCCTAATTTCCTCTTCAGCTGAAAGCTGGTTTGTTCTCGTCCACAGTAAGCTGTTGCTGATGGTATCCGGCCAATGGACACTGAGCATCTTGTGTAGACAACTATATATATAAATACTTGTACACTTTTATGATGGTTGTGACAGTTCTCCACGTTCCAGTCCCATACAGTAGGACTGTCTTGATGTTCGTGTTCGTGTTTAAGTTTGTGAATTGGATGTTGGTTGGCGGTTGTTTTGAGTTCCATATGTTCTTTTTTGTGAGAATACTGTCCTTGCTTTGTCCATCCTTTTCGTCTGCATCGGATCCACCTTGTTCATCAATGATGCTGCTAACATGATATGTGAAAGTTTCCACCTGTTCCAGAGCTTGTCCATCAAGTGTGACTGGATCGGTGTTCTCTGTGTTGTATTTGAAAAGCTGTATGAAATATATGTATCCAAAAGTTCATTCTTGTATTTGACTTATTTAATCTAGTTATTCCCTAACGTGACTTAAGTCGATAGATATATACGAGGGTTGTCGGTATATATATTTTGATGACAATCCGCATACGATCTAAATGGAGTCAGATATAGAGCCACAAAACTTTTAATTATGAAATCTAGCATTAAACCATTCTCAAAAATGATATTAAAGGTCAAATAAAATCATATTCGCAACGTGAATTAATAAGCCAAAGAATTATATCATGGATATTTATTGTTTAATAAGTAAAAACGTTCGAGTCAATTGAATTTACTTACTAATACATACAGCTGCTAAACATCGTACAACTGCATTAGACTGTGGACAATCAGGAAATATAGGCTGTAAAATGTATTTAGCGAATGTCATAGCAATGACAGCCATTGTAGCTGGTCTGGCTACCATCACTTCAATCCACAGACGTAAAAATCCCATAAATGAACCAAACGCTTCAAGCACATATGCATAATCTCCACCTGAGCGTTGAATCATTGTGCCTAGCTCAGCATAGCAATAGGCTCCCAATAAAGAAAAAATTCCACACCCAATCCAAATAATCAAGCTAGCACCAAAACTCTGCATATTTTCTAATATACCAGTTGGACTAACAAATATACCCGAACCAATGATTGAACCGATAATAATTGTGATGCTGCTTACAAGACCAATAGTTTTCTCCATTTTTACAGCAACAATATTATTTGTATTTTTCTTATCATTTACTAGAGAATCTTGCAAATCCGGTATGGATTTCGACATTTTTTGCTGCTGCAAAACAGTAAAGAGATAAAGGAAAAGTTTAACGTAAAATGAAGCTGTACTTGCTTACAAATATCTATAACTGGGAAGGGGCCAGATTTAAAATTCCTATTTGAAAACAGTTTATCACCAAACAAGGCGTTATGCTGGCGGATTCATTAAAATAAGAAATAGTGAATCTGTTTTGATGTTTACAGTAAGTTATTTCATCAGAGTTCTTACTGATTAGTCTGATGGTAAGTATTTATCTGGAATTCAACAAACTAATAACGCTTCTAATTTAGTAGTTTGTAAAGTTAAAATTTTTTAATATGGTTCAAAAACACATACAATTAGTTCTTCGTCACTCCAATGAAACACCTGATACTATTAGACCGTAACGAAAATTCCGTAATCAAAAAATGCTAATGATTACTTTTCTGCGCCTTTGAGCGACGCTATGATGGCCTTGGGAATGCCTACCTACTTACTAGGGTTGAATGAGAGTCATAAGCCAGTGAAAGGAATTAGGATTGTGACTTACAGTAGACGGTTAGGTTTAGGAACTAGTTTTAAGGTTTTCATTACGAACTGATATAAGCTAAAATGCCAAAACGCTATTTAGTCAGAAAAGTGAGTTTCACCCCAAAATCCAAGACCTTGTAGTATCGGTTACTATTTTAAGCCCATATAACGTATTCTAACTTCTGAACAGGTTGGTTTATTCATTCTCCATGAGTCACGTTTTGACCTTGTTAATTATTCAACCCTGACTGCCTTTATATGAGCGTGTGTGAGTACATCTTATCCTACTCATCACATGTCTGTAGCTTATTTTTTGTGTGACTATAAATATTGATTAACGCTTGATTAAATGGAGTTGGCTCACACGCCTCCACCGTGCGTCACTTCGTTTCGCTGTAAGTTGGCTATCGGATGTAGTACATTTATGCTTGGTGTCATCTATCGTAGCCCAATCTGCTTAGCTGATGACTTTATTTTAGAGCACATTCATCTTTGGAGTGTAAATACCAGATGCTCGATAATAAGAGACTTTATGCACCTGATATTAGTTGGACTGAGATGACCACAGAAGGATCTATAGACTCCTTTAATAGTAGGTTCCTGATAACAATAATGGAGCATGCATTAGTGCAGCATGTATCCAAACCCACACGTTTTGGTGTTAACCAAGGTTCTTCTCTGTTGGACTTGGTAATCGCTCATGAGACTGAGGATATTGTCGACCTAAATATTATTCCACCGTTAGTGAATAGCGATAACGCTGTTTTGTCATTTGCGTTTAGAACTAGGGACATGTTATACGATCAGGTTACACCTCGCACAAATGTATGGAAAGCCAACATATCAGCCATTCAGGAATGCGCCACTAAGACAGATTGGTTTGTAGATACTAGCATATCAGTTGAAGAAGCATGGTCTGTACTTAAAGGTATGTTTAGCTTAGCTGCGTCCTCGTTCATACCATACCTGGTACCATGAAGACCGAATAACAGTTCACCATGGATAACTAAAACGGTCAGAAAACTCCTTAGAAAAAGGAGGAATCACTGAACTATGTTCATCTCTACTGGCTTAGAACAATACAGATCCAGTTATTGTAAGATTAGGAATGCCTGTAAAGCGTTAATAAGTAAGACTAGAGTATCATATGAAAAACAATTGGTTAGGGATTCTAGATATAGTCCGAAACGGTTATTCTCGTACATAAAAAGGCGAACTCAAAGAAGCGATGGAATTCCATCACTTTTGATACAAGAATATCCGTTAATCTTGACAAGAAATGATACCGAAAAAACTGAAGCTTTATCGGAATATTTCAGTAAAGTGTTTTCTATCGGTAAGGAGGAACGACAAACGATTAATTGTGATCGCGGCGGCTCTCTGATGTACCCTGTAGTCATTGAGAAAGGTACTGTTTTAAGGCTACTTCAGCATCTCAAACCTGATAAGTCCAGTGGTCCTGATGATATTCATCCTAGGATTATGAAAGCCATATCAAGTGTAATCGCTGAACCATTAGCGATACTGTTTGACATGTCTCTGGGACAGTCCAGACTGCCTAGAGCCTGGAAAGACGCTATAATATGTCCGGTGTATAAGGGTGGGAGTAGGGATTTAGTTAGTAACTATAGACCCGTTAGCTTAACTAGTGCAGTTGTAAAACTGATGGAGAAAATCATTCGGATATCCGTTCTAAACTATGTTGAAGGGCATAATCTTTTCTCCAGGGCACAACATGGTTTTCGGAAAAGCCTATCTTGCTTGACAAATCTTCTCATTGCAAGAGAAGATTGGGCTGCTGCAAAAGATCGGCATGTTCCTGTGAATGTGATTTTCATAGATCTAAGTAAGGCCTTCGATAAGGTCTCCCACTCTGGTCTTAAATTCAAACTGGAACGTTTTGGAATATATTATACAGTCGTGGGTTGGATAAGTAACTTTCTCCAGGACAGGAGACAAAGGGTAAGGGTTAACGGGGCTCTCTCCTCGTGGGTACCTGTAAAAAGTGGGGTTCCCCAAGGTACAATCCTAAGTCCTCTTCTCTTTTTACTTTATGTAAATAAATTGCCAACTGTAGCAAAACCATCCGTTCTACTCCTCGCTGATGACATAAAGATTTGGAGACCCATACATGGTATGTTGGATAGAATGGTATTACAGGATGATCTTAGCTCATTGGTGGCATGGTTAGATAGGTGGTCACTAGAAGTAAATCCTAATAAGAGTGTAATGATGCAGTTAAATAACTCTGATGAATCGTATGACTATACACTACGTGGATTCGTGCTACACAAAGTAAGAAACTATAAAGATTTAGGAGTCATATTAAGCAATGATCTCAAAACCACTAGTCACTGTAAGGCTGCTGCTGCGAAAGGCTATAGGGTATTATGGTCAATTCGTAGGTCTTTCCAGTATTTAGATGATGAAATGTTTAGATTACTATACCCGATTTATGTGCGACCACATTTAGAATACGGGATTCAAGCAGCGTGTCCTTGTTTCAAGTATGAAGCAGATATGCTAGAAAGAGTCCAACGACGAGCTACTAAGATGGTACAAGATCTATCTGGTCTATCATATGAAGACAGACTAAGACACCTTGACTTATTTCCGTTATCTTACCGTAGAATACGGGGTGATCTAATATTGGCTTATCGTATACTGAACAATGACCTTGGTATTAACATATCTTATCTCTTGCTTCCGTCTAGGACTGATCATTTGAGAGGACATTCGAAGGAAGTTCGAAAACTGAGACCAAATCGTTTACGTTTGGAGTTCCGTTTCTCGCACCGAGTAGTGAATTACTGGAATTCTCTACCGGAACACGTAATATAAGCACCTTCTGTTAACATATTGAAAACGAGATTGGACGTCCACAGTATTACAAACTGCAAGGATTAATATAGGTCGATAGACCTCCTATCCTTATTACTGAAGACTGAATAGGAGAATATAGTTATGACAAACTGATTTTGTAATTTATCTTCGATATTATTTGCAATTTTTTCGCTAATTCTCATAATCTGTACATTTGCTATGATTGACTGTAAACGTTTTGGCCCATCACATATGCGTATAAGACTAATCCTCTAAATTTTCCCCATAATTGGGAGATCGGGTCAGAAATTTCAAAAACCAAAACCAGATCGTTCGAGTTCAAAGTGTCATTCTCTCACCAAGCAGTTGAGTAGTAAGTGCAAAGATATACGATTCGTTTTAGTTCAATACAAGTTCTCATGTCAGCTGTATACAGCACGGTACAACGTTGTGCCGTTAAGTATATTAACTTGTTAAAAACTGACAGAAAAAAATGAAGTTATCTCAAACGCTTATGAATAAAAGGAGAAAACTAAATCTCTTATGAAATACGGTACGGGTATCTCGAAACTTACCTCTGGTTCCGCGAAAACCTGCACTAACTTTTAAAAAATAATGTAAATGTTAAATATGACAAATTGACTCAGTACAACAAACACTTACAAATCTCAAACTTTTCTGGGATGAACTAAATGATTTTTGACTACTAAGGATTGATTTGTAGGTTGTAAAAAAAGAGTCTAAGATAGAGAGAAGTCTAATAATGGTCACGGGTTTTTATGAATATAAGATGTGTGCTTTAAACAAAATGATGATTTTCAAATGATTAGGGACTATGAGTTGTCGTACTACTACTTAAACATTTTGAAGTACATAAATTTAGTGGTCAAATTGATATTCATTCTTGAATTATCACAGCTATGGCGGATTTAATCGCAAAATCATTTCCGACGTCATGTAGCGATAAATCCACGAAATAAATGGGTCTGTAAGTGTTCCACATTGATATTGGCCTCACTAGTTTTACTGTACACACCTTGGCTGAAGAAGCTCGATTACACATCCCCATCGGATCATTAGTGGGTATGGCTAGATACTCACCGCTTGCAACTACTAACTGCCATAAATCAAATGCTTCTCAACATATCGACATCCTTCCAAATACATCTTCGGACTCGTTTATGCACGACTTCTGAATTGACTGGATTGACATCCTTTGATTAGAAAAGGTGATACGGACAAATACGTTGTTCCTCATTAACTAACGCAAAATTACTAAATGAATCAGAACCAATCCCAGTACCTTCCTGTGAACATACTAATGTACACTACACTGTACAGAACATTTCTAAGGCAATTAGCACACTGAAACACTTCTAAACTGATGGACCAAATGGTATTCCGGCTAGCGTGCTAAAAATTGGAGGTGATGGTATGTGTCTTTTACTTATTAAACCATTTGCGATATCACTCTCCACAGCGTGTTACCCTACTTCCCGGAAAATTACACATATCATTCTCATGATTAAGACAGGAACTGAAGCAAATGTCGAAAACTATATGTCCATAAACATGACCTCAATGGTATCTAGAGTGATGGAAAAAGTAGTCCAACATCTAATTACTAACAATCTCATTTCAAACTCCCATGGGTTTCTTTGGTCTAGATCATGCGATACATTTCTTGTAGATTACCTGGACGATATCTTTGTAACCGAACAACAGACTCTTTGCATCGGTTCTATCCCTAGACTTTAAGAGATATTTTGTTAAGCTCCCACACAAAAGGCTTCCCGTCAACCTAAAGTTCTTCGGAATAAACAACCCACTATACTCGTGCTTTGCTCTGTTCTTAGCAGAAAGTAAACAATTAACTAGTGAAGAAATCCAGGGGAGTGTGTCAGATCCACTCTTATTATTATTATTATTATTATTATTATTATTCACAAACATCTTATGGGTACATAAGTGTTGTGAAGAAACCATTTCGGGTTTCTTCAAAAAATGCAATAATACACAATTTTCAATAACGTTAGCATTCTACTTGCCATATTTAAAAAAAATTTAGAGTAATAATAGTAGAATATTGATAATAATAAATCGGGTCTGTGTAATTGAGAATATTGAATTGAGTTTAAAGAAGGAAATGGAGAAAATAAGGGAATAGAAATAAAGAAGACGTGAAATACGCAAACAGTTTAATTGGCGTATTTATGAACATAAAACAAGAATAAACGACTATGTGCGTATCGTCAAATTAGTGACAAAAAATAATTAAGAAAAAATAACTTATTATTGCAGTAAGATATGACGCTAGAATAAATGTTTGTGCAGTCGTAATTTGGAGTGATGCGATGAAAGTCTCAATTGAGTGAAAAGGATAATGAAATATCAATATGTATGAGTCATATATGCACAGTGAAGATAAAACGGGTCTGAGAAGTTAATTTAACTGTAACACAAGTTACTGTCTTAACTGCAAACTTCGTAATCTTAAGAATATTTATTTAGAGGGAAAGAATGGAGTGAAAAGAAGTGAACACCTAGTGAAAAGTTTCATCAATGATAAGAATAATAATTGCGTAATGAATATCAACCTCAGAAGGAAACCAACAATTTAGAGAAAATAAAATAAAAATCCTTTAATGCACTCGGATAAATACCATGTAGATTTATGTAATAATATACAGTGTGAAACCGGATATTAGTATAAATATTTGTGCAATAATAATTAAGAATGATGCTATGAAAGTCACAATTAATTTCAAAGGACAGTCAGGAATTAAATATGTTAAGAAGGATAAGAAGATATAAAAGGAATATCTAATGTGTCGGGGAACAATAATGATATTAATACCAGTAATAATTATAGATACGAACATAAGCAGACTTCATATATTAAGATAAATAGAAATAAAATACACGTGAAAAGATTTAAAGGTTTCATTTTGCTTTTCAGGCAATTTAATGGATGACGGACCTTGTTTGTATAAATCATTGTTGAATACATTGATATTCAATAGGTGAAATAATCCACTTTCGGAAAGATCATCAAGGAGACTTTTGAACCGGGTTGTAGTTCAAAATACATTTTCTGTACAATAACAATCTCGATTCGATATTAATAAAGTTTATCATTATCAATTTGATCAGCATTCTAGCTTTGAATACTTGAGATGTAATGTGTTCAGAAAAGTTCAGACTGTTGCTGTATCTCAAACCCAGGTCACAAACAGTGTTGAGAGGTTTGAGTGTATGTGTCTGTACAGTCAGATTTAAGTTTAGGCAGCGACCAATGTGAATAAATCCACTTTTGTCAACATTAAGTGGCAAATTCCACGAAACAGCCCATTCGTACAACTTGTCTATTTCCTCTTGGATTACCGCTGAAATATAGCTTTATTTCGTAGGAGAAGAGAATGAATAAACTACTTTCAGTTCATCAGCAAAAAGGAAAGGCTTACTATACTGAAAAACGGAACACACGTCATTGATAAAAAGGAGAAAGAGTAATGGACTAACACACACTGGTTACATTCACAGGTTTAGGGTAGCAAGATCCAAAGCGAACGATTTGGCTACGTTCTTCTAAAAAAAAAAATTTTAGCTAAGATAAAAGGGGATTCTGTGTGCTAAATGAAGAGAGTTTTAAAAGAAGAAGTTTGTGTGAGACACTGCTGAAAGCCTTACTAAAGTCGAAGTAAAGAATTATCACTGACTGACCAACATCTCTTTTCTGGGTAATTTGATCAAAAAACTCCAGGTGCGATGTGAAACATGAGCGTTTAGTCATAAACCCATGTTGGAATGGGCTGATCAGACTAGCCGAAAAAAATGATAATAGCTGTTTGTGGATTATTTTTTCCATGGTTCTTGAGAGCACGGATGTCAAATAAATTGGCCTATAGTTAATAATATCACTACGTGGTCCTGTTTTGAATCTAGGGGTGATAAGGGATGTTTTCAATACAGATGGATAGGTACCATATTCCATAGATAGATTGAAAAGTTTCAAACAAAATAGTGGAAATTCTCTACTTCCATATTTCTCAAACGATGAAGGTATCCCGTCAGGTCCGCCATCACAAGACTTTTTCAGGGCAGCTATGGCCTGCTTGATGTTGGAGGGTGTAAAATCAATTTCCGACAGATGTCTGGATGTCAGCATTGGAAATGTAATGATGGAGCTTTCAGTTCCAGTCTTGTAGCACTGCGAGAAGTGCTTGCTGAATCGTTCGCATATAGTATTCGGGTCGTTAACAATGCTTCCGTTAACTATGAAGAATTTAGTCGTGCCAAGGGAATTTGACTTTACACGGGATTTAAAAAGCCGAAGTATTGATAATTCTGTGCTTTTACTACGTAGAGCTTTATTTTCTATATTCATAAAATACTTACGTTTAGATGAAGCATTTCTGTCGATTAATTTAAGTACACTCTGAAGTGCATACACATCATTCTGCTCGTAGTAGCGGCATTTTAATTTCCTCAGCTTTCTTTTAGAAGTATTTTGGCCCCTATTAGCACTATAAGCCACACGAACAATAACTGGAGCAGTGCAGTCAAGGCAATGTATCAGGTTGTGGTATAGATTGGAAAGCGCAATGTCAACATTATTTGTGGTAAAATAAGTTTCCCATGGTAAATATTGAATGAGAGTTCCAGTCCGTTTCCATGTTTGTTGATCAAAATGTCTGCTCTGGCACATCATTGAAGCTTTAGAGTTCAATTGTATGGCGTTTAAAGAGTTAATGATACTCAATACAACTCTATGGTCACTCATAAAAAACTCATGACTGGTATGCACTGAGATAGAGTATATGTTGATTATGAACTTTAAATCAAGTGTATTATTCCTCCTGGTTGGTTTTCGGACTTGCTGAACCCATCCACAAATTTCTAACGTTTCAACTAGCTTGTTATATCGATCTGGTACCGGAGTCAAGTCCCATGTAATTTTTGGCAGATTAAAATCACCTCCGATGATTTTAAAAGTATGCGGTTGGTGCGAAGCAATGGAAAAGATGTTTGTTAGTAATCTATCAAACTTAGTATCCACATAAGGTGGTCTATATATGCATCCCACCAGTATATAATTTTGGGATCCACAGTTTACAGTAACCCAAGTGGAGTCGTCTATAGCATCAAGGGATTTATCCTCAAATTTGCATGCTTGAATGTCTGAACGGACATAGATAATTGTACCGCCTCCTATTCCATAACATCTATCGGTTCTAAAGAAAACGTAGTTATCTACATTCAAGGAATGATCGGATATAGATGAATTACACCACGTTTCCGTAATAAGTACAATGGTTGGATTTACAAGGAATAAAAGAGTTGTAAGATGAATAATTTTATTGGACAGAGAGCGGGCATTGAACGAAAGAATAAGAAACTCAGAATTATCATAGTGAAGCAGGTTAGAGTATAAATCGCAATTGGTAGTTCCATGAATACTCGTAGGATTAGCTAAGGCAAGAGTTGTGTTGCGAGGGGAAATAAGTTCAACCACTTTGTCATCATGTGAAATATGTTTACCGTTGCCGGCAGTAAAGCCGTATATACGTATATAAACGATATATGAAGCGACATAAAATTTGGGAAACCATACTTATATGCTGATGATCTCAAAATAGTATACAGCTATAAGCCTGAGACTCTAAGCGAAAGTGTATCCCAGATCCAAAAGGATCTCAATAACTTAGCTATATGGAGTGAGAAATGGCAAATACCATTTAACCTCAACAAGTGCGGGATCACGCACTTTGGAAAACATCCCTATAAACCGCAACTTCACTTAAATGAAAGTATAGTTCAAACACTCAAATCAGTACACGATCTAGGAATTTATTACACAGGAAGCCTGAAGCTTGAAGAACATGCCCCCTCTGTTATTTCTAAATCTAGACTGCTAATTGGTTTCATAATGAGAAATTTCTTCACAAAAGAAGCTAAGCTTACTCTCTACAAAATATGTGTACGGCCTTCCCTTGAATACTGCTCTTTTGTCTTCTCTAATATGAATATGACAGAAAAGATAAGGGTAGAAGATGTTCAAGGACGCTTCACACGCCAACTGCTAGGATGTAACTCGAATCTCGACCAGGGGATCCCACCTCATCAATGTTGGTAAATAAAAAAATCCTACAACACAAATGGTTTATTTGGAAAGGAAGAGAATAAAGAAATACGGTATATAGGAGTGACCGACTGCTTCATGTGCTAGACTCATTAGGTGCATCGGTCAGTAAGTCAGTCACAACTTAGGACATGGGACGTTTGTACATCGGTTCAAGTTCACACACTCAAATAACACAAAGGAATGAAATTATCAGTCCGAATCCCAGAATGTTAAGGATGAAACATCACTGGTGGAGATTGAAAGATCAAGGGTTAGTATATGACTCGCGAAAATATAAACTAGGAAAACAAAAACCAAAACTTTTCAAGAGATTGAGGGGCTCAGAAGTTACGGGAAAATAAATCATGAATTCATCAGTCACTTTGTGTTAATTACGCTTGACCTCGAGGATATTCAGTTCAATCATATTTCACAGACACTACAGATCGTTTTGATATTCCTTACTAAGATAAAATATGCTAAACAACCTGTTTCCTATATCTCACGGAAGGTCTCCAGGTAACCTAATGCAATCCGAACTTCGAAATTAATTGAATTTTAAGTCCTTTGGGGTAGTTGACTTTATCCTCTATCCGCATATTTTTCGGTAGTGAATCTCACGTTTTACAGATTGCAGCCACGAAGGACACATTTCGAAGAAGCTAATGACATTTCCTATGAGTCTAACATCTCATAAGAATCAGTCATTTTTCTTTTCAACAATTGGCTTGTATCTCTTCTGAGCACTTAGTCTCTGGGTGCAACCGCCATCAAATTACCTACAAACGGACATTTCTCTGCTAGTCATAGCATGAGAACGGCAGCACATATCGTAAGCTTTGTTTTAACAGTTTTCAGAATTGTTGTTATAATAACAGTAATAATATATTTCTGCATGAGCAGGCACACATCATTTTTACAGGCATGGTCTACAAATTATAACATTTGTTGGCTTGTAACAGCTTAGGTTGGTTGGTTAAGAGTTGACCCCAAACAACCAAGCATATGCCAAAACAGTATTGTTCAAGTATTCATTCACTTCCTTGTTTTGTATAAGCGTTATATTCCCTATTATCTTATATTGAATGTTGAGAGCCTTTGTTTGTCTGAACAGATAATCCCACGCTCCACTGTGACTGCGCTAAGATCGAAATAAAGACCTATTCACTACTTGTCTGGTTTCTTCTATCAATAGCACGAGGGTTACCTATAGACACGAAATTGGTGAGCCCTTTTGAATACAAATTTAACCTCATTTTTGTTATTAATATTATATTTTTTGTACTCAATCGTAAGAGTAGACCTGATTATCCGTAAACTAAGTTGGATATATAAATAGTTTTTTTCTTTTTTTTTAATTACCTTAAGTTATTCGTGTTATAGAAACCATTTTTTCGTGCTAACTTTATTGCTATATTTGTCACATACCTCATGTCAGACTCAATAGAAACCCATAATCTGGATGATTTGTCACCAGTGGAGATAGACACTGTTATGACTACGAAATCCCGACTTCCAGAATTTGATCGTAGTGATCCTGAGTTGTGGTTTGCTCAACTAGAGCATTATTTCACGAGACACAATATCAAATCTGAAGGGATTCGCTATAGAGATTTGTGTTCTATCCTTCCTCTTTCAGTTGCCAAAGAAGTCCGTGACTTGATTTTAGATCCACCATCACCACAACCATACACCATCTTAAGACGAGAGATAATGAACCGTTTATCATTATCAGATAGTCAAAGAATTCAAAGACTTTTTCAAGGTGAAACACTAGGTGATCGGTCGCCGTCACAGTTTTTACGTCACCTCCAAGTCTTAGTGGGTGATAACACAGTGGATGAAGCAGTCCTAAAACAAGGATGGATACAAGCTCTCCCATGCTACGTCCAACACTGTTTGGATGCACAAGATCCTGAAACCTCATTATCTCATTT
Source organism: Schistosoma haematobium (assembly GCF_000699445.3). Classification (NCBI taxonomy): domain Eukaryota; kingdom Metazoa; phylum Platyhelminthes; class Trematoda; order Strigeidida; family Schistosomatidae; genus Schistosoma; species Schistosoma haematobium. Next base: position 446,748 of record NC_067199.1, on the reverse strand, counting down.
AGCGCGTATAGCCGACAGAATAATGGAAAGAGGTCCTCCAACTGGATCAGGCACAATAAATCACACACAAAAAGTAGAATCAGCAAAAGACCCCGTAATAGAAGGACTCATTGCGAGTGTTAAGAGTCTCACTGAGGCTGTCACCAGAATGCAAATGGGTCATAGAAACAGGAGCAGGTCACCACAACGACCACGATCCAAGTCACAAAACAGGTCACAAATGTCCAGACAATCTGGGCAGTTTTGTTGGTACCACTGGAAGTTTGGTGTCAACTCAACCAAGTGCATGCAACCATGCGCCTGGCCTAAGCATAATCCTAAGGCAGCGGGAAACGAGTAACCCCTCCCCAGGTCGCGACGACTGAGGAGGGGCGCCTAAACAGTCGCTTGTTTTATGTTAGAGACAGAAACTCTGGCTTGAATTTCTTGGTGGATACTGGCGCTGCTCTTAGCATCATCCCTCAAAATAAAACTGAGATTAGTCGAGAAACATCATCAATTACACTTCAAGCTGCAAATAAAACTAAAATCGCGACATTTGGGCAGAAAACTTTAACCCTAGATTTGGGGTTCAGGAGGCAATTCCCTTGGGTTTTCACGGTAGCCGACTTAGATCTGGCAATACTGGGGATGGACTTTCTAGAGAGATACGAATTTCTAGTTGACACCAAGAAACGGCGATTAACACTAAAAGAAACTTCGTATTACACAAAAGGCAAAGAAAGTCACATCAGCTCTCTTAACTTGATTCAAACTCCCCAGTAACAACAGCGAAATTCCAAGATATACTCGCGGAATTTCCAAACTTAACTAAACCAAACCCACAGCCTTCTAAAGACAAACTAAAAGTAAGTCACACTATCAAAACCGAAGGTGCACCGGTTTTTGCAAAACCCAGGAGACTAGCACCAGATAAGCTCAAAATCGCTAGGGCTGAGTTTGATTATATGCTACAATTGGGTATTATCCGTCCCTCTGATAGTCAATGGGCATCCCCTTTGCATATGGTCCCAAAGAAGAATGAAGGTGACTGGCGACCGTGCGGGGATTACAGAGCCCTCAACCGTCAAACCGTACCAGATAGGTACCCAATACCTCATATCCAAGATTTCACAAACGGTTTACAGGGTATGAACATATTCACTAAAATTGATTTAGTCAGGGCATATCACAATATCCCGGTGGCTGATGAAGATATTCCCAAGACAGCTATTACTACACCCTTTGGCTTATTCGAGTTTGTACGCATGCCATTCGGCCTGAGAAATGCGGCACAGACATTTCAAAGATTCATAGATAACCTACTTCGAGATATGCCATTTGCGCAGGGGTATATAGACGACTTGTTAATTGCCAGCCCCGATTTGCAATCACATGAACAGCATGTACAAGCAGTGTTGAAAAGACTGGATGAACATGGAATAAACATACATCAAAGTAAGTGTGTTTTCGGTGTTCAAACTTTAGAATTTCTCGGTCACACAATAAGCCCAGAAGGGATTAAACCTATCAAAAAAGAAGTGGATACCATCAAACAATACCCCATACCCAGTTCTCTAACACAACTGAGAAGTTTTCTAGGTCTAATTAACTTTTATCGCAGATTCATACCAGGTTGTGCACAATTAATGCAACCTTTGACAGATTCACTTAAAGGAAAACCAAAAGAATTCAAACTGTCTTCTGACGCCATCGAAGCTATTAAACAGCTTAAAGATAAACTGGCTCAAGCAACTACGTTGATATATCCGAATTCTCTTTCCCCACTTGCTTTGATGGTGGATGCTTCAGATAAAGCAGTAGGCGGTACCCTTAACCAACTGGTTAAAAACGCCTGGAAACCAATTGCTTTCTTCTCGAAAAGACTCGCTCCAGCCGAAACAAGGTATTCTACCTTCGGGCGAGAACTTCTTGCAATCTACCTGACCATTAAACACTTCCGACACATGTTAGAAGGTAGGGAATTTCTAGTCTTTACGGATCACAAACCACTGACGAATGCATTAAAAGCGAGAGCCGATAAATACTCACCTCGAGAAGTCCGACACCTTGACTATATATCACAGTTCACAAGCGATATCCGACATGTCAAAGGTCAGGACAATCAGGCGGCAGATGCTTTATCCAGACTAGAAATGAACGTGCTACAGCAGTCTACAGTAAACTTCGAAACGTTGAGACACGAACAAGAGCAGGACCTAGAATTACAAAACCTACTTAAAACAAACAATTCAAGTCTTAATTTAAAACAATTCCCATCACCTATCGATGGTATTCTAATTTATTGTGACACGACCAAGGCAATGCCGCGACCTTTCGTTCCCAAAAATATGCGAAAGTTGATATATGATAACTTTCATTCTTTGTCTCATCCTGGCGCGAAAGCTTCAACAAAACTAATCAATGCCAGATATATATGGCCGAATTTACAGAAGGATGTACACAAATGGGTTAGAGAGTGTTCAGCATGTCAACAACCAAAGATTAATCGTCACACAAATTCACCCATAGGTGTTTTCTCGCAACCAGATGCACGTTTTGCCCATGTGCATATCGACTTGGTAGGTCCTTTACCACGTTCAAACGGTTTTAATCATCTGTTCACATGCATAGATCGATTTACCAGATTCCCTATAGCCATCCCGATAGCGGACATCACAGCGGAAACAGTAGCCAAAGTTTTCATGCAGAACTGGGTAACCATTTTTGGTACACCCATAACAATAACGACGGATAGAGGAGCGCAATTCGAATCCGAACTATTTAATAACTTGGCTAAACTTCTAGGCTCCAATAGGATACGCTGCACTGCATATCATCCTCAGGCTAATGGGATGGTAGAACGTTTTCACCGTCAGCTAAAAACCGCCCTTATATCTCACTCAAACCCCAATCAGTGGACAGAATTCCTACCGTTAGTTATGTTGAGAATACGAACATCTGTCAAAACTGACGCACAGTGTTCAGCTGCGGAACTGGTTTTCGGAACAACTCTGAGACTACCAGGTGAATTTATTAACCCTAATACTAACAGTCAAAAACTTAATTTAGAAAATTATGTAGATCAACTACGGGACCACATGTCTAAAATTAAGCCGATTAATACTCGTGAACAATCGCGCGCCGTATATATACCTAAAGACCTAAGCAATTGCACGCACGTCTGGATAAGATGTGACAAAATAAAAGCACCACTCAGTCCTCCATTTGAAGGTCCTTTCAAAGTCGTCTCAAGAAAATCTAAATATTTCGTGATAGAAAAACATGGAAACATCGACACAGTAAGTATTGATAGGCTAAAGCCGGCTTATCTAGATCATGAACCACCATACGTGTTGTTAGATCGTTTAACTGACAAATCCATTACGGAATCGAAATGTAAAGATAATAAATCTTTACAAATGACTAAAACGGTTCGCTGGGCACATCCAATTAGTCAGTCAAGGATGTTGACAGTTTCGGCTGCAGGATAAAATCTAACCACGCAGCTAATCACACCCTGCATCTACTTAAAAATAATTTTTTCACCTCATTCCGTCTCACCGACAACTCCCCAGACCTTTTACCTTTGATATATACGTGTTATGTTAAATATTTTTTTTAAAATACTGGACACATAAGCTAGGTATTCCGCAACGATGGCTGAGGATTTTAATCAAACTCATACAACTAACACTGGCAAATACAACGAATTCAAAAAGCAACCCAGGAGAGTTTTATAATTTCTTTTTCTGGTTAATTAACTATGTTGGCTGTACTTCTTATATATTTATATACATTTTTCACGTAGACTGGCTATACATATATACCATATGAACTACTTCTAAAAGTTTTCGGCTGAGGATATGTTTAGTAGCTTGATACGATTAATACTACCATTAATAAGTAGTTTTCTAGACAAAACATTTTGGATTAAACCATAGTCAAGTACTTATTAAAGTTCTCATCATTTTTTTCATGTTTAGGAAACTTACGTAATGACTTAACCAGTTTCCCTGCAGCATGCTTTTTAGTGTGATCATATAACCCATCTTTATTGGCAATATTCAGAATTTTTTTAATTTCTGACATTTAAGAATCAATAACCGTGAAGATATAGTACAGTGCGTTACTGTAAGGTTACTATGTCAGCCGCATTGATTCCACATACCTAATTTTAAACAACTTATAAGGGAACTGTTTAGTAATCATAACATTGAACTGACAATATGAATATCACGACTATGCTAACGTTAAACCAATTATTATTAGTGGCCCATACAAAGTCCTGGAACTTAACATTAGCGTTATAAAAAAGACATTTTATGTCAATAACTGATATATATATATATATATTCGTTAGTTTAAATATAACGTAAAATGGAAATTTACTAAACTTGTAGTTTTTTTTCTATAGTGATAATATTCATGTAAACAAAGAACTTATACTTTTCCAATATGGCACTTTGATATATCAATCTGTCCTCTTGTCATTTTTTCTCTCATACGTGCGCGACTTACGGGCAACAAACATCGTATTGAAGGTGGGCCTGGTGAACAAAAACGCAGGCTCCACACGCACTCGAACCTCTGCCCTCCTGAATGCTAGACCGCGTGCTTAGCCATTAAGCCACATCAGACCACGGAGAAAGTGACTTCAATATTTCCTTACACCAATTAATCACTCATAATACTAATGAGTAATAGGACTTACACACTTCTGAGGTGCAAACCAATTCGTTACTTGGATGAATTGACGAAATATTGCTTCAATATAGTCATGCATACCTAAATCAAACAAGAAAAGGGTATTTGACACAACTGTACTTGATCCGCATACTCTACACAATGTTTTTTTTGCTTCTTAACCGTATATTCCTTTCCTTTTCGTGGAGTATTCTGATGCACCCTTGGTTACGCACCTAGTTGTAGAACGCGGTCGTCACAGGCTCAAGGTCACGCGTTTGATCGATTTTGTTAAAGAGTCCAACTTCTAGCAAGTTTACCCTTTTACATATATGCATTACAAAAGAGTATTTTTTTTTGTTTTCATGGTTTTTCGTGCACAAGATATCTACACTATGTCTATTCTCTTCCAGAATACCAATCCGTTCTGGAGACCAAGCACTTACATGGAACCGAACAACTATCAATTACATTTATGTATTTCCATTTTGTATCTTATTATTTTATGCAGGCAGTGGAGCAGTTCTTCAGGTTTTGCTTGATTTTCACCATTACCTTTGAAGTAGATTCTTCTTTACTTTTTACTTGAGGGCGACTCAAGAGGCAGGTGAGTAAACACCTGATAGCCGGTCTGAGCACGGAAAAATCGTACCTCACCAACATGGTGTTGGGTAGCCCGCTCGCGGCACTTCCTCAGATATTCTTATCCCACATTCTCACACTTTCTCTTGAAAGCACGCAGCAGACCGTCGTCGATAGTTGTAGAAGAAATCACATGCTACAAAATAAGATGACAAGCTAGCAAAGAAGAGACATCCATGGACTATCGTTGACAGCGTCAGTCGTCACTGATTGTAAGTCAAACAGTGAGGGAGTTGATAATTTTCCCTTGGGATGAGAAATAGAACTAAGGTGTTTTCGATAGATAGGTTAATCGAACCGACGTTCCTACGGAAGTCGATTCTAGGGGGAAGCTAATGTAACAGCTTAGGTTGGTTGGTTAAGAGTTGACCCCAAACAACCAAGCATATGCCAAAACAGTATTGTTCAAGTATTCATTCACTTCCTTGTTTTGTATAAGCGTTATATTCCCTATTATCTTATATTGAATGTTGAGAGCCTTTGTTTGTCTGAACAGATAATCCCACGCTCCACTGTGACTGCGCTAAGATCGAAATAAAGACCTATTCACTACTTGTCTGGTTTCTTCTATCAATAGCACGAGGGTTACCTATAGACACGAAAGGCTCACAGCATGCTTCCCAACTTATTAAGTTTATAATTCTTGTAAAGTAGACTCGTAGAGCGCTCGCTGTAAACTACGACATTGAAGAGACGCTTACGTCAAGTTTGTTCCAGACGTCAGAAGTTCCATAGCTGTGTATTCAGAGCAAGATTCTAAAGAAGAAAGTGAAACAGAAGAGCAGCAAAGCACTTGGATATGAAAGCCAAACTTTGCTTAACAATGTGTAGTAGAACAGACAGAGGTATAATAAATTAGATTAAATTCATATTATCTCTCGTTGGAGTGAAATGAAGTCAGAGGCTCTATATAAGAGAATGTACTAATAAAGGGCAATGAGTTGTGATGCTTAAGAAGTTGGAGTAAGCTCACATGAAGGAAGGGAAGCCAAGGTTGACACACGGAAAGCGGTTTATTAGAAGAGAGTGTGCGTATAGAGGGTAAAGAGTTGATGTGGGATCCAAACTACGGTTTGAAATGCTGAATGGCCTTCCAGACATGAGCCCTTGCCCGTCAAAATCAAAACAAGTAATCGGGTAAATAGCGGTTCTATAATTCATAATAAATTTAATGTAAATCGTTACCTAAACAAATATTAACACACGGCTATTCAACCAATAATTGTTCAGTCAATCAAATCTAAATTACAATAAATGAAGAAGTTGATAAAAGATGAGAGAAAAATACCAGTCACAACAAATGAACGTTATTCTATCCTGACTGGATAGAACACACACAAAAGGAGGATCAAATCCATATGGCTGCCGCCAAGTATAAGTGTCAAGTAAAACAACATAGGTGCAGTTCGTGAAGAAACAAAAAAACTCAGTGAAGGCGTAACAAAACTAAAAACCACAATAAAATACCGATATTAACAATTCAAATGTAATCGAAAAACTAACAATGTTCAATTAAAGGGATCAATCGGAAGAAAGTGCAAGTATATAAATAGAAGGATTTTCACACACCCACACACAAAATTAAAAACGGATATTAAATTGAGAATATTAATAACCATTTATTGTGATGTCTAACCTTTTTCTTTCTTATCCATCTGATGCCAGTCAAGCAATCCTAGTGTAAAAGTACGAGTCAGCATGTTATAGGTTGTCTTATTAAAATAGCTAATCCTGCATAAAATTGGAAACATGAGTCAGATTGGTGATCGTAGGAAGACAATCTATATCACAGATTGATTGACTCGTTCCCAATCATGAAGAGCCTGATACATACAAAATGTTCTGCCCCAAAAACATGGGTGGATTGAAGTCATTGCCCTCATCATCAATACTTACTGGTCAGTAACTCCACCCTCCCTCCTTTTGTGATGTTAGGCTCATTTAAGCTTATTTTTGGATACATATATCATACCTCACTCCGTGCTCTGTGTTTCACATCCTGTTGTGAAACGCTGTTTCTATAAGTACCATTTTACAAGTTTATCAGGCAGTTACAAGTTATGGACTGTGGATAAGGCATTGATGCAGTGCTTTAACTGACTATAGCAAAAAGTATAGTATGCCAATCAGAGTATAAGCATTAAGAAGGGTATAAGGTAGGATAGTTGTGTTACCAAAGTAGGCGGAAAAGTATAGAAGTATGTGAGTTGTAGATAAGGTAACGAGTGGAGAAATAGTATTAATGGCAAGTCAACATAGTGTACTGGGGAGTTAAAAGCTGATAAAGAATAAACAAGGAGGAACTCACACTAACTTGGTGCTGATGTTATTTTGTGTTGTCATAACCAGTTGGTGGGTAACAGGCTCCACTGGTAGTAGGCAGACGATTGTGCGGTTCTCTTGACTTTTTAGGGTAGTAGTAGTGAGCGTCTCCTAGCGACCGAGTATCGATAGGTCCAGTGAGTTACCTGTCTACTTCGAGTAAAAAAACTATGGGGGATAAAGTATCTAATACAACTACTAAGTAGGAAAATAGGGCGTATTGGCCACTACATGTAGCGAGCCTGGGATGTCTGAGTGTGGCGCGGATGCATTCGTTTGCGTTAGATCTGTGCAAGTGAGGACTTGATCAATAAGTCTTACGAACGTATGTAATTCATCTGTCATGCTATTTCAGAAGGAAGAATGTTCCATATTAATGCATTCTTAATGAGAAAGAAGTTTTCCCGAGTTTTCGATTTATATTTCTCAACTTTGACCGTGGATACTTTGTTTCGAAGGTCATATTCTTGTGTGTCTTGGGCAACAGCTATGTTGCATGTGTAATAATTAAGGTTTTTGAGTAGTTTGAGATAGAGAATCGAATCGGACCTTAGCCATCTTTACCAAAGTGGTCCTAGTCCTAAGATTTGGCATCGGGAGCTGTATTTTATGAGTGAATCGTTCTTAAGTATTCTATGAGTAAAATCTTGTTGTATTCTTTCCGCCTTAAGTATATTGGATAGGCATAGATTGGAAAAAAAGAACGATCAGTATTCAACGATAGGTCTCACACAAACTTTATAAAGAATGATATTACATTTATTTTGAAAGAAATTACGGAGAATAAATCCAAGCAACTTCCGCATTTTGATGCTTTAGTTGAGGCATGTTCAGAGAAATTAAGACTGTGTGAGTCACGAACTTGTGGTATTGATGCTGATTTATCATGCAAAATACCTTAATAAATCGTGTTTAGAACGTTGAATTGGTTTCACTTCCTACCCAGTAATCCTATTACAAGCAAAGTAGACAGTTCGCTTAGATACTAAGGCTACTAAAATATGCTCTTTTCGTGTCTATAGGTAACCCTCGTGCTATTGATAGAAGAAACCAGACAAGTAGTGAATAGGTCTTTATTTCGATCTTAGCGCAGTCACAGTGGAGCGTGGGATTATCTGTTCAGACAAACAAAGGCTCTCAACATTCAATATAAGATAATAGGGAATATAACGCTTATACAAAACAAGGAAGTGAATGAATACTTGAACAATACTGTTTTGGCATATGCTTGGTTGTTTGGGGTCAACTCTTAACCAACCAACCTAAGCTGTTACACTCTAATAGTTTCGACAAAAAGAGGAGACTGCCGATTGTGCATCATAATACTGTTTTTAGCACTATATTTTATAACTGCACATAATCTCATACTCTCAGCTTCTTTCTAAACCACCTCTGCTTGTCAGCTGTTTATCCACTCATACGTTATTCACACTTATTTTCTTTAACCCATTAGAATGCTCTTGCCTAATTAATACATCAATAAAAGAGAATTAGACTGAGTAGTCATACCTTAAATTTTCCTTCATGAACATTGTCTGCTGTGCCTGGAGTCCGTTCTTTTACTCGCTCCCTTTTTCAGCTCCCTTGAGATATGGAACGGGTGACTTCATCCTGCACCATCTTTAAAGCCTCAGATATTCCGAAGGGATATAAAGTTGTGGTTTCTAGAAGCTCCCACCTTTAATGGATCTATTCTCGACCATCAGCTGCACGTCGCCGACGAAATATATCTTTGAACCTTCTCGCTTCTGACTTTTGATGTCACCAGGTGGGCACGATTCATAATAGGTGTTACTGGTTAAAGGATTGTCAAACTCCAAATACTTATTGCGTCTTTAAGATATAATGAATCTCTGAGGCCATTCGGAATCTTTGTCTCGGGAGAAAAACTATGAGTGTCCTTAATTTATTCATCACTGAGAACGTTGAAACCGTTGTTTCAGAAGCTCTGTGGCAGGTTGAGAAACAGCATTTTCTGGTCTCTGAAACTTCATAAATGTGTATGTAGTATTACTTTCAGACAGGAACTTCATGTATTTGTGTAATTCTGGTCTAAGTCGGTATTAGTATACTTATCTACGTTACCAGAATGGTAGAGCTGTCTCAAAATTTTTTACTTTCCATGATGTGACTGCCTAGTCAGTCAGACCTTACGTGAAAGTTACATCACTATTATTACCAACTTGTCATTTCATGACGGTCAGTGGTTGCTGCTAAGGATTTCTGCAGAATACATTTACGTTGAAAAAATAGCATATTTAGTATGAAAAGTGAGAGGTTTGACGACCACGACCGAATAGTTCAGCCATGCCTTCTCGATTACTCTTTCCCACTTTCACCGTTTTTGACCTCTTGGTATTGAATGTCGAATGTATATCCTCTCAATTCCTATGTACTCATCTTCCAAGGTCGTGTGGCCATGATCCAGTGCCATTACGTATATCTTGTGAATTTGTTATATCACTTTCCCTGAACTTTTTTCCTATATCGTTTGCCTTTAGAGGTTGAATTGTTTCATTTTTGGTCCTAGTAACACTTTTGGTTTGTTCCCCACATCTAGTGGAGCAAAAGTTAAACCCAGGCTCCTCGATAATAAGTTCTCCCATAATCATATGCTAGTTGAACCTATCAAAGACGGTGAAAGTGGGAAAGGGGAGGGTGGAGTTACTGACCAGCAAGTAATACATGCTGACTCGGTCTTTTACATTAAGATTGTGCAATATGCATCGGGTGAGAATAATAAGACATCAAATTTAATAGTCACTAGTTTACTTAACACTTTACATTCTTCATTCACTCTCTGTTCTAATAAACAGCTTTCTTTGTTCCAGCCCTGACTTCCGTTCCTTCATTGAACTTACTTCACCTCGGTAAATATCACAACTCATTGTTCTTTACTACTGCATTCTCTCATCTGGAGACTCTGGTCATATTTCACTTAAGCTACAAGAGCTAGTATGAATTATAATCTAATAATTTATCATACTTCTGTCTGTCCCACCATGAAATGCTAATCTTTTTTATCGTTCCTATCCAAGTGCCTTGCTGCTCCTCGGTTTTTCTTTTTGTTGAGGATCTTGCTCTGTTTGCACAGCAATGGATTTTCTGGCATCTGGAACAAGCTGAACGTACGTGTTTTTCCGAAGGTCATGGTTCACACCAAGCGCTGTTCAAGTCTACTTTACAACAATTATAAACTCAAAAAGTTGCACTGCTTAAATACTATATCTGAATGAATGAACTGATATTCACTTTTATAGACTATATTTACTTAACATGCATACTGTGAAACAATAAATGTTGTAATTTGTAGATCATGCCTGTAAAAATGGCATTTACCTGCCGCTATAGAAATATATATATTATTATTACTATTATTAAAATTAATGTGATCAGCATTCAGTGTCGAAACCTTACAGAGTTGTTGATTTTGGTGATTTATTTACAGCTACATTCGCCAAGACTGAGTTGCAACAACTCACTAACAACAGGTGTTAGAGTTTCCAACGATTGGATGTGTCACCTTTTAAAGGGCAACCTACAGCAGGTAGACGTCTCATTCCACCCTCAACTTGATGTATGCGCTCATTGAGATTTCTTATTCCGTCATGCAAGCTGGTTCACTTTACATAATTTTCAAATGAGGTTTCAAGTCAACGTTCATTGATTAACTTACTTCATACATAAATAATGGACCTATCAGGTTCACAGTAAACTTCACTTCATCTCAGGTTACTGAATGTTTTATGGGAGTCCCTCAGTCTTCAGCAGTATAATCTCCTTTTTCCTAGTCCGCATAAATGATCTCCATTAACAAGTATCGCTTGATTCATTGAGCTTCGCTGACGATGTGAAACTTCGTGGAGAAGCTTGAAACCAAGATGATAAGATGTCACTTCAGGAGGTTATGACCTGACTTCAAAGTTGGGCGGATAATGACCGACTTTATTTTTGGCACTTAGACGTATAGAGTATTCCATCCGAGGCGTGTTTCAGATAACAAATGCAACTTACGTAACTCCCTCTAGAGATATCCGAAGTTGAAAAAGATCTAGAAGTTCAAGTACTCCACGATCTAAAGTCTCGCGTTAACTGCGACAAAAGTGCCTCTCGGGCAAACCTTGGATTGGTAATGTTGAAACTCATTTTCGATCAGTTAGACTGTCGAACTTTCCATTTGGTCCTAAACAGTTTTGCTCGACCGCACGTAGAGTTTGAAAATAGTGTTCCCTCCCTCTCTCTGAAAGGGTGAGAGTACACTGTGACGTAACCAATGCCGAGCCACGAAATCAGTCTGAGGATCCAAATTAAAAGGTTATGAAGAGCACCTCGAATCTCTGAATCCTTACCCATTCGTTTGTAGGCATCTCAGCGGTGACCTTAAAACGAGTTATAGCATTCTAACCACTCCTGCACACCCCCTCAAACACCCCCATAGGTTCGGTCTCAACACAAATCTTAGCGTGACACCCAGAAATTAGAGGTACAACACGATATGACGAACTGTAGGCATACCATCCACTCCTTAAGAATAGAATTCGCTGCTGGTTGAGCAAGTGCGAATGACGTCCTAGTAGCACTTTAAGAGTAAACTTGGTATATTCCTTTTTTTGATTGCGATCATGAATCAATTAATGTTAGACCACCGTCGGAAACCCGAAAGCACTGGACGGCCGATTCGTCCTAGTATGGGACTCCTCAGCAGTGCGCAACCACGATCCCGCTCCCCGCGAGATTCAAACCCAGGACCTATCGGTCTCGCGCCAGGCGCTTAACCAACTAGACCACCGAGCCGGCATCCAATGGTATTAGTGTCTAACATCAACCAATCCACGAAATCGCGCGACCAACTTCCAATTTACTGAGGTAGATACCTGTCTCTACCCAACACCGATTAGCTCCACTGGTCACGGCTTCTCACTAGAACTCCGAGAATTCCTTCACGAAGCTAGTCACTAGTGAGCACATATTAATTATCAGTATAGGGGTTGTGGGGGTTGTTAAGTTTTTTGATTGAGATCATGAATCAATTGATGTTAGACCACCACCTATGAACTGAGGACATTATCTCACTACAGTTTACTAACATTTATTTTTTTATTATTATATATATGTAGGTTCAAACCTGGGGTCACGGTGATCCACTGCAGCTAGATAAGAGGTCATTTGCTTTCGGTATAAAAAGTAAAGAGCCTAGGACAGAACCTTACTCCACTCCACTGAAAACTGGTATCCGGGTGGAGCACTTCGAATTTACATATACTTTCTATCTACGACATACTAAGAAATCCATAAGCAATTATAAAAGAAGTCAGGCAATGCCAAGATTTTCTAGCATCAGTAGCAGTCCATTTGTTTGCACTATGTCAAATGCTTTATTGAAGTCTCTGTGACAACATCCACTGATTTTCCATTGTCTAGAACCTTGATCTAATGCTCCCTTGCTATAGAGAAATGTGCAGTGCAAGATAAACATTTTTTTGAGCCATGTTGCCTGCTCTTTAACAAGTTGTCGATTCCCACGAATGTTAGTATGGTCTTTTTGATTACTATTCTCAGTATTTTAACCACGACATACCTTGGTCAAGCGACATATTGAATATCACGATCAGTCGGACTGCAATACACTGTGCAATATTTCTCAGGATTTTAGGGTGTAGTTCATCCGGTCCTATTGACTTTACCGTATCTATGGTGCTAAGAGCCTTAAGTACATTGTCTTGAACAAAGTCAACGGTGTGCAGACGGTTTGTTGACTTTGTATGTGGGTCTAGTTCTTTGTCTACAATAGGTCTCTGTGTTGAAACTTACCCGAATTAGTTTGACATAGCCTTTGCTTTTTCATAAATGAAATGAATCCATACCCCTTTCACTAATGCCCATTAGTAAATTATCCAGTTTTTAGCCGATGCTGCAGAGTTCAGCGCTTCCATGTCTGCCTTCCATATGTTAGGACGGACCGGCGCAACTGTTTGGCAGGCCATCTCAGCCATGAACTTGAATGAAATGGCTGCATGATCACTTCTCCTTAGGGGTGGTAGGAAAGTCATTTGACCGACATCATCACCGTGTGTGAAGACTAAGTCCAAGAGAGACTAGAAGCTTCGCAATTCATATCTAGTGGAACTTCAATATGCTGTAATAAAGCTAGTGCAATTGTGGTTTTTAACAGTTTGCAATCAAATGACGTTGTTGATGAACCTACTTCTATGTTACCTTTGCAGGTACAAACGAAGTTGACTCTGAGTATTGCTTATTGATCGCCAGTATAATTACCTCGCGTGTTTGACCATTTAGTTCTTTTAACAATAAAATTTCTAGGATTATTTGGTTTGGATTTTGCAAGTGACTCAATTTGTTCTTTGAAGCTTCTAATTGTTTAAACTGCTGACGAAGTATTTACAAAGTATTTATAACATATCGTGCGCATTTGATGTTGCAATTGAGAGCAATAAGAGTCTCTCTTCGTTGTGATTGTCAGTTTCTTGGAAGCTACTTGATTAAAAGTTTCATTGAGTTTTTAATATATGTCTGTCATTTTTCATTCAGGGATTCGAAACGGTCTTGATAACCAAACTGTGTAAAACTTCCATGATTGAAAAATAGTGATTTGAAGCTCTCTTTATCTGTCGATGTAAATCATCACTAGAAGTTTCAGAACTTTAAATTTGATGCATCAACCTTGTACAATTTCTGAAACGATCTTTCACTTCACTTGAAAAAGCTTGCGAAATTTCAGGTCATTTAGGTGCTAGCCAATCTTCATTGAGGTATGCAATGTTTGTATTTGAAAATGATAAAGTAAGAGAGTAATCAAATGCCCATGATCGACGATATGCAGTGAAGACTTCCAGTTTCATCGGGTTTCTAATATATGTCTGTCATTTTTCATTCGGGAATTCAAAACGGTCTTGATCACCAAACTATGTGTAAAATTTCCATTTAGTTGTGCCGAGAGGTTCATAATTATTTGACGAACTGAGTTTTTTGAGACTTGGGTCGACTTATTGAAAATCCAGAACAACAGGATACGCCTTTTAATCGAGATATATTTTCGACAACCATAATTCCGAAATTGTTCGGCAAAATGTCTGTCGAGATAAAAATATATTAAATGTATATTGGTAGAACTGTGTTTTATTTCGAAAAATATAGTCAGCCCAAACTTAGCAGTATTTTCTCACCTTTTGTATTGGAGAATTGTACAAATGTTAGTGTAACTAACTGAATTAAAAGAGCGGTTGTCTTTGGGAAAACCACCAATTTGTCTAGACTGAGATCTCTTAAGATAATTTGGTTGTATTACAGACCACATATAACTTTTCATTCATATTCTTCCTGAATGTCAAAGTTTATGACTGAAGATATGATGGCTGAACATTTGAACCTAAGTATTTGGCTTAATTTCTACTGACCTGATGTCATAATATATCTATCGTCTTCGATTCCATCTCACTTGTATGGTTGGGTTGTTCAAAATCAAGGTGGAAATAGTTTCCACTTTTTGATGAATTCTGGTGAGTTTAAAGCTAATTTAATCTTACTTCGTGAAAGATAAATCTCTGAAAGACATACGATTGAAGTCAAACATATTTTATGACTTGCGTTATTTTATTTAAAGTCGTTTGGCCACTTTATACTACTGTAAGTGCAAATTATAATGTATTTTATATTGTAGTGGCATGGCAGAAAACAAGAAGTTGGATGATGACGTCACCGTTGTCGTAGATAAACCAGATGATGTAAAACTGAAGCGATCTATTGGTATTGTAACCAGTATCACCATCTTAGTAGGGTCAATGATTGGCTCAGGAATATTTGTCAGTCCTACTGGTATTCTGAGGAACGTTAGAAGCATAGGAGCTACTCTTATTATATGGGTTGCATGTGGGATCTTCAGTATGCTCGGGGCGTACTGTTATGCAGAACTTGGCACGATAATAGAGCGATCCGGAGGGGATTATATTTATGTATATGAAGCATTTGGACCATTTATTGGATTTTTGCGTTTGTGGATGGAAGTCATGGTTGTAAGACCTGTAACTGTCGCTATCGTGGCTTTAGCATTTGGGGAGTATGTTGTTGTACCTTTGTATCCAAACTGTCCGCTTCCCATTATGTTGGTCAGGATTTTGGCGGTTTTATGTATTAGTATGTTTAAAAATATTTCCCTACAGCGTTTTTTCCATTTTATCAATTAAGATGTGCTCAATTATATACTCAAACAACATTAACTCGTATGCACTGTTATGGATAAAATGCACTGTTTGTATTTTTGAAAAGCGAAGAATGAAGGCAGTTGTTAAGATGAGGATACTCGACAAAGGTCCTCATAAAATGCAGTTTTATAACATAGCAAAGAAAAACCCTGCTGGGTGAGAGTATAACAGTAGTGATTAGCATAAAGCACTGGTTATTAGCTACTTCGTTCCTTGAAATGGGTAACTTGAATCATTCCATCAAAATTCATTTGTTCTTTAAATTTGAGTAGAATATATTATTTGGGAAAATTACCATAAATCCTGATTTTTTTCGACATTCTCGCCAAATGTGTATGATCTGCAGGGATTTTAACGCAAAGCATGTACGACAGAAGAATGACGAATGAGATTAGTGGTGGACTAAAACCAGTAAAATTGAATAAAAGTTGTTTGAGTGATAAGCGATAAGTGCAGAAAAGTCTCAAAATGTGTATAGACGAAATACGGATCAGAAATTTGAAAACTGATGACAGTTAAATTATGAGTTCTGAGTGAATAAAGGAAAACTGAGAAGTGTTAATTTCTGGTGACTGTGTGCCTTCAATCGTAAATCATGCTTTTGACAGACTTGCAAAATGACAATGATTTAATCATAATTAATACCAGATGAATTCAAATGTATTACATCAGTAAACATTCTGTATATTTTTTGACACTAAATATTTTGATTAGTTGGCTTATAGATCTCAATACTACTGGTAGTTACTAAACTATAACTTCAGTAAACTGTTTGAAATAAATAATATATTCTAGTCATTGTTTACATAGTAAACGGTTCGTTTATTTTATAATAACTTGTCAAAGTATCAGTGGAATCGATAGGATACTGGAAGTTCACCTAAAAGAAGGTTGTACAGTTAGCTATTTTCATTATTACTGATGATGTTTCATCTGAAGATATTTAGAACGATCACATTGGTGATATTTTAATGCAAATGTTCCAATTTATTGCCATCTTGTTTCATTTTGCTTAGCATTTTTAAGCTTCGCCAATTCCTTTTTAATCAAATTTTCAACCAGAATACAAGATATATTTACATTTGCGAAACTTGCCGCTCTTACAATGATCATTGTAACCGGATTTGTACAGATCGGATTTGGTAATTTAGTTATATCATTCTTTAAAATTATTTAAATTGCCTTTTGTTATCTATAATAATTACAGTCGGTTTTGTTTTGTGATTTTTGTTGAACTATGTGTGGTTCAGTCTTGACATTAAGATTTTATTTATGTGCATCATTCAGGAGTTTCTCATTTCAGATGATGTGGTCATTCAATCTAAAATGAATGGCAACAAGTGTGTTAAGTTAGTCCAAAATAAGAGTGATATTTTGTTTACAGAATAGTGAGTGTTGTATAAAAGTTTTCGAAGAACAAAACTGTACGACTGTATGTGATAAAACGCACTTTGATGAGTTTAAAAATTCGCAATATTTGCTATCAAGCTTGAAAAAGATAATCTTCCCTGTCTTTTCTCAAGAATACGCATAATTAATTAATTGATTGAATATGTCTTACATTAAACGTTGTTTCAATGTAACAACCTTTGAACACTTCATTTCTGTTATCGCTCTGTGACTATATGACTTTTCTAATAACATGTCAGAATACTTTTATTTTTTCAAAGATTTCGAACTGAATAGAGTGATTCTTCAATAAATTGTGAATGAATAAAATGATTCTTTGTCCCCTTTACGTCTGTTATCCTTCGTGGAGTATAGGCCACTGAATAGTATTCTCCTGTTCTGTGTTCTCCTTTGCAGCTGTTTCTAATTACTGTTAGCGATTCACTGCGATTTATCTCTTCTAAGCAATTCATTAAGATTTATAATCTCTATGTATTTGTGATTGTAATCACTGTTTATGCTAAGATATATTTATTTATTTAGTAAATTCATTTAGGTATCTTGCATTGTACTTTATTGCTTAACTTTTTTTAGGTCGTTATGAAGGGCTGAAAGAACCTTTCGTCGATTCAAACTGGAGTCCTGGTAAAATAGCTAATGCATTTTACAGTGGTTTATTTGCTTATGGTGGCTGGAATAACTTAAATTGTATGGTTGAAGAAATGAGGAACCCCAGGAAACATTTGCCCATAGCAATTGTGGTATCGTGCTTGCTAGTGACCCTACTTTACACAGCTGCTAATGTGGCTTATGTGACAGTCGTACCAGTTGCAGAGATGTTGACCACAAGAGCTGTGGCTGTGGTAGGTGGAATAGTAATTTTACTGGTGTATTGATGCTTTTAATCAATTTTTGTATTAGCCGAGAATATTACTAATGCAGTTTCGCCGTTCATGATCACACCATCTTGGACAGTTTAATACTTTATTTTAGTTATTGTCTCGTGCAATACAATTGGGGATTGTAGAGGTGTCTATTTAACAGACTTGATCGCATGTGTACAAATAACGCCATTGATGATGATGTTAGGTTACTAAATAAAACAATAATGGAAACTGGGTATCCTCTGAAATTCATAAAAAGATAGAAAGTTCATGGTACAGTGAGACCTACTATATCTTTGGCAGGGGAAATGCCTGTCTACATCGCCTTACCATTTAGAGGTGATTCAAATGGTCTTTTATTGAAACAAAGACTTAAATCAGTCATTAACAAGACATATTATGCAGACAATGTCATTACCAAGGAAACAACAAGGTTCATGCCTCATCGAAAACCTAGAAGAATACAAAACGATTGAGTCACATTCCACTGTGTTTACCAATTTAAATGTATTTGTGATCGCACACAAACATAAGTAGTAATAGTGATCTTAAAACTAGGTTGTGTGAACTTGTACCCAAATGTCTGGAGAAACAAATAGAATCAAATGACCCAATAGGAATAGAGGATAAACATCCATCATCCCTTATTGCCAAACTCATAACTGAAACAAGTCATGAGATTGATCTTAACCCGGCTTTTGTGGTGTTGTACAAAAGTGCATATGGGTGTATACTAAGGTTTATTGAAGCCTTAGGTATACGAAAATTCAAATCCCCTCTGTGTATTCAAATACAGTTTGTTCTCACCACAAACGTATCCTGGTAATATTAGCTTATTGTCCAGAGTGATGAGGTTTCATATTGTTTTCACATTGTTCCGTTATTATTCCTCATTTCCTCTTACCCTCCATTTCTAGTCTAGTTGACTTTTATTTTTATATACAAATGTTTTTGACAAGTACATGTGATCAGATTGTTCGAAATGTTTTGCGCTAATATATCACATCGTTCTGATACTCTTCAGCTTCTTATTACACTATCGAAATTACTGAATAAGTTGGATTTACTTTGAAACCATTTTTTCCGTTTACTTACAAAAACAGACATTTGCTAATAGAATATACGGAATGTTTTGGTGGATAATGCCAATATTTGTTGCTTGTTCAACGTTTGGGAGTGCTAATGGAACTATATTAACTACATCGAGAGTATTTGTTGCTGCTAGTCAGCGTAAGCAAATGCCAGCGTTTATCAGTTACTTGCACACGGATCGATTAACACCTCTTCCGGCTGTTCTGTTCACTGTGAGTTCCTTGCATAACTACATTTGTCGAACATATATATATAATAAAAAGTATTTGCATCCTTACAAATCAGTTAGTACGTTTTAAATGTGAACATTTGATGTCTAATTTGCAACAATATCAAATGTGTTTAAACTGGTTGTAGGGTGACATTTATTGATAATAAGTTTGAAATTGTAATTAGATTATGGGTCCCTTTGACAATAATGGCTTTGTAGTAATTGAAACACACCAAGACCAATGATTTTCATTCTACAGTTTCAACGAAGACTACGAATGAAAACATAGTTTAGACTAACTTTAATTGGTGAAGATGAAATACAAGTTTGAAAAGAGACATGAAACCTTTGAAAATTAACTTCAAATCTACATGATAGATTGTCCCAATTCTTTATTTCTAGTCATGTAATTGTGTATAGGGTTAAACGTTTTAGCTGATGAGGAGTTTTGAAATAAAGTAATGAAATCATTTTAAACTTCAAATCTTACTGTTCCTGATCTGTTCAAAATTCAACTAAATAAGTATTGGTGGCTTTATGTAATATTATGTTTTTGGTACAATACAGAAATCTCAGCACGAAGGATCTTAACAAGTTTCCCTTTCTTATTTCTTGATCGACCGTTGTGATAAATGTTGAGTAGTTGCCAGTTATATGTTAGCAGTTCAGGACTCGATATGTGAATAATCTACATTGTTTTCGATGCATATTGCTGGCAACCACGATGTCTCTGATTGAGCTCTTTTGTCGCTTTTACAGCGAAATGTGGTAAACTTTTGACAAACGTGCCTGAATAGGTTATGTGACTAATAGGCATAATGGTGTGTTACGACAAACAAAAAACAGAAAATTTGTTGAAATATCCAGATGTCATGAACAGGTATTCTGGATATTCAAGCAGGCCGCCTACTTGATTATCACTATAAATTGTGATTTACATGAATTACTATTGTTCAATGTGTGTAATGTGATTCTATTGCTTATTTTTAACTTTTACTGATTACTCTTTTAGTGTATCATATCAATAATTTACTTGCTTGCTGGAGATATTTTCACACTTATGAATTATATGGGTTTTGTTCAATGGTTGGCAATCGGTCTTTGTGTTCTGATTGTAGTAATTTTCAGTTTTACTCGTCCTAATATTCAACGTCCGGTTAAGGTAAATTAAAATTTCTGAAGTGGGTTTGCGATATTATTCCTTAAGATTATATGATCATAATGAGAGAGTGGTGTTGTGGATATTGTAGTAATTTAATAATTGAATTGATGAGTCAATTGAAGCTAGTCCACGGTGAAGGTGGCGTAATTTCGTGGATTGGTCGAATTTAGACATTAACACCGTCAGTGGTCCAAAGGTTAAGCATTCGCGCTCCAGAATAATAGGTCCTGGGACCGAATCTCGTGAGGCGGGATGGTGGATGTGCACTGCCGAGGAGTTTCATTCTAATATGAAACGGCCGTCCAGTGTTTCCAGGTTTTCCATGGTGGTCTAGCTGCAATGGACTCACGAATCTAATAATTACATTAATATACGATTGCATAAAATTGTTATTAATCATGACTAGTTCTAGTTAACTTTTCTTTTGGACAACTTTATTGAGTTGTACAATGTCAGCATTGGATTGTTATGTTAGCTTTTGCGTCAATTTAAGCACTGCATCACTACTTTTTCTTTCAACCATTAGTCTTCTGTTGGAAGATTCGTTCTGTACGGTGTTGAGATTAGACATTTGTTTTATGGACTGACATAAAATTAGAAAAATCTTTTTAAAGCTGTTACATTGATGAAAATTTTGAAGCAAAGCATTAAAATCGTTTTAAACCATTGAAAAGATCTTTTCTACTATTGATGTAGTGAACGAGAACACACGTGGGGACAGTCGAATGTAATTTAATGCAACATTAAAGAACATCTTAGTAAAATCTGAGAACCATACAATGAATACTTCATTTGCAAAATGTCAATCAATCGTCATAGACTTCTTTGTTTCTGCATTTCCTTACCAATCGCTTTCTGTTCCCGTTCTCTCCTCCTTCACCTTCAGCTGCCAGACATTTTATTCCTGACTTGAGTTATATATTACTTATGTCGATATACGTAGCACACGCCGCGCTACCATTTAATTCAATATTTTTAACTATTACTAATACTACTACTATATCATAGAATTTTTATTCTTTCATTATCTATATTTATTACAGGCTCCTATAATATTCGCCATTATCTACTTAGTAGTTACTGCATCTCTGTTAATTTTCTCTTTTTATGGATCACCTCAAGAATCATGTAGGTCATTTGTTATAAATTATGTTCTATAAATTCGTATGTTTACTTTCTGAATGTAGGAATGACAGTTCGTTATATGATTCAACTATGAATGTGGAGATTGAATTTCAAACAACAAACTAATCAGCCATAATCTCATAAGTAACTAGGTTCGAGTTAGTTAGTAAGTTGTAAGCTACTGAGTTGAAATGGCGAGAGACGAGATCATAACTTATCAATGACATTCGCGCAAAATCGTGGTATATTGCTAACGAAAACTAATGTTAGTAGAATAACCGAACTAAACTTTTACTATTCATTGGTACAGAAACCGACATTTGTTCACAAGACCAAAATATCGCATGTATTTGATGTTATAGCTTGTTGTAGCCCTTCATTGTTGAGATAGTTCAGAACTAAGAAAAATCTAGTTCAGTTTTCCTATGGTTCTTCTTGTCGGTTATTCCTATGTCACTTTATGACTTAAATCATGATCGAAATTGAAGTTTTATGGAAAACTATCTGATCTGCACTACTGAAAGATGAAGTAATGTTCTCATCATTTTAGTTGAATGGAACTAATTTCACGAATGGTTTATTTTCCTAATATAACAATGATTACATCTCTTTACTGAATTTTCGATTGTCTTATCCCTTTGTAGTATATGGTATTTTGATCATTTTAACCGGTATACCGGTTTACATATTCGGTTGTGCGTGGAGTCCTAAACCGAAATCATTTCAGGAAAAAATGAGTAAGTAATTTTGTCAAGTCACATTCCATATCACATAATTGAAATATTTTCGAACGTTTTCGGTCTAACTGACCTACCAGTTATTGGTTTATTTAGTCAGTTTCGAGTTACACACTTGTTTTATCTGAGGTCTAGAGACACTACCTGGTTTCGCAAACGTAAATAAGTGTAACGGGTCTGCATATACAATCTTATACAGCCATCTATATGTTGGAAAAGTGGTTAATGATTATATTTGGTTTCAGGAGAACTATATCATCTCAGCTATTTCGAATTCTGAATAACACAGCTAAACCATATGATGCAACTATGTAGATGCTCAAAACTCTTTTAACCCAATACAATTATAAATACTTTAACATTTGAGTATTTGACACTACTATACATTTTATGAATTTAATCAATTTGGACATCAACACTTGAGTTAAACGGAAAGAAATTATGAGGTTTGAGTTAGGTATTAGGTTTAAATAATTCAATCTTCTGATTAGATCTCCAAATCTAAGTATTGATTTCTAATAATTGTTGCTATTTCAGGTATGTATACAAACATCTTATGTGTTAACTACTAATACACATGCCTTAATAAGCTCTAGCCAGTAGTTACTGGACTTTCATTTTCTTTACTGTGAAAATGTTTTTCAGCTGTTATTAAACTAGAAAAGAGTATTTTCTCAAGTCAAATGATAATATTCATGCATTCAATGAATGACACATGATGTTTCTTATTAGGTCATCCATCGGTCAACAGATTGGCAATAATAACAAAAATAAAATTTATCAGAACAGTGATAGCGAGGACAATAAGTTTCAATACAATAATCCAATAGTACAATAATATGTCAGGTGGGACTTTTTGTGGATATTGCAGTAACTTTAGTAGTTGAGATCATGAGACCAATAGATCCTGTGTTCGAATGTCGCTAAGCGGGATGGTAGATTTGCACTGGTGATTAGTCTCTCAATAGGAGTAAACGGCCGTCTAGTGTTTCTAGGTTTTGCATGGTGGTCTATCTTCAATTGACTCATGGTCTCAACTATTAAAACTATTATAATATCAACACAAAGCCCCTTCTGATATTATTCAACATATGCTCACTGGTGACTGGTATTTCCTGGAGTTATAATGAAAATCAGTGACCAGTGGAGTTCAACCGGGTCTGTTGTGTGATATCAACTCACTGAAGACAATGGCGGATGTGTAGCTCAATTTTGTGGATTAGTTGAAGTTTGAATAGTTTACAACAAGTAACAGGAATAGTTTTTTAATGAAAATATCGATTGTTTTCTATTGCAATACAAATGGTAAGGAATTAAATCTAAAGATTATATCTAGTCCTCAGATTCTTAATATACCGTGTATAACTTGGGTACTCGAATGCTAGAACCCTCCAAGTCCCAAACGAGAAGACAGAAGAAGATTGCAGAAAGTGCTTGCTGGGCAAGAATCCAAATATACAGAAAATCATGTGTATTTATAGATGTTAGCATTTGTTAAGTCAACCAGTCCGTGAAGAGGCATGTTACACTACTGACCAATAATGGCATGTCACGTTGATGTAGTTCCTGGAAGCCGTCCCAACAAAACCTCCATATAACTTCCATTGATCTTAACAAGTTAATATGTAATTGACCTGATAAAAATTATCATATGTGATAAAATCATTCCAAAGTTGTTGAAATGATTTGATGATGATGATGATTGAACTAGACAAACTTGTTTACGAATAGCTGAATTCAACATCATCGAATCAGTTGTAGATTTTGTTGATATTCTCCATCTTCTTCTTTGTTTTTTTGTTTGTTTTCATTCAATGTTTTGTTTATTTTTCCAGTAAACATCACGATTGGATTACAAAAACTTTTCCGTATTGTACCATCCAGTTGAAGATGAAAGGTAAAGCATAGAATTATTGTGTATTGTTAACATTGTTAAACAGTCATTTTGTTGTGCTACCCGAACACTCACTTATTGTATAAATTCACCGTATGCAAAAAGACAATGTAGCCTATTGATTAGTTTTCTGTTTTTTTAACGCCTTTTTTGTGAAATGCTACATTCACTTCATTTAAAAACAATGAAGCGATCAACGTTGATAACCGATGTCCGGTTGCTCTTCTTCCTGGACTGCAATAGTTTTGTACATTTTGTCTACTTGTGATTGAAATTTCTTTTTGATCATTCTGTTCTTGTTTTGTTTTTTCATTTGAATTTTTATATTTTCAAAATTATTTTCCTAAAAGTTTCTTGTGACTTGACTGGTGGTTACGTAATGGGAAATTTTGGGCATTGCTAATTGAAGACACAACTTACTTATTTAGTTACGCCTGTTACTCCCAATGGAGCATAGACTGCCGACCAATATACTACACAAAGTGTATATGATTTGATTCTGTGTCTCTCTCTCTCCTTCTTATTTCTCATGAGATTTAGATAAACAAAATATATGTAAATTGTATGCTAACAACTGTTTTTCTTTATTCAATCTATGGTTATATATTGTCTAAGACGTCGATGACCAAGTCGTTTGGAAAGTTCCAACATTGAATGAAAAGTTTCTAACGTTTACTTCTTAAAGATGTTACTTCTGCTGAGCTACACTGTTTGATTACATGCTGCTGTCATCTAGACAACATAATCACTGCAACCATACAACCTATCACATAGAACATCATACTACCCAAGGGATCTACTCTATCGTTAACGCTTTCCATGCTAAATTAGTCCTAATAAAACTTACTGACTTTTGTCAAAACCTTTGCAATATTTAATTGCTTGACAAAAGCATCACTCATACTGATTCACAATAAGAATTTAATTAAAGACTTTCCCCGCTCACGTAAGTTATTGTTGTTTTCAGAATGATTGAGTGAAAGGAAGAGATGAGACTGACAAAAATCAACAAGAAGTTTTAAGCACAGGAATCATATTTAGTGACGCATAGAATACGTTTGAAGCCCTTATAGAGTTCTGTACTTTATCAGGATTATAAGCTGAATTCATTTCATTTAAATAGTTATATGCATGTTAAAATTATCCACTTAATTGTTTTAGTGCTAAGGAATGCTTTGTGGCATTTGAGTCAATAATGAGAGATGCAATGCTGATTGATTGATTGATTGATCTATGTATAATTGCATTATAATAAGATTCATTATATATTCATTAGTAGATCTTTTATAATTTCCTTTATTAATTTATAGTAGACTATAAATGGGCACTTAGATGGATGCCAGATCAAGTAAATGTATGTAGTTGTGACTTATTCATGTACTCAAGCATCTACTCACTTAATATTACTAATGAATGTTTAATCACTTTTACTAATTTATTCATTATTGGTTACATGTGGTGAAGTTTAGACTGACATCTATATATATATATATATATATATATATATATATATATATGTGTGCTACGCATTACAGCATGAAAGTCAACCATAATGTCTATTGAAAAGTATTTGATGAATTCGTTTGAAATACTGAGAATCCACATGTTCGAATTCATTTAGCTTGAACCGTCGGTGTTTTTATAGTCTGATTGAGATAATTAAGATGATTTGCATGGCAACAATTGATCTATAAGGATCACTGTTCACAATATTGAACTTACCGATTATTTGGTTTGAACTGATTTAATTATCATTTGAATAAGAGTAAAAGTACACTATTCCCAGTATTCACAAAGCCAATATGAATATGGTGTTAGTACGTTCAAGGATTAGTAATATCGATGACATCTTGTCAGTTGTCACAGTGATAGGAATGAGATCAATTAGAAATAAATTTTTCAAACACAGAGAACAGTTTTATCATCAATCGTCAACAACGACGGCATATTGGAAAGTTGGAAATTGTGTTGAGATATGCATTGAACAACAGAGTTCTCAACAAACTACAGATAAATCGAATACACTAGATATTAGCAAACTGATCGGTAATTTGTTTGATCGAAATCTGAGTGCCTATGAAATTTCATTCCTTCATTTCAACATAAATGGACGACAATTTTCGCCTTTCAATATTATCACCGGCAATTGAACCAACTCTGAATTACCTTTCTAATGTAACAGTGAATGAATTGAGGAATAAAATAATGATCACATTATTACATCAAAAATCATATAATTCCAATCTAACTAAAAATGAATCACATCCATTAAAACAACTGAGAAATGATAAGAAAATTATCATTACGAGAACAGATGAATGAAACATGACAGTGACTATGAACAAATTGGACTGACTGTGCGAAAAAAGCCATGGAATATCTACAAGAGGGTCCGTATGAACTAATTAAAGAGACGAAAAGTCGGACAACGCTTAACAAACTTAAGGCTGAAACCAGTAAAATCTTATAGTCGATAAATATTAAACTAGAACCGTCATTATGTCTCATATTAAATTCAAAGAGTTTTAACCCTTGTTGATTCAATGGACTTCGAAAGATTCACAAGAATATAACTGCACTAAGACAAATGGTTAATTTTACAAATTTACCGACATACAATCTAGTGAATTATTAAGCTACGATAATTAAACCGTATGACAAATTAATTATTCATGAAATTGAAAACTTTTGGTGGCACAAGATCTGACTCCAGTGAGATCGTTTCTGATTGCGATCGAAATATACATACCGTCATTCCTCGTGTATAATTATCGACTTAGATCGCGTTAGTGAGTAACGGAATTAAATAAGTCAAATGCGAGATCGGATTTCCCAATACATATACTTTGTACAATCGTTAATCGTAATAGATAATCAGAGAGACGTAGCGAAGGAAGTGAAGAAAAGAGAGCGAAATGACACTCAGTGGGGATGACGTTTAGGCCAACTCCATTGAGTCAACCGTTAATAAGCTACAGACATGTGACGAATGGGATAAGAAGCGTACACATATACGCTTACATAAAAACATCCAACGTTGATAAGTGAATAATTAACAAGGTCAAAATGTGACTCAAGTAGAATGAATAGAATGGGCTGTCCGAAAGATAGAATAAGGTATAAGGGCTTAACATAATAACTGACACTACAAACTCTGGAATTCAAGAATAATATCGAGACCATCCATACAGAAGAGGATGAAAGGATGGCAAGTTTTGACGTATCCACCTTATTTACTAATACACCTATCAACAGAGCATCGGAAATATATTTATATAGGCTTCCAATTGCTTCAAAGAAATGTTCATTGCGGTTTTCCCCTGTCGCCACTGATAAGTCTACTGATTGAACGCTACATTTTATATCTGGTCGTCACCGATTGTTATGCCGGAATCGCTTATCACTTATATTTGTTAAGCGAGGGACCATTGCAATTCCCACGACGCGAAAGTAAGAACACAAAAACTGATACAAGTGAAGATTTATTAGCCCCAAAACACAACGACGACGACGCTCATTTTCACCTTCATGTCATATTTCCCACTTGGGGGGAACTTAAATGCTATTGGTGCGCTGTATCTTTTAGTATGCTATTTTGTAACGCTTCCGAAAGACAAAGTTATGCTGTATAAATACGTTTGATTTGTGCCTATTGTTATCGCTCGTGCTTCTGGCTGCTTGTGGAATATATCTCCCTTACACGAAGCTGAACTTTTCTCCCTAGTTAGCGGGGCTGGGACGCCTCAGAATAGCTAACTTATCTGTCATTATGTCACAGAATGTTTGTTCCGTTCTCAGATTAGGTGAACTTGTCGTCGCTTCAAACATAGCAAACAGTTAGTTGTTTTAGTTCATCACAAAAATGTAGATTTCACATTTATCTGAACAAACATGAATCTTTTATTGTTCAGTATTATTTACAGGAAGAATTTAAAATAAAATAACTAACTGTTCTTTTAACAGTTTTTTTCAATGGTTGGGATTATCAGTCAATTGAAGCTAGACCACCATGGAAAACCTGGAATCACAGGACGGCCGTTTAGTTCTATTGCGGGGCTCCTCAACAGTGCGCATCCATGATCTCGCCTAACGAGATTCGAACCCAGGACCTATCAGTCTCACACGTGAGCTCTTAACTTCTAGACCACTGAGTCGGCCGGCATCCAACGATGTTAATGTCTAACTTCATCCGATCCAAACGGGTCTATTGTGACGTAGTAAGTCACTGAAGACAATTGAGGATGTGTCGCTCAAGTTTGTGGATTAGTTGAAATTAGACACTAACACCATTTGATGCTGGCCAGCTCAGTCGTCTAGAGGTTAAGTGATCACGCGCGAGACCAATAGGCCTCTGGGTTCAAATCTCACGAGGTGGGATCATGGATACGCACTGCTGAGGAGTCTCACAGTAGGACAAAACGGCCGTCTAGTGCTTTCAGGTTTTCCCATGGTGGTCTAGCATTAATTGACTCTTGATCTCAACCATTCAAATTACTATAATATCCACAAAAACCCTTCTGATAGTTTTTTTATCAACAATTTTTTGAATAACTTCTACATCTTCGTCAAGTTTATCCTCAATTATTGATCTTATCTGAGGTATCATAGAAAACCAGAAAGCATTGAATAACTTTTTTTTCTAAGTATGAGATTCCTCATGACTGTACACTCCCGACTCTATCAGGATCTAAACAAAGTACTTTTAATTATTACGATAAATGCTTAATATGTAGATCAGCGGATTGTAATCGTAAGGTATACCCTTTTAAATTCAATAATTTCTTAATATAATGAGGTAATTGTTCAATACTATTGATGCTGATTATTTCGCTTAAGTGATGGCTAAATATTATAAATTGCATAAACATTCTAAAATTTATTATTATGATTATGATTATTGCCTCAAACAGAAGATGCACTTAGTTACATTTCAATAAATAAAATCAATAATCGATCATCAAAATTTCAATGGATACATCAATTAATGATAATGATAATCAATAAAATTAACCATAATTGATTGAATGAGAAAAAAATTTTTTTTCGGATAAACAATACGATTGATTTCAGTTGATCAGTAAAATAAATTTTGTTAACTATAATTTATGAATTGAGTTCAAGGAAGAATTATGACGCCTCATGATAAAAGTCAAGATTCTTTGAAAGTCGCAAAATCGATATCCTTTCTGAAAACCAGAGCAACAATATTTTTAGGTACATGGAATATTCGGACAATGTGGGAAATCGGGAAGAGACCAGTTAAATAGTTACGGAAATCAGGAGATACAACTTGGCAATACTCGGAAATATGAAGTCATTCAATCTATATGATATATCTTATAACCTAAAAACTAAACTCTTTCATTTAATTGCTTAAATATACATTGATCAACTCATTTCCAACTGTGAATCTATTCATATAATTGAGTCCATTAGCGTTCTGTTCAAAAGAGGTTAAAAATATTCTCTTATCATTTTGAATAAGGCAATCGTGAATAGTTAGGATAGATTCGTCAATAACATTTCTCAACCAAAGATATACAGACCAGGAAAACTAACGAACATGAAATAGAATCAAACCTGGCTGCTAAAAGTAGTATTTAAATCTCTCAATGAAAGGGAGTTATTACTGAAGAAAGGACATAAACTAAAGGTATCGGGAGCTTTCGTCCGTAAAGACTTGGAGTTCGAGGACGTATGCAAGGACGAGAGACTGAAAAAAAACTAAAGCTAAGGTTAGATACTGGCGTGATGGACCTTGAAATTGTGAATTTTCGGGTGGTAAAGCTTCCATAAATAATGACCGCGAAGCCGCCTTGGGTGCATCACGAAGCTATTTAATTGGCCTGTTACACAAATGCCCGGAGCTTGCTCAACAAGCGATCGGAGGTAGTTGTGCAAATAGATTCTATCCAGTCGTATGTAACCGTCGTCACGAAAACGTAACTGAACCCGTCACCAGATGTTAGAGAACCTGAAGTTGAAAATTTCTCACGAAAGCAGAACATGCGACTTAGTTAGCCACCACTTGAAATGGAAGGGACATGAGTTACTGATTGGTTCTTTTTACTAGAGATCAGACTGTGAGGTGGATGTCGTCTTGCTAGGCGGTTTTAACACCCGGTCTTCAAATGGTCGATGTCTAATCTTGAAAGACTTTAATGCATCTGTAGTAGGCTTGAAAAATCTGAGGACTGAGTTGTCCGAAATTCTTTCGGATAGAAACTAGCCGACGCGGTCATCACGTGTGCTCCAGTGCAACATATGAAAGAAGCAACTAAGTATGACCCAGACTCCGAATCATCCTTACCAAATCTCATATTGACCCATTATGATGATGACGTCATAAACCTTCATTATATGCCGCCCCTGGGTCATAGTAACCATTAAGTTATATTCTTTGATTTCTACATGACTGTCAATAACAAGCATGTGTCAACTCAAACCAGCCCAAACGTCTAAAAAGCAAATATAAAAGATATTATACACTCAGCATACTCAGTAGATTGGACAAATGAACCAGAATGCCCCATCGAAACGGCTTGAGATGCATTCAGAAATTTATATATCAAAGTCACTGCATTGCAAATCTGGTCTGCTAAATAAGCTTGATATTGTGGCAAGCCCATTTGACTACTGTATCATTTATCGAGTCATTGTAACTCAGACTCAATTCACTATGTTAATTTCGGTGTGTATGATCGAAAGTATGTCTGTTCATTAACGCTTAAGCTATTTCCTATTGGTCTCAATGTTCAGATAATCGATAATGTATCCACACCCGATTAACTCTCAAATATATATGGATTTTTAACAGACTCACTCACACTCTCTCTGTTTTATCGTGTGCTTGCTCACCGTACGCTTGTGGATTATTATTATTCATTAACAATAAACTATCTCTATAACTGGTGTTCAGGCTTTTTAATAATCTCGAGTAAATTCGCAATTCTACTAGGAGATTAAGCCTACCTAAAATACTCAGTTACGGGATATTATTATTTGGAGTCAGATATTGAGGACATTATCCTGAACAATATTAGTAAGTCTATGTGGCCCGATAAAATGCATCCTATGTTACTAAAGGAATCAGCAAATCTTTTCGTGAATCCTTTGAGCATATGTTTTAATCTGTGACCCAAGGTAGATTACCAAAACACTGGAAGAATACCATAGTAAGTCCCATCTTCAAAATGGGTGCGAGACACAAACCTGAAAACAATAGACCCGTAAGCCCCACCAGAATGGCAGTTAAAATTCTAGAAAAGATTATTCTGAAGTAGCTGTTTAAGTATCTCGATAAAAACCGGATCATTTCTGAAAAGTAACACAATTTAAGAATAGGTTATTCATATCTCAATAACTTGTTAGTGGATCGTGAAAGCTGGTGCGCTCTTAAATACCGAAAGTTACCTATAGACGCAACCTAAATGACTTCAGCAAGGCCTTTGACAAAGTACTTCATAACCGGCTGCTGTATAAGTTAAGTAATGTCGGGATTGGAGGTAATTTATTAATATGGATCAAAGACTTCTTAGTTGGGTGCCAACAGAGAGTACGGGTGAACTGAAAGTTGTACAGCTCGGAAACTGTGCTTACCGGAGTACCTCAGGGTAAAGTTTCTAAGCCAGTTTTGTTCCTCTTGTAAATGACCTTTCTCGCCTCCTCTTATCATCGGTCTTGCTATGTGCTCACGATGTAAAGATATGGAGGGCGATAAGAAGTAAAGGTGATAGTTTAAAACTTCAAAATAACCTAGAGAAAGTATCTGAATGGTTTCAAACTTGGTAGCTACTGATAACTACTTCCGAATGTATTGTGATGTATATTGATCATCAAGGTATATATACATACATGATGAATAACAGTGAGCTACCTGTTGTCCGGACTCACAATGACTTAGGACTCACCTTTAGCCAAGACTACTGCATACTGTTGTACGATAGCTGTCAAAAGTTTTAGAACCCTATTTTCAATAGGTAGGACCTTCAGCTATGTCGATGCCGAAATATTTTTGACGTTGTATACGGTATTCGCTCTCCCTAAACTCTGGTACTGCACATAAACGGCAAGTCCCTGCTCAATAAAGATAGCGAGCTGTTGGAAACGCTTCAAAGAACTGCAACTGAGCTGATTCCTGGAATAAAAAGGCTCCCGTATAATGTTCGACTGGCTTATCTAAACCTGGTTTCATTATCATATTGAAGGACCAGAGGTGACTTGATCATTATTTTTAAATTACTTAGTGATAACTTTTTATCTGATATGCCGTCATTTTTCTTGAATTAAAAAACAGAGAATTTACAAGGAAACTCTAAAAATGTTCACAAGCTCATAACAAATTACTTTTCAGCTGACTATCAACATTCCCATTGAATCATCAACTAATTAAATTCATTACCGCCGGCTGTCGGCACTTTCAAAAGAAGGTTGGATCAACTGAGAGACCACTATTATCAGGACCAACATAGGCCACATTGCCTCATGTTCTTTCCAAACTAAAATTGAAAATTAAAGGACATAAGTTTACCTCTAAGCTGTCAATCAGTGAGAATAAATCAACAGATGATGAATCTTGTCAAAAATGTAAGTAAAATTTCTTGAAGCAAGAAGTAATTAATTGATCATCATACTCGAACTTTTGTTGGCTTGTGTGTGAGTATTATGATTTTCACATCAATTGCTTTCGAATTACGACAGTTTTCTGTCAACGAAATTCACAGTAAGAAATATAAGTGAATATGGATATGTATGGACTGATAATATATGTCTACAGTCCGAATTGTAGGTGCTAGAAAGAAACGAGAACAGTAGCGCATTGATTATAACCATCATGCATATGTTTTACAGAAATGATGATAAAGACGGTTGTTATGTGACCGTCGATTTTAATCTTTGATTAGTTACTTGTTACCAGGTGAATATGTCATCTCAGTACTCGACTACACTATCTATAATTTCATAAGTAAATCATCTTTTCGAAAATTCCGTGTATTCTCTAAAAGATAGCGTATATAACATTTTAGTTATTACTTGCGTTTTACTGATTTTCTTACGCCTGTTACCCCCAATAAAGCATGGGCCGCCGACCAGCATTCTGCAACTTATTCTGTCCTCGGCCTTCCATTCTAGTTCTATCTAATTTTTGTTCATTTTTCTCATCTCTGTCTCCATTTTCCGGCGTAATTTATTCTTTGATCTTCCTCTTCTCCTTTGGCCTTGAGGATTCCATGTGAGGGCTCGCATTGTGATGCGGTTGGGTGCTTTCCTCAATGTGTGTCCTATCCACTCCAGCACTTCTTCCTGATTTCTTTCTCCGCTGGGATCTGGTTTGTTCTCTCCCATAATACGTTGTTGCTGATAATGTCTGGCCAACGGATTCGAAGTATTTTGTGTAGACACCGCTATCTTCTGGATGATGGCTTTCATAGTTCTCCAACTTTCCGCCCCTTACAATAGAAATGTCCTGACATTTGTATTGAAAATTCTGACCTTGGTGTTGGTTGACAATTGTTTCAAGTTCCAGACGTTCTTCAATTGTAAATGTGCTGATCTTGCTTTGCCGATCCGCGCATTCACATTTGCATCAGATCCTCCGTGTTCACCAATGATGCTGCCCAAATATGTAAAGGTTTTTACGTCTTCCAAATCTTCTCCGTCAATTGTGATTGGATCGGTGCATGCTGTTTTGTATCGGAGAATTTTGCCTTTCCCTTTGTGTATATTGAGACCTACTGCTTCTGAGGCTGCTGCTACACTGGTCGTCTTCAGCATTTATTGATGCGTGTGCAAAAGAAGAGCCAGATCATCTGCGAAGTCTAGATTATTTATTTATTTATTTTGACACATAGATATTGGCACAACTAGGCACGAAATACATATGCGCCACACAAATCTCATTTGACTTGTATGAGAGCTGTGACACTTCCCGGGTGCCCAAACCCAACCAGGTGGTTTTCTTGGGGGGCCACACCCCGAGCCTTCGATCTGGAGGTTTGACCCACTAGTCAGTGGAGCAACGTAAGGAGATGCAGTCCCATGGTAGCCGGTGACCAACGATTGGTTCATACGCCATTTGTTCCTCCAGGATACTGGAACCCATGTGCACCATTGGTTTGGAATCAGGGTTTTCCGACTCCCCTAGGTGGATTTTCCATGTCCACCAACCCGGTTAAAGCGCCGGACATTCGCTTTTCGTCCTCCCAATTTCGTAAACAATACTCGTGTTGCGAGAAGGCAGTGAGTAGGACTTCCCTGGCAGAGGCTAAATATGCGTGTTCATGTGAGAGCATTTCGAGAGGGAGAGCGGACTCTCCCCACTATCGGCCGTAGAAGGGCATTCAGGGGCTCCTGACACCAATCTTCACTTCGAACGAGTCTGTCAATTGTCTTCCATGCACAATTTTGCAGTTTAATTTATCATATGAACTCTGTATGATATTGACTATCCTCTAAGGCACGACGTAGCGTTGAAGAAGCTTCCATAATGTTGTCCTGTCCACGCCATCAAATGCCTATTCGTAGTCAATGAAGTTGATGTGGAGTGATGAATTCCATTCACTTGATTGTTCCACAATGATCCGTAAAGTTGCGATTTGGTCTGTACACGATCGATCTTTACAGAATCCTGCCTGTTGGTTCCGATGTTGGGTGTCTACGGAGTCCTTCATCCTGTTTAACAATACCCTGTTGAAGACTTTTTCTGGTATTGAGAGAAGAGTGATCCCCTTGTAGTTATCACACTTGCTGAGATCGCCTTTCTTCGGTATTTTGACAAGAAGCCCTTCTTTCCAGTCTGTTGGTACTTGTTCCTCATCCCAAATCTTATTGAAGAGGATGTGGAGTATCCCTGCAGTCGCCGCTACGTCTGCTTTCGGTGCCTCTGCTCGAATGTTGTCTGGTCCTGCCACTTTGCCACTCTTGATTTGTGTGATGGCCAAGCTGACTTCTTCAATTGTTGGTGGGCCAACATTGATTGGGAGGTCCGTGGGTGCTGCTTCGATGTTGGGTGGGTTCAGTGGGACTGATCGATCCAAGAGTTCTTTGAAGTGTTCTACCCACCTGTTTCGTTGTTCTTCAATGTTGGTGATTACCTCGCCTTCCTTGCTTTTCACTGGCCGTTCTGGTTTACGGTGATTTCCAGAGAGTTTCTTTGTCGTGTCATACAGTTGTCTCATGTTTCCTTCACTTCGTTGCTAAATCTTCCACATATTTACGTTTGTCATTTCTGATGCTCCTCTTCACTTGTTTGTTCACTTCTGTGTATTCAGCTTGTGCCTTGGCTTTTTCTGCTCTTTTTCGACTGGTATTGATTGTTGCCTTCTTGTTCCTCCTTTCTTGAGTCTTATCCAATGTATCAACAGTGATTCATTCCTTGTGATGGTGCTTCTTGTGGTGCAGAACCTCATGACATGTTGAAGTGATTGCCTTTTTGATCGCTTTCCAGTTGCTCTCCACAGTAGTTCCTTCTTCATTGAGTAGATCATGAAAGGCCTGGAACTTGTTGCTGAGGTCTATCTTGAATTTGTTGAGTTTGTTAGTATCCTGAAGAAAGGCCGTATTGAACTTCTGTGATATTGTCTCCCCCATTGTCCAGTGCTTCTTGAGTTTCAATTTCATCTTGGCGACCAGCAAGTGATGATCTGATGCTATATCAGCTCCTCTCTTGGTTCTCACGTCCTCCATCGTCCTCCTGAACGTTTTGTTGATGCAAATATGGTCGATTTGGTTTTGTGTAGAGTGATCCGGTGAAGTCCATGTGGTTTTGTGTATGCGTTTGTGTGGGAATATGGTGCCGCCTATGACCAGTTTATTGAAGGCACATAGATTTGCAAATCTCTCACCA
The DNA here is from genome assembly GCF_000699445.3 of Schistosoma haematobium. NCBI lineage: Eukaryota > Metazoa > Platyhelminthes > Trematoda > Strigeidida > Schistosomatidae > Schistosoma > Schistosoma haematobium. The sequence goes on along the minus strand of NC_067199.1, from coordinate 410,561 downwards.
TTTTCGTTTCTTTCTCCCAGTCCGTGTCATCCCATGATGTCTTCATATCCAGTGTTGTCCGTTCCAACCTTGGCATTGAAATCTCCCATCAGAATGGTCCAGTTCTTTGTTGGGCACTTCTCGAAGATTGACTGCAGCCTATCATATAATTGATCTTTAGCGTCTTCATTGTAGTCGTTGGTAGGCGCATAGCATTGGATGACGTTCATTGAAATGCCCTATTTCTTTGTTTTCAAGGAGGCTTTGATGATCCTTGGTCCATGAGATTCCCATCCTATAAGTGCGTTTTGTGCTCGTTTGGACAGGATCAATGCAACTCCTTGTGTATGTGGAGCATTTTCTTCTTCATGACCGGAGTATAACAGAAGCTCTCCTGAAGTTAGTCGTTGTTGTCCAACTTGCGTTCGATGTGTTTCATTGATTTCAAGCAACTTCAGGTTATATCTCCTCATTTCTGCAGCAATTTGGAAGGCTCTCCCGGTATCCCACATTGTACGAGCATTTTATGTACCTAACTTAATAGTTACTCTGATTGTCACAAGGGGCATCAGCTACGTGGTTTCCGAAGGAAGTCAGCTTTCACCATTAGGCATCATAACTCTTCTAATTGAAGACCTTCTGACTCTCAGGGCAGAGTTTGAAAAGTATGAATATATTTTTTCTGGTTAACATTTTTTTTCAACGAGCTAGTTTTCTAGATTCAATGAAAATCATACAAAAAAGTCCAACGAATTTATGATGATAGAAAAACTTTAAAAATAAAATAAAATAATTACTTTCTACTTCAATCATCTTTACTAACAAACTAATAAGGTGACTCGAATGTTTCTGCTTTTTTACAGTTTGTAATTATTAATTTATTCAAGAGGAAAAAATCATTTAAAAACATAAAAACACATATCAACTAATTATTCAAACTAGTACGATGTAATAATAATTTCACTGATTTAAATCATGAATCAATTAATGTTAGACCACCGTTTGAAATCTGGAAGCAGTGGACGGCCGTTTCGTCCTAGTATGGGACTCCTCCACAGTGCCGTCTCAGTGGTCTAGTGGTTAAGTGTTCGCGCGCGAAACCAGTAAATCCTGGGTTCGAATCTCGCAGGGTACAGGATCATGGATGTACACTTCTGAGGAGTCCCATACTAGGACGAAACGGCTATTAAATATTTCCAGGTTTTCCATAGTCGTCTAGCTTCAATTAACTCATGATTTCAATCAGTGAAAATTCTTTAAAAAATCTCCACAAAACCCATTCTGTTAATAATATTTGTAAAAAAAAAAATTCGGTTATTTATTACATAATGATGACATAAACGAAACGTGTTCCATTTATATTTCAACAGACTATATATATCTTATAATGTTCTTCTAATTTCAATTATGTTTCTTTACTGAACAGAGATAAGTGTGTTTTTTTTTTTGTTTTTGTTTTTTTTTTAAGAAAGAAAGGTGTTAATTATTAGATCAATAATCATTAAAACAACAAAAAGGTTCTTATCACATAATAACATTATGATGAAATTCATTGTCAAATTTATAGAAAACTTTGAAAAAGAATTGATGATTTTGTAAAACATTTAGTTCAATTGAAGATACTTACTTACTTACTCCTCGTGAAGGAGCATAGGCCGCTCACCAGCATTCTTCATCCAACCCTGTCCTGTTCAATTTTTTCCAGCTTCTTCTAGTTCCTAATCATTCTTTTCATATCTGCTTTTATTATCCGACGTAATGTGTTCTTTGGCCTTCCTTTTTTTCACTTCCCTTCAGGATTCCAAGTTAGGGCTTGTTTCGTGATGTAGTTTGATAGAGATCAATAATTTAAAATGTTATGAAATGAAACATGAACTTACGTTTATTCTTGTATATCTGATCATGAATGAATCATGTTAAAGAATTTAAAAAGAAGAACAAATTAATTATGAAATACTTCAGTGTTTTCAGTAATAAATCAAATCAGTCATTCAAGGTTGATAAAGCCTCACTCAGTAAGGGCCATTAGTTTATCTAGATTAGAGTCCACTTTTCGAAGTTTAGAAATGCACCGCATGTAAGTGATTTTTTTAGAGAAATCGTTGGAACTCCCGAGTATTGGCGTGCAGGCGTCGCAACGCTACATCCATATTGGTAACCCAAGTTTCCACCGATGCATTGCTTGGTATACGTATAGGTATACTCACTCTGTGAGCAAATATACGTTGCATCCACACCGGTAACGCAATGTTTCACTTATACAACCAATAACATATATATAAGTACGTTCACCTACTTGAGATGGTGGATGGTCACCGCTCCTTTCGAACGTATTTGTTACGACTAACTCTCTTATGCATCAATGCATATCACTGGTACAAAGACTTTTGCCCATTCGCTTTATGAGATACACATAAACTCAATATACAAAGAGTGACAGGATGTTTAGAATGTAGTTAAAATAAACTCAAATTAGTACGTACATAAATCTGGTATTCAGAAAAATAGAAACAAGTGTAATGGCCATTTACTAGTATTAACTGAGGTATAAAGATTTGAAATTCTCATCAAAATAAGGCATCACGTTTGATAAGATGTTTTGTAAGTCAAAACAAGTGTCTAAGGATCCTATTGTATCACTGTTAGATTAACTGATATTATTGGTCATTGGATTCCATTTTTACGACTCATCGTCAGACGCCACCACAAAATTGTTTTTATATCTACGGTTACTAAGATTTATTTTAGCCGCCTTATAGAAGCTACTCATAATAGGCTATTATACCAAATACAAAGTGATCATTTCTTATGATATGTTATTACTGAGCTGTTATTTTGAATTTCTTTAAACAATATTTAGTTAATTCACTTGGTATTTTTTGATTAAGATCATGAATCAATTGATGTTAGACCACCGTTGGAAACCTGGAAGCACTGGACGGTTGTTTCGCTCTATTGTGGGACTCCTCAGCAGTGTGCAACCACGATCCCGCTCCCCGCGAGATTCAAACCCAGGACCTATCGGTCTCGCACCAGGCGCTTGACCAACTAGACCACTGAGCCAGCATCCAGTGGTGTTAGTGTCTAACATCAACCAATCCACGAAATTGCGCGACCATCTTCCATTGTACTGAGGTAGATACCTGTCTCTACCCGACACGAATTAGCTCCACTGGTCATGGCTTCTCACTAGAACTCCAAGAATTGCTTCACGAAGCTAGTCTTTAGTGAGCACATATTAATTATCAGTATAGGGGTTGTGGAGATTGTTACTTGAATCTTCCCATTATTGTTTAAGACTGCAATTGATCAGTCTCTTATTGGAATATGTGCATACTGTGCATATTGCCTCGATATCAACTTACTTCACAAGCATTATAAGCAAAGACAGATGGTGGCTAACACTGCAATCCAACATTTTAATATGATTGGTAGAGATTTAATATGAGATATGCAATGGATACGGTGTTACTTATCTCATCTTTTCTATACATTAATTATTGTAATCAGTAACCGTTGGAGTTATAATATTTTCTCAACCTATTAAACATTTATGATGATATAAATTTTTAGTATATTCTGTCAGAAAGACATTTTGAATATTATCTCAATGTTTAGGCCGTTTTCATCACGAATTAAATGCCCCTTCTGATAGTAATCAGTATATGCTAACTAGTGACTGGCTTCAAGAGGTATTTCCTAGAATTACAGTGAGAAGCAGTGACCAATGGAGTTCAACCGGGTCTATTGTGAGATAGTAACTCCCTAAAGATAATGGTGGATGTTTCGCTCATTTTCATAGATTATTTGAAGTTAGACATTAGCACCGTTAGATGCCAGCAGGCTCAACGGTCTATAGGTTAAGCGTTCATGTGCGAGACTGATAGGTGCTGGTTTGAATCTTGCGGGGTGAGGTCGTGGATGCGCTCTGCTGAGGAGTCCCACAATAGGACAAAACGGGCATCCAGTGCTTTCAGGTTTTTCATTGTGGTCTAGCTTCAACTGACTCTTAACCATAACTATGGAAATAAATATTAGTTTAGAGACCAGAGAACACTGGAGACTTGATCAATTTAATTATGTAACATCCTTATGTCTTCATCTAACATTGTAACAGAATATCAACCGGACTGACAAATTTTTTATTTCATTCTCTTATATTTTACAATTTCATTTTTTAAAGTAAATCCAATCAACTCATTTTACTTACCAATTACGTATTCATTAATTTTACAATCTAACGATTTATTTGTTGCCAGCTCGCTTGATAATACTATTCTAAACGATGCTTCAGAAAGTTTTTTGTTTTCAATCTAATGCTAGTTTAGTGGGGCCGCTCATTTAGATGTCAATTAGATCGGATGAAGTTGTCGACGGGATCACCAATTTAGTGGCCCGTAGTGAAGAATGCGTGTGAGCCAAATCTATTCAGCCAAGTGTTGTTAGTCAATACTTATCGTCACAAAAATGAGCTATAGATATGTGATGAATAGGATAAGAAATGTACACATACCTACGCTCATATAAAAGCAGTCAAATCAATTGACAAGCGAATAATTAACAAGGTCAAAACGTGAATCAACATGAACGGATAAATTGGCCTGTTCAGAAGCTAGAATAAGGTATATGGGCTTGATATAACCACCGACACCATGACACATTCACTTTCTGAAACATCATTTAGATTCTCAGATAAACATCGATTTTTAACAAGAAAAACATTCGACACAATAGTTGAAGTTTTCTTTCCATTCACCACATGAGTATATTCCGCTGTTTTCAGTTTATACCAGAAATTTTAAAGTTTAACTCAAATAAAATCAACCAAAATGTATAATTTTCAATAGATTCTCATATATCGTTCTAATGACTCTATCGTTGTCGTAGTGATTATACAAGATACTAAACAAACGACTATTACTTTATGAAGTAATATGATTATTAAATGTATTCCTATATTAGATACGATCGAAGTAATTGATCATAAGATTGTGTGAGCAAGTATTCAGATTGACCTGATGACTAAAACATGATCATAATTAGCCTGATAACAACCATCTTATATACATATGATAGTCATACAATGATGTTATTATCATTATTATCTCAATTAACCAAATGAAATTCTCTTACTATACAATTTGAACACTCAATCTTTCTTCATTTTGTACTGATTGTGACTGGATAGTTTAATCTAAATCATTTTTGACTTTTCTGATTTCTATATAAAACAATTATGAAGTATCTATGTTGTAACAGATTCACACGGTCATCTTAATGCATAAACACTGTCAAATTCATTCATGCATATCTATCTTATTCTGATAATTATAGACTTGTAGAGTATGATAATGAAATGATTCACTGAAATATTTTTCATTTTTGAAAGGTCAATATATATTTTTTACTAAAGTCATCCAGTATTATTAAGTATACAATAAACAAATCAAAATCAAAATCACGTATGACGAAGCATGATATTTTAACACGTTTATCAAATCTATTTTCATATAATCAACGAAGTGACGTTTAAAAATTGATTATGCTGTTGAGATTGAATAGTTAATTTATTAAACAACAAACAAAACAATGCATGACTGACTTATGTAGTACATAGTGAACAAGAAATTACAATCACAAAGAATAAACATTGAATACCAAGATTCTTAGGCTGGTTAACACGTTGGTCAGACTTTATATAGGTTGTATTATATACAAGTGAACATAGATGTTACAAATAAAAGCCAATTTTTGTTTTGATAGATTATGGCCAGGTAGTGATAGACTTCAATTAACGGTTTATGTATTTTGAGTTAAGCGATAGGAAAATGTTTGATTTAATGGTATGTTAGATTTATTCTATTCTAAGCTCACTATAGCTTATAGTGACTCACGTGCAATAGCGTTTATTCTCATCTAACGCAGTTAACCCCTTTTGCTAACTCATTTAGCGGACAAAGTCATCCGCACTATAACAATTTATTGTACCCTTATTATTTTGTGCTTGTATGAAATACGTATATGCTTGAATATTGCTTACGGCCTACGCATTTATTCACTCTGCTAGTCTTACTACTAACTGCTTATTTGATTCGATTGCTCATTCATTTCACATGGTATATATATGTCCATGTTATTCATATTCAACACACACTCTCGTCTCGCTCTTGCTCTGGCTCCCGCTCGCTTGCTTGCCTTTCGGCACAACTCTTCTATGCTTGTTTAACGCATCTGTACATTTGGATATATGTGTGTGGTCTCGTAATAAACGTAATCAACACTTCGTATTTGCCTTCTGATTAATATACCGTTGGGACGTTATATAGAACGGTTATCAAGACGAACTGTATACGAAGTTTAAGGATTATATCGAATACCGACCACCACAAGCTCGTACTGTGGTATATCAAGGTAACTAATGCCTCAATAGATTAAGATCTACAAGACTAGACAACAATTTTACTATGATTAAGATAAATGTAAAGTGAATATGAAATAAACTGAACTTATGAATATATCTATAATAACCAATTTCTTTCATATCGACTTTCATCACTAACTGGAAAACCACTGAAACAGGAGAACACTAAACGGATATTTTGTCTGATTTTAAGTCGTTTAGATAGTACACACTATGAATCATCAAATATCACAATTAATGTGAAAACTATCAAGTAGTTGATCACAATCCAAAAGTTTATAACTTCAGTTGATTCTCGACAAATCAAAATCTACATAATTGATTCTATCGATTATGGCTTCCTACTAGAACATCGGAATATGCTTTTCAGAGCGCGTCACTAATAAGTATATAATTATTGGAAGGTGTATCACTCAAAAGCAATTTACGAATCTACAAAGCACTCGATCAATAGTTACGTTAAGTTAGGGTCTATTCGACGTCATACATCTACAATATTTACAAAGATATTGATTATTACATGAATATGTTAATGATATATAACAAGGATACTAACACTATAAATTTCCTAATAACTTTTTATTCAGTCTTTTGTAACATAGTTGGAAATTCTTGCTCATTTTGCTTCATATTTCTTCTGATTTGCAATAATCAGTCATTTTAAGTGTTCTTATAACGAAATCTGATGTGCATTAATCAATAGACTAGGCTATGAAGAGGAATCTCATTCACCTTTTACGTAAACAACTACAATTTTCAAAGGAAGGACCATCTGCAGTTTTACTGACTCAAATTACACCAGAGGATCGGATGATAACAATTAAAGAGGTGCATGAAAACAACCAGATACTAGTTTCTAAAAATATGCGTTGTATAGATTTAGAATTGAGGTCATCAAGATGAGAGATGAATGAAAGTTCTATGCCAGAGTAATAACAAGCTATCCAACTAATCTCTAAACTGTTCTCTAAGTTTTTAGTGGTGGTCATCACTGGTATCTATGATGTGCATTTACAGTAACTGTACCACAATTTCGAGTAGTTCAAAAGCGGCTAATTTGAAAGGTAGTTCCTGAAACGAACTTAACTACTGCAACAAAATATGCTATCAAAAACGATACACTAAAAACTTCCCCAGGACAACAGGTGACAAACACCAAGAGTCGATGTTATTGATATAGTTAATAAACCTGGAATGAATCCGTGCTAAGAGTAATAAAAAATTCCCTAATCCTTTGAAACTAAGTAAAAGACAAACATTAAAATGTTTAGGAAAACTAAGCAAAGATGGATAGTTGCCAGCAGTGGAATCCATCGAGGTAATACGCAAAGTATGCACATGTGCCTATAACAGACAGATCAATTGAAGTCCTAAACAACAATGGGAAGATTGAAGTAAACAATACCAATACCAATATGATTATCATAAAGCCTGGTAAAGGGATAAGAACTGTCATACTTAACAAAAAGGACTACAATGACAAGATGAATGACATCTTGAATGATCACCAAAAATGTCAGAAACTGAATAACCGAAAAAATGTTAATAATAAGATAAACAATGAACTGACCAGATTTTAAAAAAAAGCTCAGAGATCAACAGATGATTCCACCAGACACATAAGAAACAATTAAGCCGATAGCTTCGCATTTACCTAGGTTATACAGACTACTGAAGGTAAATAAACTGGATATCCGATGGAGACCAATTATGGACATGTACGTCTCCCCTTATCATAATGTAGCCAAGTGGTTAGTAAACGTTTTAAAACCTCTCCACAAACACCTAGTGAAGCATAGTGTTAAGGATGTATTCCAATTCGTCGACAAGATTAAAAACATAAACACGAAAGATCAAACGATGATGTCCTTTGACGTAACGTCATTGTTCACAAATGTCCGACTCAGAGAAACTGTAGAATATATTTGTGAACAACTTGGAGAACTAGAAGTAGAAACTATAATCCCTGTGGAGATCATCAAAGAATTACTAAAACGTACTATGAATCTGTATTTCAAATTCAATGGTGAAATCTATAGACAAATAGATGGTTGTCAATTTTCTCTCTAAACTATAAAACGGCCCACTGTCACAACAGATCGACAAGTTTTCATTTTACTGCTGATATATGGATGATATGTTTATCCTTTGTAACGAGTATACGGACTTCATAAAAACACTCGAGCAATTCAATACAGCTCACCCGTCCATAAAATTCACATGTGAGAAAGAAAATGGGGGTAAAATAGCCTTTCTAGATGTTCTACTTACAAGGAGAAAAGATGGGTCACTAAAAAGAAACAAAAATAAGAAAACCACTTGGATAGGTCAATATACAAACTTTCCTAGTTTTGTTCCTCTGCAATACAAAAGGAGCCTTATTAAGACGCTTCACCATAGAATCAAGACCGTATGCTTCCTAGATACGGTTGAAGATGAAACAAGGGCATTATACACGACCCTGGAAGAAAATGAATATCCTGAGAAATTTATAAATAAAAACATAGCCAATAAAAGGGAGAATAGAGAATGCCTAACTGTGAATAAAAAGCCTCTGTATATACGCTCACAATTCAGAGGCGATGCGCTTAGTGAAATATTAAGACTGAATTGAAGCAGATTAATCCAAAGAAATTTTAATGCAGGTAAACTACATTTAATGTTTTCCACATGTCCGATAATCACTTCGATGTTGACAGATAAATCGCCTAGACTATCCACCTTTTTCTTTATCAATCAATTCAACTTCTCCTGTGGAGCAAATTACACTGGCATATGTTCTAGGAATTTGTATATTCAGGCTCGTGAGCACTTCTCGCGTGGTTGAGCAAAGGTGTAGTCAAAACGGTTAACAGCTCCATTTAAGCCCATTTAATGCAGACGGGACACACAACCAACATGGAGCAATCTACCGCAATAATATATTGTGTTAGCAACACTCTACATAAATCCGTCAGACTGAGAATCCTACAGATGGTCGAAGCAATTACTATTCGGATCAAAAAGCCAGAGCTTTGCATCCAAAAGAAATATGTTCAGACGCTCCTAGTTAGTAATGAACGTTATAATATGGTGATGTAATTTGATTAGTGTTTATTTTTATGTCCTAAACTTATTATTATTATCTTTATCATTGTTATTATTATTAAACTTGACAACCTTTTTAAGAAATTTATTCAGCATCCACTCTTATCTCCTATATCTGACCTAATTCATATTATTCTACATGTTACGTTGCTTGGATTGAAGCTAACACGAGTTCACTTAATCTGAGAACGAGAAACAGGACTCGGTGACCAATAACCAGTAAGCTAAGCTATTGATGCGTCCCAGCCCCACTAACTAGAGGGAGAAGTTCAAGCTTGTAATGGGGAAGTATATTCTGCAAACAGCCAGAAACGAGCGATAACAACAAACACAATTCAAAACGTATATATACAGTACAAAACCGTCCTTGGGGAGAGTTACCAAATAACATACTGAAAGACGAAACGAACCAATAGCATTTAAGATATTTCCCAGTGGGAAATACGACATGAAGGTGACAAGAGCGCCTTTGGCGTGAAAACAAAGAAATTCAAATTTTCTAAATAAAATTACAAAATTAGGTCCTTTCCCAATTAAGTTCTGGGGGATCTTACGTCCCCAACATACGTAATATCTGATTTTTATTTCATTATTCTCTCTCTGTCTCTCACCCCATGTTGACCATATTTATTCTGATCATTATTTATCTCACAATTTCATTTCACTTATAAACTGATTCAAGTTAACAACTTCATATTAGTCAATCTTTACAACAATCCTTAATTTACATGCTACACAATTTTAAATGATGTACTATGCCTTCAACCTGACCAATTTTATGGATGATTCATTTGGGATATGAGATGATTGTACAGTAACTGATGTATGAAATTCATTGAAATGAATATTGGACAGAACAAGAACAAACATTGTAGCAGAATAGCATGAATTCATTTTTATTCCATTTGATTCTCATCAACTGCTTACAACCTGTGATAAGCATCCTTTTCATGTTACCGCCAATTGTATTTATAAATTTACATGTACCTGCCAAAGCAGTTACATTGGCCGAACAGAAAGGAGGGCATATCTCAGATTTTTGGAAGATGTTCCAAAAAGCCTCAGAACAAGAGAAAGAAAGACTCTAAATAGTGCAATCACCAAACATCTTCTTGATACAGGACATCAGGTCGATGCCCTACAATCATTCAAGGTGATTAGTAAGCAGCCAAACTCGTCTTCTGAAACAGTTGCTATCAGACGCCAAAAACCTGATTTATGTATTAGAAAAGGAGATGGTTAATAATCTTTCCTTGCCTTGATGTCTAATATTCATTCGCTGTATCTTAATATATATTATTCTTTTTCTTTAAACTCTTTTTTGCATTCAATACATCATTGAATTTTATTCGAACTATCTTCCAAATTAATACACTGAAGTCTACTCATTTTATGCCTATCAATGTTTACTTGTTTCTAACCGTTTGAAATGTTTGTCACAATGTTCTTTCATCATATAAGGTATGTATATTTACAATATTCAATCTATTCAATTTATTCACACTTTTACTATACTATACGAATATATCTTCAATAGAACTTCCAATCAAACTCTTTCATGTAAGTAATTACGATTCTTAAATATCACAGGTTGTAAGCAGCTAATGAGAACTAAACGAACTAAGAGGAATTCCTGTTATTCTGTTAGAATCTTTCAGTTCTTGCTCTTTTCAAAATGTGATAAAGGGAAACTCTATGTATAGGAAATCAATATTCTTCTCATTTATATTCATTGTGTTTTATATAGAAGAATGGGAATTTCTTTACCGGTTAACATCAATAGTGTATAAAATAACCTTGCTAGAAAAATGTATTTGTTAAATTATCATTTTATTTCTAAGGAAAACTTGTACAGAGATATTTCATCAGTGATTTATTTCATAAGAATAAAGAGAAAGATTAGGCAATTCAATAGTTTATTCCACTTTCAAGTTGGTTTATTACTCTGTGTGTGTGTGTGTGTGTTTGTGTTTCTTTTATGTTTACGATGTCGATTGAGAAATTTCATTCGATTTTTTGAACATTTACGATTACGTATTGGATCCCATTGTTTGAATTTATGAATAGAATCTTTAGTGGAAGTTGTAGATTGTTGTTGGTGTTGTTGTTGAGACTTATGACATTTCACTTGTTCATGTAATCCAGACTAAATAAAAATAGAAATATTTATAGAATGTTAAAATATATAAATGTATGCAAACCATTTATAACAAATAGTATATACACATTTTGTATACATCAAATAACGCTTATATCACATATCACCATGTGACAATTAATCAAAGATACTTAGATTTAAGTTATACTTTCGTGTCAACAATACGGATACTATTTGATTACGTGAACTTAAATGCAAAACAATAGGTTACACATCAGAACATTCGATAAAAGACAATTTTTTTCTAATCAGAGGGCTTTATCCTTGCGTGTTGGTGAACATGTACCAGCTTGGTTGGGAAAAGGAATTACCAAGTCAATTAATAGCACTATTCTTTCTCATTTGGTAGATAGTGAACATCATATCAAAATAGAGAATGCTTTCTCTGTTTTATATTTTACAAATCAGCTACTTATCATACTACTTTGTTTTGATTTAAGTAGTGAAAACGTTTCTTTGTAATTTCTCAACTTATAGTTTTTGTAGCGATAACCATGTGACAATTAATCAAAGATATAACTTTATATACTTTTATGTCAACGATAAGGATACTATTTGATTACGTGAACTTTAATGAAAACCATAGGTTTGAGATCAGAACATTCGATAAAAGACAATTTTTTTTCTAATCACTAAGATGTGATTTATTCTTACAGACACTCCAACTGGATTTTCATCATTTGCTTTAAACTATCTAAATAACAATTAAATATCATAGAATATTAATTAAAGGCAATAGTATTTAAGTATCACAATATGGTATGTGTTATATTTTTAGTTGAATAAAATGGAATTGTTTATCAATGTAGTCAGATCATTTCATTATTCGAAAGTAATTTGTGGATTACATTGATAAGATTTCAACAAAAGTTTGTGATCCTATGAAATGATTACAGAAAAATCTTAATTAATACTATATTAGAATATATCATTTGTGTAAAGTATATTTCATTGGCTGAAATCATGAGTCAATTGAAGCTAGACCGCCATGGAAAACCTGGAAGCACTGGACGGCCGTTTCGTTCTAGTATGGGACTCCTCAGAAGTGAGCGTCCACGATCCCGCCCCCGGTGAGATTCGAACGTAGGACCTATCAGTCTCACACGCGAGCGCTTAACCACTAGTCCACTGAGCCGGTATCCAACGGAGTTAATGTCCAACTTCAACCAATCCATTCATCATTTCAACCAGTGAAATTCCTAAAATCTCCACAAAACCCCTTCTGAGAAAGTATATTTGAAATAATTTCAATAATTGAAATTTCAAGTTAACATTGACTTCATTACTATTAGATACACTGATCAGATTCAATTATCATTTATAGTAAGAAATAACAGTTGAAATTTGTACTGCAGAAAATGCACCTTTTGAATGTTATCATATCATAGAGTAGTGTATAAGATTAAAGATAATGTTCATTATTGAATTGTTTGCATTGACAAGCAAGTTATTTATCTTTCAAATTAACTCTAATCAATAACAAACAGTTTAGTTGAAAAAATAGTTCATTCAATTATAAATTTATACAGACTGTATTTTAATTGCGATCATAAACCGATTGGTGTTAGACTACCGTTGGAAGCCTGAAGCTAATCCGTGTCGAGTAGAGACAGGTATCTACTTCAGTACAATGGAAGATGGTCGCGCAATTTCGTCGATTGGTTTATATTAGGTACTGACACCACTGGATGCCAACTCAGTGGTCTGGTAGGTTAAGCGTTCGCGCGCGAGACTGAAAACTCTGACTTCGAATCCCGCAGGCCGGATCGTGAATTGTTGCATCATCTCAATTAAAAACTTAATAATCTCCACAACCCCTAGACTGTATTTTGTTACTTTTTTTATCCTTAATTAACGGTACAATGAAGTGTTAAAAGTTGTAATTAAGCTATTGTGTCATAAACTATATCGATACAATGATTTATCTAAAAAATACCAGTAAAATTGATAAGAATATCAAAACTTTTTTTCGTCAAATTGCATATCAATCATATCAAGAGAATCACTTTTTTGCTTGAATTTCACTAGGTATATACCATTGGATTGATATAATATTATTATTGAGAGCTCGAGATTAATTGGTGAGACTCTAATTTAGGGACGACCTTTGAACGAACCTTAAATGACCAATCAGAAGACAGTATAAAGTGAAAATATATTATAAGTAAGTAATGAATTACAGTGGATATTCTTCTTCTACATGATTTAAAAACTTGTTAAGGTTTGGTAAAGGTTCAGAAGTTCTGAATTCATAATGCATGCGGTAAAGAAACTCGTCCATAGGGTTAGGGTGCTAACATGCGATCGGTTTACAACGGATTTTAGAGGTTAGGGTAACGGTTACGGATTAGGGTTAGGGTTGTAGCCTCTCAATAAACACCTCTTCTCTAAAATCCGTTGTAAACCGATCGCATGTTAGCACCCTAACCTTAACCCTAAACCTATGGGCGAGTTTCTATACCGTATGCATTATGAATTCAGAACCTCTGAACAGTTATCAAACCTTAACAAGTTTTTAAATCATGTAAAAGAAGAATATCCACTGTAATTCATTACTTTCTTATAATATAATTTCACTTTATACTGTCTTCTGATTGGCTAATAATTGAAATTGCTCAAACGCTTCTGATTGGCTCGTCCCTAAATTAGAGTCTCGCCGATTAATTTACAAAATACCATAACAAAGTACTGATTAGTAGACTATTTAGTATCTGGAAACTTTAATTTAGATAAATACTGTGATTAGAATAAATGTATTATTGGTTGTATCCCATTGAGTAGGAAAAATTTCATTTTTGATATTTCGTGTCTTAATGGAAGACACTTCCTGAGGGTGAATAAATTTGTTTGGAACTATCAAGTCCAATCTTGGCATTGACACTCATAAATAGTGGCCATAAAAATAAATAAATTTTTGGGAGGGAAAGTTCCAGTGCATTAAAATAGTGATAAGAACTCATAAAGTGAACAAACATTAGATGATAATGTAACAAACTAACTGAAAATAGATTAATGGTTATAAAGAAAGATATAAATTGAAGAAAAAATGATAATGATGTAATCTAACTTCAGAAAGAGTTGCTAATCACCATTACAATGTTCTGAAACTTTCCCTCTCAAATTTTATTATTTGCCTGAAACAAAACATATGATTAACATTCATTCATCAAATATGAATGAGTTACACATATGCACATACATACATCATTCACATGATTCATGATCTTACTGAATCATATGGATAAGCATTAAGTGTAGATATGATTTGATTATTAAGACATTATTCATTCTTTGATCATTTTGATTATGATCATTACCCTGAAGAAGTCCAGATAAATTTGTTGGACGAAACTATGAAATTTCAATTATTGAAATTATTTTGAATAGAATTTACAAAAATAATATTTTTCATTTAATCCGTATGTTAAGATAGTTATGATAGAAGTGGAAAATGCAATAAACTTGTATAATACACTTCATACAGAATGACTACATAGTTCACAAATTATCAATCAGTAAACGAATGAAAGGACATGAATTTTTATTCATCAAAGTTATCATATCTCACATCAGTGAAGTAGGAGAGAAAATAACATAAAATTCAATGAAAACTAGAACAGGAGATATTCAATTTAGACGGAACAAATGAGATGAAAGAAAGGAAAGTTAAGGATAACATTCAACGCGAAATTCAAAAGAGGAATAAATGAAGCGGGACTACTGTAACCGACTATGTATGACGTTACTCAACGTTCCTAACCAAAGACGATGATTATTGTGTTTGCTTTATGTTATGACCTCGGATGTCTTGTTTTGCTATCACGCGACCTATCGACCAATCCGAATACGACTTATACGAATCTTCACACTAGGCCAACCAATGACGTTCAACCGGTGTGGGCAGTTCAGTGTCCTTATTGGTCCTATGTCCTACGAGCCCTTCCACTTGAGTCCAGAACAAGATACCAGCTTCCGAATCAGAGCAGATCGTTTATTTCAGGCATACTTAGTTTATATATCAATCACACAGACCGCAACGTACCATAAAATAGGAAATAATATTTGTACACAAATAAGCCCAAAAAGTGGCTGTGAATGTGGGAGGCAGTAGTTAATAAACTGAACATAACTTAAGAACCGTAAATCGTACAATAATAAATTATAGGTCAAAATAAAGCTTATCATAAAAGGAATATAAATATACATAGTGTAATTGTTGAGTAGTTATACAATAAGAATATTTATAGAATATTAGTCCATGAATAGTCCTTGGAATTTACCTGTAATTTAATCTTCACCGGATATAACACTTTAGTTAGGAAATTTCCGTCTATCGATTTATGAGTCAGACCAATGACCAATAAAATGGTGAATTAACGCCATATCTTGCTTTCTCCTCTTAGCTTTCCCCCAATCCAGTCCTAAACCAATCAGTATTACATGTTGTGGGTAAGCTGTATTTAAGAATAAGTAGTACATATTTTAACCGCCACATCACATGAAGTTTTACTATCTCATTATTCAAACTGCAATATCAATATGGTAACTTTAGGATGAGCTTAAGTGATACTCATATAGTTATGAACACACTTTTTAGTAAAATCTAGTCATCGTGTAGATAAGCATATATACAAATGTAATTTGAAATAGGTGAATTTATGGAGGCATTAAATTTTAAAATATTCATCATAAATTGATTTCATTTCGTGAGGCATCAAGAACTGGATAACCGGACTGGTTTAAGCTTAGAACACCTCATCAGTGTGTAACTACAATTACACATATAAGTAAACCCATAAAATTCACGACTATCAAAGTCCAATAGTACGTTTTCCCCTTTTTGATTAATATGAGATAAACTGAAGATTTAGAATGATGCTATCACGGAATGATGATCTCAGTCATTATTAATTCTCTAGCTAATAAGAGCCTTTTGACAAACCGATTAATCAACCATAATCAGCGTAAAGCCTGATAGACAGGTAACTTATTCATACTATATTTGCATGAATTAATAGTAATTTAAAAATAGTAAAGAAATCGAAATAATCGTAATATCAATGATAAAGACAGAAAGTGAAAATTGGGAATATGGTTTGAAGAGACAGAATAAGAAAGCATACATAAAGGAATAATATAATTTAAGATCCATTTATGACAAACCTCATATTCATCTTTTACATTCAGTACGCCTTGTTCTTCTAGATTTATATTCTTCTTGACTTGTTCGGTTTTTGAAGTCCGATGCTTTTTCCTTGATTCCCAGACACGTTTCACAGATGTGTATAGACGCATAGTAGCTCTAGCATCTTCAACTGAATCGTGTTCACCACTTTGTACATTAACACCGAGAACTTTTTGTGTCAATGCTTTGAGTGATGGTATACGACCATTGAATAAATCCCGAAATGGACGATAACGTGATGTATCACGAATAAAACGACGAGGGTGAGACAATCTTAAAACCTATCAGTTACAGGAATAAAGAAAGCGAACAAAAAACGTACTTAACTGGAAAAAATTAAAAAATAAAACTATAACGCCATAAGTTATGAACCAAGAAAGTAATTAATTATAAATTAGATAAAAATAATTACGTCCGCTATTTTGAAGTTGATTTATCACCACAAAAACTAGAAGTTGAGAAATTACAAAGAGAAGTCTTCACTACTTAAATCAAAACAAAGTAGCATGATTAGTAGCTGATTTGAAAAATATAAAGTAATCTCGAACTGTATAATCTTTCAATATTACTGAGCGTTTACAATTGAGAGATGTTTACGCAAGCTCCGTAAAGTAATTAACTACAAAAAGAAGTTGATAGGAAAAAACATTTTGAGCGTTTATCTTCAACTAGATAAAGACTTACATCTTATCATATGAATCTCAGTTATTATGTGAGGTGGTAATTTTTACAACGACTCGAGAAATACTTAAAACTTTTAGTCAATATCAGTAATTCAAGTCTGGATTCTATAATTATTGTAGAAAGAAACTTAAAAAGACTATTTAATATAATGGATAGTCTAAAGTATTTCTCTCTTCCACATGTATACTACGATAATACGATAATATGAATAATCACGTTATATCACATCCAGGATTCATAACCCAGAGTATAGACTAAATAATACTTTATTCAGTGCAATTACAAGCAGCCACTCTCAGTGAGTCCACGGTGAAAATTAATGGGAGGAAAGAAAACCACATATTTAATAGTAAGTACTCTGTGTCTATTTGTCCACGCTCAATGACTAATCACATTTTAGTTTCACTACCACATATCACTTTTATAGTATCCCTCAAAGGGTCGACGATTGTCTAAACCTCATGGACATATTTCACTGCACAAAACAATTAACAGACTGGACAATGTAAAGGATTCAGTATATGAAGTTGAACGACATTAAAAACAATGGGATAGATTAGTAGTAGTAGGAAACGGAGAGATAGTCTTCTCATTAAGGTAAAGTAAAACTTATAATTGAGGGGAATAGTTAATTCTTCTAAAAAATATTGGAGATACTTCTAGCGTAAAGAAAGATATACCAGTCAACAATCCAAACCAAAATAATCTTGAATTCAGGGAGCGAAGTAAATTTATCTAACATATCGAGTTATTAGAAAAATTGGCTTTCACTGGATTTCTGATCTGAAACTTATTCTATTTATTTTAGTTCACATAACATTTAATATACAATGAGAATTCATAATCGATTCGATGGTTAGATATGGAAAAAGACAACTATTTGACGGGTTCTGTACTCATTGATCCATGCATCAATCCAGTACTGAAACTAAGTATATTGTAAACAATCTAGAAATCAATACATTTCTTATCAAATCAGTTGTATCATAAGCTTTTATATTAGTGAATCGAAACGATTATTTACTCAACACACTTTAAGATCCTTCAGGATAGAATGTCCAACTAGTATTTTATTCTTTATCAATTCTGCAACTTCTTTGTGTACATCATTGAACGCTCGAGCTGGTCCATTTTTTCGCAAATCACGAGGTCTTATACCAGAGAATTTTGTTCGATAATCAACAACACGTTCTTCTGGACGTACATAAGCATCCAATAGGGTATGACCAAATTGATTTACAATTGAAACACGTGCTAATGCATCATCTTTACCTTCAAAACCTACTCCAACAAATTCACAATCCATTGCAATACGACGTGTCGGACTGTTAAAAAATGTACATAGAAATATACACACCAAAATATATGTTTACCGTTTTTATTTTTACCCAAAAAATATATATATGACCAATAAATACTCAAATTAGAATTGAAAATTGTCTAAACTTATTCGCTTGGAAGAATTATCAGTGAAACATCAGAAGCATTACCAGACATATCTATCTAGGGTTACTGCCGGTTCCGAGCCCGAGTAAAGAAGAAGGTTTAGACAACCTGGCTGCAAAATGCTTACCAGAAAAAACAATTCAAACCATTCAAGTATAGGTATCAATGCCATGGTTGGACTTGACAGTTTCAAATAAATTGAGTATTGGTTAGACGGTTAGTAATAAATATAATTTTCGTTATATCCCAATGAGTAGAAAAATAGTATTCATGACGTTTCGTGACTTAATGAATAACATCTACAAACCCTAATGTTTCCGATCACTGCTTATACTCTACCTACTTCTACCACTACAGGATTTGAATCGACAACTGCATCTCTGTTCTAATGTGGTGTGACATCTCGAACTGATGTACGTACGTACGAAGTCCTACGTTGTTGATGACTAACTGACCGTGAATTAATGTAAGCCACTTCTTCAGAGTAATTTTTTATTTACTCACGAAACGTCAGGAATACAATTTTTCTACTCATTGGGATATAACGAAAAATATATTTACTATCCTTCAAAATCTGACCTGGGAGTCGAAAGATCTTCATTTAGAAGGATTGTGACGCTTTATGATGAAAGCCGAGATTTTTGGAAGCCACGAGGCAGATGACCCTTATAACAAACACAGGAACAATTAACACAGATACATAGAATGTTTGGACAATGTAGGAGACCGGAAGGACCGATCGAATAGCTACAGAAATGAAGAGATACAACTTGACGGTGTTCCAAATCAGTGAAAACCATTGAACCCAAGCTGGACGAAGAAGATTAGATCCGGGAGAGGTGATGTCGGAAGAAGCACTTATAGCACTTATAAGATGAGAATCTCATGGATCCAGAATCGTCAAAGCATCCTTCAAAACAAAGAAGAAGGGAATCACAATGAGTGTTATGCATCTACCGACGGTAGCATTGAGCGATAAAAATCAGCTTTATGGGGGGCTGTAGTCGATCGTAGAGAAGGACCCACGAAAGGAACCTGACCATCTTGATGGGAGATCTAAATGCCGAGGTTAGAATGGATAACATCGGGTATGAAGATATCAAAGGACATGGACTGACTGAGAGAAAGGAACGAGAACGCTAAGATATATGTAAATTAATGTGCCTATAAGAAAATGGTTATAAATGACACTATATTCCCCCACATACGCACACACAAAGCTACATGAGTCTCACCGGACCACACCACACAGAAGCAGACCGATCATATTTGCATTACTAAAAAATTCAGTTGGTTAAAGGAAGACATGAGAAAAGAGAGAGGTGTTGACATAGCTTCAGATCACCACCTGGTGATTGTCAAAACGAAAAATGAAGTTAAAGAAACACTGGGCAAACAGCATTACAGAGGTTTAATACAGTATTTTTTCGGGATACTGGTAAACTCAACGAATTCAAGATAGCCCATAGCAACAGGTTCTAAGCCTGACGAGATCTACTCAAAGAAGAAACTACTGTTGAGAGCAACTCTCAACATTACTCGTTAACATACATCGACTTCCTTGACTATAAGAAAGCCCTTCACAGTGTGGCCAGAAGAAACTTATAGAAACTTCTTCGGCATTATGGTGTATGTAAGACGATGCTCAACATCATACTAAAATCATGTGACGGCTGGGTATCATCGGCTACAACCTACAGTGACAAGGAACAAACCAGCTTCTAACTGAAGAGGAAATTAAGAGAGGACGTTGGAGGTGGATAGGATACACATCACGCAGATTAACAAACCGCATCATGAAACAATCCCTAGCGTGGAATCCTAAAGGGAAAAAGAAGAGTAAGAGCAAAGAACACATTACGCAAGGAATAAGAGGCAGACAATAAAAGAATGAATAGCAATGAGAAATGAGAGCTCAGGACAGAGGTGGTTGGAGAAACCTGGTCAGTGGAGTAACAGGAGCAAGTAAATTATTTTGCCAAATTATCCCTCAATTTATTGTCGTTATTATTATTTTTACCACAAATTGGTCACATTTCACTGACGATGGCTAGTTTGCTTATAAAGTAGTTTTAGTGTTGTGAATTGGAGTTATCAATCATCAGAAGTGTATTTATGAAGCATTTTGTGGATCCATATAATGCTTTCCAATCTTCTCTAAGTAACATTAGTATTTTTTTTTTTAAAAAAAGTAGTTTTATGAACACATGAAATCAAACTGGGATTTTACCCTGAAAATGATGTTAGTTTCACTAAAGATTTTGTTGTAGCCGATTGATCTTGCATTGAATTAGCAATTAAAGCATGTGGTACATTATCAAACCATACTTCTTTCATGTTATTTGTTAAATATAAATTTGAAGTTGAGTTTTGCAAATTATACTGTGAATTTGATTGATCATTTTCTGATTTGTTATTGACAGTGAATGATTTAGATTTTTTATTCGGTCTAATAAAATTAAAAAGTCAACAATATTACAAATTTATTATTATTATTATTCAAGTGAATGATACAATGCAAAAACATTTGTAAATGTATAATCAATTGACATTTAATATAGGGTTACAATACATTCACACTTATGATCGGATTGAAAGTTCAATTATTCTATTTATTAGTTAAAAAGCAAGCTTATTTCCAAAGAGACATGTTCAGCAACTTTGTTTTCTAAGCCAAGAATGAACATTCTCGTAATTAACATGTAAATGATGTTTATATCTTAATGCACTAATTTTTTTTATTTACTAAGGGATCTATTTGTTGAGTCGGCTTTCGGAGAACTTTAACGGAGTCTCCAGAGGCCCAAAAGGAGCCGAGGAGTCCTAGCCAATCAAAGCATGATGGAGCATTCTAGAATATAAATGTGGCGTGCTACTATTGGTCAGTAGCATAATATGTCGTTAACGGATTGGCCAACATGTAATGTTGATTTAACAAACGTTAACATCTATAAATACCCATGTTTTCTGTACAAAAATGAACCTTGGGATAAATGCTTTCTCTCATACTTGTGTGTTCTCTCTGGAGTTCAGGTCGCTGTATAGTTCTAGCGTGTGGGTTATCAGAATAGCTTCAGAACAAATATATAGCGTCCAATCAGCAAGACTTAACACTATTCCACTGATTGGCGAACCAATGTAAGAAAAATTAAATCAGTCTATTTTTATTAGACAAATAATGACCATTTTGTTTATTTTAATGCAAGTCAGTCAGTCAGCGTAGGACCATGCACATATATTGCATCGGTCCAAGTTGCCACACCTCATTAGTACAGCAAGATGAACACCGGATTCATAGTAGTTAATTCAATGGTGCTAATATATAAAAGACCGTACTAGAATATAGTACAGGAGGAAAGAATCAGTTCGTAGAAAGAAAGATATGGAGCGATTTTAATCTCATAGTTTAAGGGAAGACAGAGAATGTATACACCTACGCCATTGTGATCGATTCTGAGCCATGTCACCCAGAGTCTCCAATCATTGGTTACGATAGTCGCGTGGACCCCAACCAAGTAGACTGCATCTACCAACATGGCTAAAACCAGAAGTCAGTGACTTTATGGACTGATGCCACGTTTTGGTTTGGCCACCCCTAACTTCCTTCCAACCACCCTCCCCCCACACTAGTCAGTTTTGCGCGTCGTGATAATCGGTGTTCAGGCATACGTAACACGTTTCCCAACCATCTTAGTCGATGAACATTCACAACCTCATCAATTAATTTACCATCACTCCCTAATATCCTACGTCTAACTTGAATTTAATCCAAGTTATCAATTATAATAGATGGTTTTCTTATTTTTATTCAGAGATTTATCACAGATAAATGAAAATAGAGATAGAGGGTGATATATATGATAAGAATTTGTACAACTCTGAGACTTGATAAGTAAAATAAACAAATGCCATATCATATCCCAGTACCATTAATGGGGCATCTATTTCAAGAATGTTCATATGGGATGTATATTATCATTTAAATATTATCATTTACATCACTCAACCTAATCGAATGAGATTTCACTGAAGACATTTTTTCAACTGATACATCTTTGTTCAATTTCGAAAATGGTTGTTCACAAGAATTATCACTTGACATTGTGAAAACATTAGGAATCAATTTTGATTTATCGGATGTCAATTGAATTATTTCCGTTCGATTGATTGTATTGTGTTTTTGTTTTTGAGTACGAGAAACGAATTCTGCTCGTCGTTTCTTTATAATCTTCTGTTTTAATAAATGTATTCTGAAAGGTAATTCAATCATCAAATGTACACTTTTAGAGTAGAATAAAAAAAATTTTTTAAAGGTTCGTTTAAAACCATAACAATAATGAATAACAGATGAACCACAATATACAATTAAATACAAGAAAATACATTAGTTTCTTATTGGAATGAATTCACTGAAATACAATGGTTGGAAAAATACCTTCATCTCTATCATGAATCAAATGCTAATTGAATGATGAAATAGCCTGTCGAAAAGACATCGTTGACGAGGTTAGATCAATATTCCAGTCTAAAGTAGAATGGGATCTTTTTAAAAGTAAAAAAATACATCTTGATGGCAGATTTTAACAATCACAACTATACACTTTAAACTTCCTTTTTGACAATTCAAAACTTATGATTGTTTAACCGTATTCAATCTATTAATTTGAACTAGAAATAGATTAATAGCATTATAGAAAGTAATATCGACAGGATGTTCCTCTTACAAAGAATTAAAGGGCTTCTAACTGTTTACTCATATTGTTGGAATTTTTGTGACAAATGTCCAACCAAAACAATCTATGAACTACATTCTTTCAACAACAAAATTTTTATCTCATACCGCTTTGATTTGCCTATCACTCTGATCATGTCTGTAAACTGACATGCATTCTACAACAATTTCCAGTATATAGTTTATTTATTTACTATTCATTTATTAGATTTATTTATTTATTATTTATTTGAACACATAAATATTGGTACAAAGGGACACCAGATTTATATGCGCCACACCAAAGTGGGAATAAAAGAGAGTTGAATAAGTGACGAGGTAAAAATAATAATAATAATAATAATAATAATGTGAACTGTTTGACTGTTAATCGAAGCAAGCATAGTATTTTCAGTAAATATCGTCATTTCATTCTATTTGTGTGGGCTGTAATACTGCCCGGGTGACCAGACCGGAGCAGGTGGTTTTCGTAGGGAACCACACCCCGAGCCTTCGGCCAAAACATCTAACCCACAAGGTAGTGGAGCAACGTAGGGAGATGCAGTCCCATGGTAGCCGATGACCAACGATTGGTTCATACGCCATTTGTTCCTTCAGGATACTGGAACCCATGTGCACCATCGGTTTGGAATCAGGGTTTTCCAACTCCCCTAGGTGGACTCTCCATGTCCACCAACCCGGTTAGAGCGCCGGACATTCGCTTTTCGTCCTCCCAATTTCGTAAACAATACCCGTGTTGCGAGAAGGTAGTGAGTAGGACTTCCCTGGCAGAGGCTATATACGCGTGGCCGTGTGACAGCATTTCGAGAGGGAGGACGGACCCACCCCACTCTCAGCAGTACCGGGGCATTTGGGGCCATTTACAAGAAGTTTATGGGAATAGTTTTTTTTCCTACTGTTCGATTAAGTTAGCTTGTGATTTACTCTTATATTGATATAACATAATGTGAACTGTATTTGAAAAGCGACAACGTAACGAGATTAATATACTAATTTCTATGATCGTCGGTTCAACTAGCATATGCAAACAACTATAATGATCACTGAACAAACTGACGTAAATAAAAAATTGTGGAAAGAATTTCACTTGATAAAAAAGAATACAATCTAATTCCTAGATTATTTTGAAATTCCCAATGAGATAAACGTTTATTTGATACTTATGAAAACAATGTAGATGCATCGAAATTTTCGATGAACTAAAAAAAAGATAAATACTTGCTATTAGAACTAACAAAACCAGAAATCTAATAATCCCAAAAGTAAGTTTTTGTCATCTTTTCTATGTAGAACGAATATAACCTCCAAATGTCTGGTACGAGCGAGGGTGAGGAGAGTTCGCTCTCCCCTTCGAAATGCCCTCATATGACCACGCGTATGTAGCCACTATGTTTTTTGTGTACGACATCCGAAGAAACAAAGAAATTTGGGTGTGGAATCCATTAAGACGTTACATATCTAATTCTTTGAAATTGGTAGTTAACGATAATTAAAAAATGGCTTTCACTAAGAAGCGTATGAGACTTGAACTTAACATGACTGAAACAGTTTTTCCATCGAGTGCAAATAATCATTCAAATATAACGATGATCAAACACAGAAGTATTAGGGACTTTGGTATATTTAGAATTATTGCACGTCAGTAAAAAAATCCGAACAGTAAACGGGCTATCAGCTCCATCCACTGAATAATGAAACCAGCCAACCATAAATAATTTGTGACTTGGAACAAATGCTGCTACCATTCACTTCGGAACGGTATCAAGAAATAAACAAGATAACATACAAATCCAGTCAAAATAAAAATTATAAGGTTCATGATAGTGACAAAATAAACATTAAAAAAACAACAGTTGACATGAAATAGAGAATGAAATAATGAAACGCTTTAAACTTGGAGAAAGAAGATGAATTAATATACACTATTGTGGACAATTTGAAGTAATATCATTTGAGGTCTTCTGATGATATACTTCGATCACATTTTATGTGTATAAATGAATACATAAATATAATGCCACTAAACCAATGGAATTGCAAAGTGACTGAATTCCATTACACGCAAAACGTTCAGTGATATTATAATGCAGAGATTTTTCAAAAAGATATTATAGTTATCTAAATCATTGACATTAGAAAAGTTTCATGTCAATCATGATCAGAGTAGAACCTAGCACAAATAATACACGTGTGTGAAGGTTAAAAATACTATTTAACTGATTAAACTTAGATAGATAGAGCTGGATTTGAATCTGCGACCTATTGTTTGAGCGGCAAGTTGCTTTATCATGAAGTCACTTTTTCTAATAATCAAGATATAAAGATTATATTCAGCCTAGTACTGTGGTGCATGCTACTTATATTGATATAAGTAGTATATAACGCGAGTCTGAAATGTAATGTCTGGCAGCACAAGGTGGGGAAGATCAGCTAATGAAGAGCCGGAATAGAAAGCAATTAGTATGGAAATGCAAGAACAATGAAGTTCGAGACAATTATTGAACATTTTGCAAATTAAATATTATGATATGGTTTTTCTATTTTACCAAGTAACTCTGTAATTTCGTGTTAAATATAATTCAATTGTCTCCACCTGTGTTCTGTTCACTACAGTACTACAATGGTCAGTAACCTAAAACATTGAGTTATAAGCAAAATATAGATAATATCAATTTAACCATGATATGATACACAATATTTTCTTGAAGCATTATAAGCATGTGAATAGATATAAATGTAAAACAAATGATCATTGAACACACCGATAAAACATTGTTTAAAATCTATTTACCTTGAATCATATTTTGATTTGAATTTTCTTTTACTTATAAATGGATAATTTTTCTTTTCCTTATTCTGATTCTTATTGTGATTGCCTTTTGATTTATTATGCATTATAAGGTGAAAATTGATAAAAATAACTAAAATGGCATAGAAACCAGAATAGAAGAAGAAGGGGAATTAAGGGGTTAAGGGGGGATGAAGTCTTTTTTAAAAAAGAAAAACAACACAATGATTTATGCAGGGAATATTTTATATTTGATAGAAGTTTATGTACACTTCTTTTGTTTTATATTATAAAAAATATAAATGTTATTTACAAGAATTGAACACAATTCAAATAGAGTAATGTAACATGCCTAAAGGATAACCAAGATTAGCAATTAATCGTATTACTGGACTGCAACCTCCAACAAAAAATGCACAATTCGAATGATATTTTAATTTTAAAGAATCTACCGATTCAGATAGATTAAATTTATCAACAACAAGTATATGACTTAAACGTGAGTTAGGTGGATCATGTAAATCCACTGAAGCCAACAAATTGCCAACATGATCCCACATATATAATAAACTTGAATTACCACCGGATACAATGCGTGAATCATTATCCATATCACAAAAAATGGCTGTTTGTGAATACCAAGTGTCTGATAAACCTGAAAGAAAAAGAAAACTATAAAGTGAAAAAATCACACGATTAAAGATAGGGATCTAAAAGAACTAATCAATTACAATCTACCTTCCATGACAAACCAACATGTTTAAATCAATATAAGACGGAAATCTTCATATAAACAATCTGAAAAACAGTTCACACCAACCAAAGAACAACTATGAAGATGATTATCAAAGATCAAAACACTTTTACTACATAAAAGAAGATTGAGAACGCTTAATTACAAAACAAAACTCATATTTCGCTTTCTTATCCTTTCATTCCTTATAATTCATATTCTATGTTTAGTTTTATTTTCCAACACACAGCAGCTCGCCTGAGGTGAAAATTCTGTCCTATCTAAACGATCTCAAGTAACTGAATGGTCGAAAGTTAAATGCTTAAACTGAATACAATTTATGAACCAGCCCCCTTAAAACCACGTTTATCAATAAAACTGGCTCCTTCAGCGTTCAAACAATAATGGAGATCGGACAACATATAGGTTTGGCTACGTCTTTAGAAAGTCTTAACATCAAGTTTAGTGTTGAAAGTCGATTTAGGAGGAATAATAGGAATTGAAGAGGAAAATTGATTATGAACACAGTGATCTCCACTGTTGTTAGAGAAATCAAGGCGGTTACCACTACCTGGTTGCCCACACCGTGAAAGGTTCTTATACAGGTACCTGAAAAGGGAATTGGGTTAGACGTGGTCTTAGTGACCTGAAAGCGTGACCGCAGTTCCCAAGAGACAGCGGCTTGAGGCCGGTCACACACAATCTTTTCGTGTTGGCTCCGTACTTGGTGAAACCTTAGTGACCGAGACGAGAATCTGTGGGATTAAGCGAAGTGCGCATTTTTAAGGTCGACCTTTTCTAACCCCACCCTTTCTTGTGGGAAAGTAGCATCGCTGTTAAGCAGGTTGTCTGAAGGAAACATCTTATGCCGTCACACCTCTGTACAGTCAGCAGTACGACTTCGGACCTTGAGTTTGCTGCTCTTAGACTTACCACCCTTCAACCGACCTATCTGGCATGGTAGGACCTTGAGGAACGATTGTTCCAGCCAATATAGCTCGATTGGCAAGTCCGGCCACCACGTCAAGGTAGGAACAAGGGTCGGGCTTAACACCAATGTCTGTTGTCTATCTGAGAGCCGTATCAAGACTCTAGTGCAGTGCAACACATTCGCTTTCCGTCCGCAGCTTCAATAAGCTTGTTTCATAGGCGTTTATCGGAGGACCGTGTGGCAGGACTAATCAACTGGATCCCAATCAACATGTGATTGTGTTAAATTTAGAAAAAAAATTCATCAAAAAGAAACGTATTCGGTCCGAGAAACTATGTCATTTAGTTGTCTCCGCCTATGTTCCAACCACCGGCGTGTTCAATGAATATTGTGTTGCTAGCCGGCGATTTGAATACGCAGGTCGAGTGTCTAGGCACAGAGTCGTTTGAGTGGCCGACAGGGACCTATTGGCTGCAAATTTTTTAACAGAGACCGTCTCCTGTGGCTTTGTACAGACCACAAACTGTTTCCGGTTAGGACCAACTTTGGCACAGTCATCGCTGATGTGTTAACTTGCATCCTCCCTCTGTAGCTCAAGCTTTGACTCAGACTCGATACACTGTGATCAGCTACCGCTGGTGTAGTTGTGTACAAAACCATCACTGATGTTTTGGACGAGGGACAGAGTTCTTTGACGAACAGTTCAGCTGGTCTACTGCCCTCGTGAAACAGGTCAAACTGTTCTGTCC
Organism: Schistosoma haematobium; assembly: GCF_000699445.3. Classification (NCBI taxonomy): domain Eukaryota; kingdom Metazoa; phylum Platyhelminthes; class Trematoda; order Strigeidida; family Schistosomatidae; genus Schistosoma; species Schistosoma haematobium. Next base: position 381,668 of record NC_067199.1, on the reverse strand, counting down.
TTTATGGACGGTGACGACTGACCCACCTAGATCGGCGGAAGTTCGCAAGGAACTACAACTCCTGAAGCTCCATAAATGACTAAACAACTTACCTCTGGTCCCTCTTAGGGATGGTGATGAACTTTTGGTCAAGAAAGTGACAGTTGTTTGCAAACGTTTGGCAATTAGAGTGTTGCAACGCCCCGAAACAAGGCGATAGTAGTCCTTTTTAAAAACGTTTTACATCAACTACACAAAAATTATAAGGGGATAAGTTTAATTCAGATTGCGTTCAGACTGTTTGTTTACGTCATACTTTGCGCACTGCCAAAAACCCGGGAATAGTTGACTCACGAGGAGCAGACTGATTTTCGTTTTGACTGAGGACGTATTGATATATATATATATATATATATATATATATATATATATAGTCTCTGCCAAATATTAGAACACCGAAGTAAATATTGCAGGTTAATAATCACTGTATCTTGATATGAAGACTGCCTTCGATGAACAGGACTGTTATATTGGATTTTTTGAAGGATGCGCCCCAAAAGGTTTATCAACATTTTGAAGGCTCTGTATACAAACAACCCGAGTAGGGTGAGGGAGTACGATCACCTCTCATCCTTCCACTAAAGTAGTGAGGCTAGGGAAGGCTACCCAATCTGACGTTAGTCAGGAGTAGAATGTCTGGCAGCAGAGAGACAAGAGGATCAAACATTTAAGAATGGAAACAGAACGCAATTTGTATGAAAATGCAAGAACAATGAAGTCTGAGATATTTTAAGACAAGTGATGGACATTTTGCAAATTAAGCATTTACTATATGATTATTAGATTTTATTAACAAGTTCTGTAATTTCCTGTTAAATACATTCGATTGTCCCCTACTCGTGTTCTGTTCACTACAATACCTAATCCATACAATCCCCACCTAATCAGTTGGCAACCATTTCCCGTAGGTATAGCGTGTGTTTATGACCTTCGAAATGCGAAGAATTTCTACAAGATTGGTAGAAGCCTGTTCCTGCACTCATTCCTGGTAGTGAGCAGTTACAAATAGTAAAGTTCATGAACCTGGGTAGCCTTGTGGGTGCTAATATTGTTACGACTGACGAGATTAATTTGGGTATGGTGGAAGCCAATCTGGGCCATCGTGTCGTGAGTCTGAAAGCAAAAGGTTGGATTTACAATGCGTTGGTGAGAGTGGTTCTGCCCTATGCTCATGAAATCTGACCTCTCCGAGTTGAGAATGTTAGGCAACTCTCAGTGTTCAATCGTTTTTTCTCTGAAGGATTGCTGACACTCAGCAGTAACACCATGTTAATATGCAGAGGTTCGATAACGTGTGTTCAGACAGTGACGACAATTCAGTTAGTGTCAAAACCTTGAAGTACTGGCTTCGGTGGTTTGGACAAGTGCTACACGCGTCATTCCAGTGAACTTCACGTCGTGCATTACTTGCCGACGCTGGGGTTGGTTGAGAAAAGTGTAAATGGTCAGTCATTGTGTCGGGGTATGAAACAAAGCCGAACAGGACTGGTATCCATCGACTCCTCGACTTTCTGGTTGATATTCGAGATACCATGAAACTCAGTGACTTGAAACGTCATCAGACATGGCTCAGAATATAAACTAATGGTAATTCCAATGTAGTTTTCTTTCACTTATTTTAAAAAAGAGGAACTTCCTTAACTGAACGGATACATTGTGGCAAACCTTGTGCTAACTGAACTACTTCCCCAATTATAAACTATTCCCGCTCACTTATTTTTTATCAATTTATTGTTTTTGACCATACTTACCCTCCTTCCTCTATTTCTTAGTAGTCTTGTTGTCTTATTATGTGGTGTGTATTTCTTTCAGTTCACCTTTGTGCCAATATTTGTTTAAGTATTAATGATGAACTAAACTTAGTTTGCACAAAACAAGAAATGTATGACCAGTTAGTAGAGCCCAGTAAGCTTGTAAAACTGTAGCCTATCTCCTATCATTTTGACATAATTAAAATAACCCAGAACGAATCCGAGAATTAAAAAGTTTCATAGCCGAATATCACCGTAAAAAATGAAATTAAATAGAAATTTTAAGTGATTCAGTTCTTCTACTATCCAATAACAACTTTGATGTGAATTATTTATTAAGGTCCTATGAGACTTTTTAGTACGACACTAATTAACGAATGTAACTCATGCATTCGGGCTTTAGGCATATTGTTTGTGCAAAGGGTGGTGACACTAACCAGGTGCCTGAATCGAAGCAAATGAAACTCTGTCCGAATATGTGGCCTAGTGGTTAATAGCAGAGTGTTGGCAGTTGGTTATACTCTTACCACCTCTACCACTACGGGATTTGAATCGACAACTGCATCTCTGTGCTTATGTGGTGTGGCAACTCGAACTGACGTAAGTACGTACGAAGTTCTACGTTGTCAGTGACTGACTGACAGCAGTGTTGTAAATAATAAGTCACCACTCTACATTGACAAGTGAGAATGTTCATGATGAAGGTTCTGAACATGTTCATTATACTACTAGTTTAAATAAATCAGGATTTGATCTACTAAAAACAAAGTGGATTATTAGTTAAACAATCTTGTATTGTTTTGTACTCTAAAGATTATATCAACCTTACTGTGTTCGAAATATTTGTTATTTTGTCACCGCCTAACAGGATTTTGTCAGTATATCAATTCTAAAGAACATGGAAGATAGATCAAGCTGAATAAAATGGCAAAGAACAGCTAGTTTAAAGTAATTCTAACTTTGTCGTGTATTTTCAAGACAACGCTATGCAGACCGTTACAAGTGAGTGTGAGCAGAACGCAATCATCCATGTTATTACCATGTTCAAACAATCCGAATCTCTTATCAAGAACAAGTTTTGTACAGTAGTTACTAATATCTTTGTATTTTCCCACAAACAATAGTGAGCTACTACGGCTAAGGTGATATTAACACAAACACATTTTAACTGACGCAGAATAATGACTTAAACCATCAAGTGAGTAATCAATTAATAAGATAACATATTTAAAGCTCTGTAAACCTTGGTTGAGAATGCAACAAACAAACACACCTACAAAAATATCAAGACATTTAGGAAGATTTACCTTCAGGGTGTAATATAGAAACATTCCTCCCGGCACGCCTACTCCATAAAGAAAGTCGAGGCCCCCCTCCTGTAACAAACCAATCCTCTTCGAACTGTTTACAGGACAAAGTAGTTAACCAAGATCCAAGCTTGGATCGAGATAATTCACTATTTAGATACGGTTTGAACACAGATGAAGCTTTAAAGCTCCCATTCTGTATAACTCTGTTATCCCAAAAGCAGACAGTACCATCCTCAGAACTAGTAGAAAACTAACAAAATGAAACATTAGATCGAAAAACGAACCTCGTGTGCTCCAACCCTGCAAATTTTATAGATCGTGGACTTATGTCCAGTAAATTTGAGCTTTTCTTTGACATCACAACCAATTAAAAACGTATGGATAGTTCCATCACCTAATGCGGCCAATAGAGTGTCACTTTCTGTATGATAACACAACCCGGTAACCTAAGCACGATTGAATGAAATGTAACTAGTGTATTGATTTATCCACCTTACTTCAGAAACGGTTGCGTAAAGATTTACGGACGTCAGATGGACTGTGTCATGATATTTCAGAAAGCCGTCGGTAGGTGTAGTCCATTTGTATACAACAATCAGACCAATTGACCCACAAAAAACATAATCCTTCCCGAAACATAAAGCGTAAATATTTCCTGCGTATTTCACGTTGATAATGCATTCTGGCTTCCCCTCAATTTGTGCATCTATAACGAAAAAATTGTAAGATCAACGCTCACATACCACAGGACAGTGAACATAACGAATAAATTAGTATTTTCTGTATATTAGTTCCAAAAAGTAGATATTTCCTACATGGAGATGTAACGGATGATAGTATGAATGTATGAGCTATTATCCTATTATTGTTCATATCTATAAGAAAAAAAATGTAGAAAATAATATGAACTATATCATCACCAAAAACAATACCCATAACCTGTTTTATTGCTTTGTTTGCAGTGACACGCATTAGCTTATATTACCTTGAGAACCATATTTAAGTCTTCTTATACGAGTGAAGACGAGCCAGTGACTTGTTTATTCGGCAGGAAAGATAGGATAAGACAAGTTTCATTTGTTGGCACATACATGTGACCAATTAAATACTGATAAAACAGCACTCATATCAGTTTAACATTTTACAGCATAAAATGAGAGGATACTGGCTACTAGATTTCAGCGCGAAATCAGAAACAAGACAACAAGTACCTTTTACTTATTGAGAGCTATGATATGCCTCAACAAAATTTACCGATATTTCGCTACATAAATTCTGGAAATCAACAAACATAACAAGACGTGAGACTAGGAACAAAGTTTAGCGATTCATAGGGTGGAGGGGAATTTATTAGTTTTTTAAATGGAAAATTCACCCTATACTTTGGTGGTGAACCAATACATTTAAGATAGTGACTTGTAGACATTTCTATTTACCTGTATAGATGCAAAGAATGAGTACTTTGTAGCTTCGTTAACCCAACCCTCGTATTGTAGGTGATGCTAGTTCGTCATGAAAGCCCTAACTCTTCTCTCTTACTGTAAGAAGGCAATTAGCGTGAAACTCTTGATCATTTATGTTAAGACTCATTACCTCTTGTAATTTTATCATCTTTTATTACAATCCTTTTAATTACTAAAGACTATCTTCTGCTTAGCTAAAAAGCCCCCAAATGCCCTGGTATGGCCGAGAGTGGGGAGAGTCCGCTCTCCCTCTCGAAATGCTGTCACACGGCCACGCGTATATAGCCTCTGCCAGGGAAGTCCTACTCACTACCTTCTCGCAACACGGGTATTGTTTACGAAATTGGGAGGACGAAAAGCGAATGTCCGGCGCTCTAACCGGGTTGGTGGACATGGAGAGTCCACCTAGGGGAGTTGGAAAACCCTGACTCCAAACCAATGGTGCACATGGGCTCCAGTATCCTGAGGGAATAAATGGCGTATGAACCAATCGTTGGTCACCGGCTGCCATGAGACTGCATCTCCTTACGTTGCTCCACTGCCTTGTGGGTCAGACCTTCGAGTCGAAAGCTCCGGGTGTGGCCACCTAAGAAAACCACCTGCTTCGGTTTGGGCACCCGGGCAGCATCAAAGCTCTCTCACATATTAAATGAGATCTGTGTGGCGCATATGTATTTGGTGCCTCCTTGTACCAATATGTGTTAAAAATTTAAAAAATTTACCACGAAAACTGCATAAATGGACTTTCTCAAGATTAAAGTGATTTGGAATTAGATAACATATGTTCTGCACTAATCAGTATGAAACTATACCTTATTTATTTTATTTTATTTTAACACATAGATATTGGTACAAGGAGGCACCAAATACATATGCGCCACACAGATCTCATTTGGTATGTGTGAGGGCTGTGATACTGCCCGGAGGCCCAAACCGAAGGTGGTTTTCTTAGGGGACCTGAGCTCCATTTCTTATGTGGGTCTTATGATATACGTTAAAAGTATATTGTCGCAGTGCTATATCAACAGAAATATCAATAGAATTAGTTGTATTAATATATATGTAATACTTCAAATCAAATATCAGTCTACTAGTCATTTATGGTAAGATCAGGTTAGGGGACAGATGGACCTTAATATCACTGCCTCACCATAGATGATGTAGACACGAGTCTGCTTAAATAGCGACTAGTATGACCTGCATATACACAAGCTAAATTATGATGCCCAAATTGAATTCTAACTGGATCTAGGTTATGGAGCTGCTGCACACAGCTGGAAAATTACCCTCAAATAAAAAGGCAGCAGTATTTCGAGAAAATACCGAGCGTTTTTTATTTGAATGAGACCATCAAGATGGACCCCATTAGAAAAGCGGATAACAAGCATACAGATGTAAGCATTGTTATAAAGAGAAAGAAAAATCACGCTGAGAAGAAAGTAATTATAGGCAGCACTAAGGTATGTGAATCTGGTGTTCCAGTTTCGGATTCACATATCAACGCAAAATAGACTATGGGGGAGCAAAGTCTGAGCGGCATAGAGAATGTGATCAAGAGACATAATAAGGTAAATGACTGGCTTACAGTCACACCTAGAAAGAGGAAAATAAGAAAACATAATGAGATCTCTGCATTTGGCGCTAAATCGGAGTCCGACTGAAGGGAGGAGATCTCAGGAATTAACACTCCACAGCGTGTTATGACGGGCCTCGTTGACAGGTAAGCCACTTTTCATAAGGTCCGAGAATCTTTCAAAAAGGAACCAGAGGCAAGATTTGAGCACGACCTAAGCTACAATAAGTCCTTAATAAGCAAACTACTCCCAGAAACAGTTTCAGGAGTTAGCATCTGTAATCATTGTAGAATAAGACAAAAGGTGGAGTCTGAAAGTACTCAGAAAAGCCGCCTCATAAAGGTTACCATTGCTTTGGCTGAACAAAGAAACCCAATACTGGGAAACTCACGCAAACTGATTGGATCCGGAATACACGTCCGTGAGGATCTTATCCTGGTTGAGAAGAAATGCTGGAACGTTGCCATTAGCCTTAGCACAGCAAGTACTATGGAACGCTACAGGTCAGTAAGAAATAGGTGTGTAATTAAAATCAGAGGAGCTCTGAGAAAATATGAAATGCATTTGGCACAATCTGCAATCAAGCAGTTTAAGAGACTATTCTCGTACGTAAATTGCAGAACAAGGATGCAGCATCGGATAGACAACCTAACTAAGGAAGAGAGCGAATCTGAAACGATAGAGGATGATCAGGAAAAAGCAGAGGCTATGTCAAACTAATTCGGGTAAGTTTCAACACAGAGACCTATTGTAGACAAAGAACTAGACCCACATACAAAGTCAACAAACCGTCTGCTCACCGTTGACTTTGTTCAAGACAATGTACTTAAGGCTCTTAGCACCTTAGATACGGTGAGTCAACAGGACCGGATGAACTACACCCCAAAATCCTGAGAAATATTGCACAGTATATTGCAGTCCCACTATCTGTGACATTCAATCTGTTGCTTGACCAAGGTATGTCGTAGTTAAAATAATGGGGATAATAGTCAAAAAGACCATGATGACATTCGTAGAAACCAACAACTTGCTAAACAGCAAACAACATGGCTCCAAAAAATGTCTATCTTGCACAACACATTTGCCTATAGCAAGGGAGCAATGGATCAAGGTTCTAGACAATGGAAAATCAGTGGATGTTGTCTACATAGACTTCACGGCCCGGATGAAGTGAAAGATGACTTTTACAGAATGCTTTCTGAACTTCTTCAAAAAGCTAAACGTTCAGATATAGTACTCGTGGCAGGTGATTCTAATGCCCTAGCAGGTAGCTTAAACCAAACAGAAAGACATTTAGGTGGGTATTTTAGTATCCCGGCTTAGCGAACAGATAATGGTGATCGTCCGCTGCAACTGCGCTCAGACAATCGTTTATTTTTAGCAAACTTCAACCTTTTCTGATTTCTCAATAGTTTTACTATTCTCTGAAGTCGATTTTTCAGTTTCGATCTAAACATAACTTTCATTTCGGCTTCAGAGACATGCTTCATTCATTTATGAATGGCTTGAATAAGGTATCTGTTCTAATCCACTACGCCCTCGGAATATTGTCATATTGATAAGTCTTGCTACCGATGCGCCTAAACTTTTCCTAACCAGTTCCAATGTGTGATCTCCAGTTGTAATCATCGTAAACGATAGCTATCAAGATCATCTGCCTTAATCTTATTGGATCAGTTATCGTTGTTTACTGCTTATTGTTTGACGTTGGGTAAATGAAAGTAGTGAAACTCATTAGGATATAAGTATAACATACTAACGGCCTTGAGCTAACCAACCAAAATTACGATGACACCCCATGTTTTGCGCGAAATTCAAAGTTTAGTGTAAGATAACTTACATGTTACCGTTAATGGAATAAATATTGACAATATTTGGTCCTTAAAATGCTTGAAATCAATAAAAAATATCTATTATGCAACCAAAATATGAATTTTCGGTGATGATTAAGCCAAATTACGAAAAATTCCTGCTTCCAAAGCAGATTGTATTAAAGTACTTGATATAATTCAATAAGTAGTCAAGAGTGCTTTGTGAAGCTAAGCCGTGTTCTCCCAATCTAACCCATACTTTAAATTTCAACCCTAAGTTCGTAAACAGAAGGGTAATAAAGAGTTGAATCATAACTGATGTAAGTTCGTAATGAAAACTATGAGGTTAAATTCGCTCCACATCTTTCTTCCTGTACTGTATTCTAATACACAATCTTCCTTTTATATATTAGCTACATTGAATTAACTACTATGAATTCGGTATTCATCTTGCTGTACTAATGAGGTGTGGCAACTTGGACCGATGCATATATGTGCCTGGTCCCACGTTGTAGCTGACTGACAGACTTCAGCAGATCATTTGACAAGGTGCCAACAAACAGACTGCTATTTATGCTGGAAAATATTGGCATTGCCGAACCTTTCCGAGATGGTTTAAGGACTTCCTAGTAGGCCATAGACAGAAAGTAAATGTAAATTCGAAGTGCTCCACCTGGAGACCAGTACTCAGTGGGGTAGCGCAAGACTGTCCTTGCTCCTTTACTTTTTATACTGTATGTAAATGATCTCTCAAGTATAGTTGAGTCCAGTCAGTCAGCTACAACGATGGACCAGGCACATATATGCATCGGTCCAAATTGCCACACCTCATTAGTACAGCAAGATAAACACCGGATTCGTAGTAGTTAATTCAATGGTGCTAATATATAAAAGAAAGACTGTGTATTAGAATATAGTACAGGAAGAAAGAATTATTTCGTAGAAAGAAAGATATGGAGCGATTTTAATCTCTTAGTTTAAGGGAAGACAGAGAGTGTATAGTTGAGTCCACAATGTTGATACGCTGATGTAGAAATCTGGCGAGAAATCACAAGAGACGCAGATGCATGCGCAATTCAGACATGAAGTACCGGTGCCCGTGATTCGGTCTCACAAGGATCTTGAGGTGACAGTGAGTCATGATACTAAGACAACGGCCCATTGCCGCTAAGTCTCAGCTAAGGGGTTTAGAACCCCATGGGCTTTAAGACGAACATTCACCAAGTTAGACACTATCATGTTCACTACTGTATGCACAATCTTGCAAGAACTAAGCTTGGAAACTGAGTTCAGGCTGCATGCCCCTGTTTAAAAGGTGACTAAGATATCCTGAGAGTTATGAAGAGGGCAGCTACATGTGCGATTCCAGAACTCCGGTGTTTACCATAAAAAGAGTGGCTTAAAAAGCTAAATCTGTTTGCTCTGTCCTGTCGCATAATAAGAGGTGATCTGATTTTAAAGTATACAATACTAAGAAGTGATTTTGGACCTAATATATCTTCTCTCTTCCCACCAGATCTGGATAACTCAGAAGACATAGCAGGTGAGCAGAAAAGCCAAGAACTCACAGAAGCATAACATAGGCCGTAGGCATTCTGTCCTTACTACACAAACCTGAATCTGATCATATTGTTGTACCACACAATAGTAAGACAGAATACGACTACACAGATGTTGTTAGTGTAATCCTGGAAACACTTTCAATCAATCAAATTTTAAATAAAGCATATCAATAAGTAAATACTTCAGCTAAAATGAAGCAGTGGACCGACACGGACTCACATAACAGTGACGATGTTGCTCAAGATTTGCGCTGAAGCCTTCAATCACCAAACTTGGTTAGGTGAAACTAGTATTAGTGTGTCTCTAGGTCTCTTTTAAAAGTGATTTTGTGTCACGGAAAATGGCGTTTTAGGTTCAAAAGTTAATAAAGTCTGTCTAATCTTTCACGGATATGAAAGGACAAATTAATTATTCAAATGGTTTAAATGGTTGTGAACAGAGAAGCTTCGTCCTAACGACCTTCCGCGTCATGTAATAACAATGCATTCATTTCAGACAATTAATTTCTTCGTAAGGCTGGAACTTTATATGGTTCAAATGGTTCAAATGGTTGTGGACGGAATAGAAGAAGCTTTCGCTTAACAGACTTCCGTGTTTAGTAGCAGGGGATCACCGAATCCTCCAGACAGGAACCTAGGTATGTTAACAATAAAAGAGGAAAAGAAATTGGCAAATCATGGTGTGATGCTGTCCTTGGTCCTTAAGAATAGGTCAAGTTGCCTCTTGAAGGACTCCTGGGAAGTCGCTTGGACTAGCTCGCTCGGGAGCGAATTCCAGCATTTGACAACTCTTAAGGAGTAGAAGTTGTGTCTACAGTCCGTTCTGCTATGTTGTGCCCCCAGTTTTTGGGTGTTACCTCTTAGGTTAGTGTTGGAACTAAGCTTAAGTAGGTGTTTGAGAGGATGTCCAGAAGTGTTAAGGATACTATAAGCCATTAATAAATCACCTCTAAGACGTCTATACTCTAATGGGTAAAGGTTAAGTGAATGGAGGCACTCTTCGTAAGGTTTAAGTTCGAGTTCTCGAACTGATTTCGTGGCTCGCTGTTGGATACGCTCCAGGGTGTCCTTGTCCTTTTGAAATGAGGGGGTAAATACTATGTTTCCGTACTCTAAATGGGGACGGATAAAACTATTGAAGATTATATGGAAAGTTCTTCCGTCAAACTGACCAAAAATGCGCTTCAATGTTACCAGTGCAAGGTTTGCTCGGAAGGCACTTTCGTCACAGTTAGCGTAAGACTTTAAATCGTAGGGCACCAGGACTCCTAAATCTTTTTCGACTTGGGATACTACTAGAGAGGAGTTACCTAAATTATAACTGTAATCTGCGACTTGTCGCAGATGGACTACTTTACACTTTGAAGTGGTAAAGGTAAGTCCGTTATCGTCTGCCCAACTTTGATGTCGAGTCAGATCCTCCTGAAGTGCCTGTATATCGTCTCGGCTGCGTATCTCCCTCCAAAGTTTCACGTCGTCAGCAAAAAGTAATAAGTCTGACGTTACCTGTTGAGGAAGATCATTTACGTAGATCAAGAAGAGAAGAGGCCCTAGTACTGAGCCCTGGGGGACCCCACTAGGACATTCCATAGCCTGAGATGAAGTGAAATTAACTCTGACCTTAAAGTGTCGATTTTTCAGGTATGAAGTGAGCCAATCGATTAGAGGTGGTCTGATACCCAACGTTGGAGCTTATTGATAAGACATGTATGGTTAACCTTATCAAAAGCTTTTGAGAAATCTAGGTAGATGATATCAACCTTCCCCTTGTGATCAAGGATGCTTGTCCATCTGTCCAACGCGATCAGCAGGTTGGTAATACAAGAGTAACCCTTCCTGAAACCATGCTGTTGGGGTGAGAAGAAATTTAAGGACAGTAAATAGTCATATATACCACCTCATATCAAGGACTCCATGCGTTTTGAGGGTATGGAGAGAAGAGCCACCGGTCGGTAACTTGAAGGTTCATTGCGTCGACCTCCTTTGAAAATTGGTGTGATATGAGCCAGCCTCCAATTTTCCGGTAGTTTTCCTCGGCTTAGTGAGTGTGAGAACATCAAGCTAAGCGGTGTCGCCAAGATTGAGGCTGCTTCTTTCAGTATGGCGGAATGGACTATGTCCGGGCCAGGAGAAGTGTCTAATCTTAAGTGCTGCAGTTCCTGGGACACCAAGCCAGCGCATAGGTTCACTTCGGAAAGTTCTGTGGAATTGCAAACGAAACTGTCATCAGTAGAGTTAATGTCGGTCGGTTGAAATGTCTGGGAGTAATGTTCAGCCAGAAGGTTATCGGCGTCGCCATCGTTGTTGGCCGGGCCGTTAAGACCTACCAGTTGGGAAACTCCAGTTTTGGCTTGACGAAGAGAGGCTGCATAACGGAATAAGCTTTTAGGATTAGAGGCAAATTTGTCCATAAGCTTTGTCTGGTAATGAAGCCCATCTTCTCTTATAGCCTTCGTGCATATGTTCCTTATATGTTTATATTGCCTGTACGCTCCGTCGTTGTCAGTTCGTTTGTATTCTGCCCGACAGTGCCTTTGCGGCTTAGCAGGCGAAGGGTACTGTTCTTGATTATTGTAGGTGGCTTGCAGCTTTTGGGAACCGTTTGAGGAACTGAATGGTTTGTAGCACATAAGAGCGTGTACAGTAAGAAGTCCCAATGACTGTCCACATCGAGTTGAGGGTGAACGTCCCAATCCACCTGTTGTAGATAGTCGTGTAGAGCTGGCACGTTCAACCGTTTGAAATTCCAACGCAAGTTATTGGTGGGATACCTTAGCTTAGTTTTGCTGACAAAACTGAAGGCTATGACGGCATGATCGCTCTTTCCCAGAGGAGCCAGGATTGAGAGGTTGTCAACTAGGAATTCTTCGTTTGTGAATACACAGTCTAAGCGCGATGGTGTCTGACTGTTTCTCCAACGAGTTGCCGACCTCACATTTTCGTATAAGCCCAAGTCATCAATGAGGTTGAAGAACCGAGCTTCAATTGAGTTGTCACCTCCAGTATACGTGTGTTCCGCGAAGTTGACTCCAGGGAGATTAAAGTCCCCTAGAATCAGGATGTGTGTGAAACCGAGACGAGTAGAGCGGGATAGTCCTTCCAGCATACGACTATCGTACTCGATGTCGACAGTTGGCTTCCTGTAAACGACTCCGACTAGACACCTCGAAGTACTTGACAATCTTACAGAGCACCATAAAGATTCCTCAAGATTGTTAAACTCGAGGTTATGAACATGATGCACCTCCAAGCAAGAACGTATGTAAACAGCTACTCCGCCCCCAATTCCTGTTTTTCTGTCGTTGCGGAACAAAGTCATCCCAGGTAATGCTAACTCATGGTCCGAGAACTGAGAAGATATCCAGGTTTCAGATATTCCTATCAGATGGGCCTTATTAGCGTTGCTAAGTTCACGTAATTCATCCAGTTTGTTTGGTAGACTCGCGGCGTTCATATATAAGCAGTTTATGCTTTCAACTTGGAACGCATGAGCTTCTTCCTGTTTGTCTGTATGAGCCTTACGTGAATGGACAGGTAGCCCACCTATATGAGGTTTGCCGAGGTGGTAGGCCCTGTCCTTTACACGTTTTTTATCGTCTAGACAGTCCACAAGTGGAATGATCAGCTCCAACTTGCCTTTGTGTTTGGTCCTAGCTTCGTATGGCCTATCCGGGTGCATGTGGATTCCAGGTGGCAGTCGACGTCTGTTGGCACGAAATACTTCCGGAGTTGCAGCCGCCATATGGGAAGATGGGAAGGTTATCTTCATTCGACGAGGTCTAGAATCACCATCCTTCTTGGCTAGTCTCGTCACATGCTGAGTCAGTATGTTTTTGAGCCTCAAGGACTGTTTGATGAATTTCCATTCCCTAATGTCAGTCTTTGATTAAGTAGGGTCCGTATTTTCCGGTATACCTTGCACGATTATATTCCTCCCGCGGAAAAACTGATCGCGAGTTTCTTTGGGGATGTTCCGGATGATATTGCGCTCAGAATACGGTATGTCAGGCAGTATTCTTATATTCCTATCTGATTTCAGTAAATGACTCGCTAGTAAGACATCCTCTACGTCGGTAGCATTCTTAAGTGTTACACGAAGTAGCCTCGGGTGATTTTGATGCTTAGATTCCTTTCCCCGAGTGAGCCGTGTGGCTGTCAAAGGCTCTATTCTTGGAAGTCCAAGTCTCTTGTTCGATTCTCCCCAGAGCATCTTATTGTTTGGGGGTCGAAGCACGTTTATGAATCCTTGGCTCTTTGATGACCGGACGGACAATCTTGAGGGTAGACTGTGCGACCAGATCACCAGTTGACTTCCGTTCAACAGCTGGGATGTTCGACTTAGACTGTGACGCCTGGCCATTTTTAGCTCTTTTGACATGGGTCCAATCACCTAAAGAGTTTTTGGGAACCACTGTCGCGTTCAAGGACCTTGAGCTGTGAGACCCGGGTTTGCTGAGGGAGTCGAGTACCGTCGTCGTAATCATGGTGCTGAGTTTCAGCGTGTCATCAATAATGCTGTTGCTTGCTCCGTCGTTGGTAGACCTGTCGACATCCCTGTTCTCGTTTTTAATGCGCTCTCTTGTTTTTCTACCCATTTTTTGACTGTCTTTTCCCAGGTTTGCAGAAAACGTGCTCTGCAGACCTGTCAGTAGGACAATGATATTACCCAGCAAGACTGCAGCATCCATGCTGCACGTAACACATCCCCACTTATGATCCGACTTGCCGAGTCTGTTATAAGCAGTTGCTGTGAGATCTGTGCACGCTTCGTGGAACCAACCTTTGCAGTTGTCGCACTGCATGCCAGATGTAACAGCAAAACGGCATCCAGGTCGTTTGCATGAATTTTTCATGACTGTATTGACGTAAACTGTGTTGTAGATGCTAGCAAAAGCTTAAGACCGTAAAAAATACACTAAAAAACACACTGAAAACGGACAAAAATGGATAAAACGGATGAGATAAACTGAACTAGTTTTTACGTGAAAAAGTGGAAAAAAACGAATAGTAAGCTGAGGCAAAACCACAGTTAACTATTAAATTGGATGAAACTCAAAAAAAGTAATCTACCGAACGTTTAGCTCAAGATAGATTCTTTTGGACAGAAATGGTACTTTTGTTGCGTAAGAACACAGCAAAAGTTTGATAAATGCAAATCACGTTAGGACTAAACTTCCCGTTCGAAAAACTGTTTTCATAGATTGCCTTCGAATGCTCCTGGGGCTCTTTCTATATTCTCAAGCCAGCCGAGTAAACTAATTTCGGCAAAAATGCAAATATCCACAAAAAACTCTTCCTGTTTACAGAGCGCATATGGGCCTGAAGTGTTTGTCTAATATACTCTCACATTTGAATTTGTATTTTCCGTTGTTGTTAACCTTGGTAGTAGGGAGAAAACGTATGAAATAAATTATGTTCTAAGATTCATCATTTTTCATCGTTCATGTAGAGTAAAGCTTGTATCAGGATTCTTTAGTGATCGTCTGTGGCACTATACTATGGGTAAGATCGTCAAAAGAGAAACTGCAATTTAATTATTATCATTATTGACTGCATAACCTTTCTATAGACTCCATAGTACTAATACAATCTGTGTGAAAGCATTCATGGCTCTCGGCTGCAATAAACCGTGTCTTCTGTTATTCGTTATTTTGGCATCAACGAAGGCATATGAATAACATAAATAGTCTTCGGAGATCGTTCTAGTGACCTTATTTTCCTCGTCCTTTACGGCGGTATCCGTTTTCCCCCAGAATATTGAAACCTGAAAATGTTGGTTAACAATCAAATGGTTCAAATGGTTGGGGGCGGAATAGGAAAAGCTTTCGCTCAACGAGCTTTCATGTTGAGTAGCAGTGGATCACCAATATCTCCAGGCAGGAACCTAGATATATTAACGATAATAGAGGAGAGATAAATTGGTAAATCATAGTAAGATATTATCCTTAGTGCTTAAGAATAGAGACTTGAGACAAAGATTTGTTTTTTTCTCCTGTGTGAAATGTGTTCGTGCAGTTACATTGCAAGGACGAATCACCGCTACTCACCAATAAAATTCTTCATTGACTGATGATGTGACAGTGGGAAAGGCTTTCAACTGACAGTGGCATAACTGCATGAGAGTAATTAGGTCGGTATTATTTAGGCAGCAGTCTAGTAATTTCATTACCTCAGTTATATACCATTATGGATTGCGGTTTAGTATATTCATTGGGAGGTCGACTTTGTTATTCATCAAGCTTTATGAAGGCATATCATTAGTGTATTTAAATTCTGTCAAACGAGTCTGAAAATTCCTTCTGTCCCACACCATGGTTTCAGTACATTTGCCGCTAACTGACTTGTAGGATGGCTGGTATACTGTTTCTAGGGAAGATCCCACTTCTTTCAAGCTGAAGGCTTATTGCAGTCAGCATTACGAGAGCCAGCCTTCAGCTAGGTAGAGGACTGATTAACTTTAATTTGTGACCGGAAAACAGAGATATGTCAGTCAACGGACTAACAATTTTTGTCCTCAAGTGTGTTCTGCGATTTATCCGTGTTGGCCGAGATGCATTCGTCGAGCCAAGTTGTTTTTTGACCTATTCATTAACCATAAATATCAGCGCACAGAAAACTCGTTCGTCCTCTAGACTCCGTAACTGTACACTCAGTTACATTTTCAAACTACAGATCACCAACGTAGATAATCTATGTCGGATAACTAGAAGTGTACTCGAGTTAGATGGGAATGGTCAATTCGTTGGCCACTGAAAAGTAAGGTGAGATTGGCGCAGACCAGGGCATGATCAGAGTCCAGATAGGTACTCCAAAAGGAGCGGCAGTCTTGTACACAACCACGCTAGCAGTAGCTGATCGCGATGTGATCAATCTGAGTCCAGGCTTGAGATGCACAGGGAGGACGCCAGGTGGCACATCGGCGATGACTGTGCCGAAAGTTAGTGCTAGCCAGAAACAGGTTGTGGTCTGTGCACAGTTGCAGTAGACAGTCCCCGTTATCTGTCCTGCGACCAACAAGTCCCCATCGGCCACCTAAACGACCCTCTCCTGTGCCTAGACGCCCGACCTGAGCATTCAAGTCTCCGGCTAGTACTACAATATTTGTCGAACGCACTTTCTGGAGAAGAACAGATAACTGGTGGTAGAATTCATCCTTGATCGCATCCGGGCTGCAATCTGTCGGGGCATATGCGGTGATGTTGAAAAGACATCGTTTCTCAAGCCGATTTCTTCTCATTTTGATGGAACTCTCTAATCTAACAGCACATAACCGACTGTTAATGGAGATCCGATCGATTAGTGCTGCTTCAACTCTAGCACTTAGTGCGACACCAACGCCAGCAAGACCAGACGAAGATGCCACAGGGTCCTCGGATAAGCGCACGTAAAACAGGCTTTTTGAAGCGACAGATGGAGATCGAATTTGTAGTACTTCACCAGAGTCTTGAATACGGGTCTCGGATAGACAATGAACATCGACATTAGGACTTTCTAAAGACATAGCCAGCCTTATCTGTTGTCCGACCTGCATAAATGTGCGAACGTTGAAGGCAGCCAGTTTGAATGGTGCACGTGGTTCCAGAAAGACTGCTTCAGTATTCGTACTTGGTGGTAACATACAATTTTCAACCAGACAGTGACTCGAGAACGTTTAGATAGAACGGAGTGTCCACCATAGGCGAGCTGCCATATAAGTCGAAAAATGAGGATACATATAGTGGGATTGAAAGAGAGTAAATAAATGACGTAGTAAATAATAATAGTAATAATAACAGTAATAATGTAAATTGCTTGATTGTAAATCGAAGCGAAAATAGAATTTTCAGTAAATATCGTCATTTTCACTTTATTTATGTGTGGGCTGTGATACTGCCCGGGTGCACAAGTGGACACACGAACATTCAATAACTAAGTAATCGGGACGCATCCATTTTATATTCACGAAGTTATCTCCACAGATAATCTCTATGTTTAAAGAAAATCTTGGAAAACCAGTCTAGAATAATAATGAAATGTTTTGAATAACACAACACAGCTCAAATTATTTACATTTGCGATAAAATTATCTATTTGATTTCAAACATATCAACAAACTGATATTAAAAACCAATCTGACAGATCGAGTGCAAAACACAAGAATTGACTGGTAGAGAAAGTGTTCCACTTACAAAATATGTTAGTTTGTTTATTTATTTGAACACATAAATCTTGGTAAAAATGGACACCGAATACATATGCGCCACACAAGTCACTTGATTTGTGTGAGGGCTAGAACACTTCACGGATTCCCAGACCGGAGCGAGTGGTTTTCTTGGGGGACCATACCCCAAGCCTTCGACCTAAAGGTCTAACCCATAAGGCAGTGGAGCATCGTGAGGAGATGCAGTCCCATGGAAGCCGGTGACCAACGATTGGTTCATACACCATTTGTTCCCTCAGGATACTGGAGCCCATGTGCACCATTGGTTTGGAGTCAGGGTTTTCCAACTCCCCTAGGTGGACTCTCCATGTCCACCAACCCGGTTAGAGCGCCGGACATTCGCTTTTCGTCCTCCCAATTTCGTAAACAATACCCGTGTTGCGAGAAGGTAGTGAGTAGGACTTCCCTGGCAGAGGCTATATACGCGTGGCCGTGTGACAGCATTTCGAGAGGGAGAGCGGACTCCCCCCACTCTCGGTCGTACCAGGGCATTTGGGGGCAGAATTATGTGCCACTCCCATCAGGTCGGAGTATATGGAAGGTGGTCCCAGAATCTTGGGATCGTCGCCCCCAACATTTGAAGACCCCATAGTAGCACTGTTGAGGGGGAAGAGATAAAATGGATGAGATGGCGTATATGTCGAATTAGGGGGGATTAAAGAGTTGAATAGGTTGGCTTGACTTAGATGGTATCTAGAATCAGTAGTTGGGATTCCAAGTAGGCAAACGTTGTGGCTTCCTTGTGTGCGGCGAGCAATTTTAGTCCTACTATGGATAGTTGGTGAGGTTGTATGTTTCTGGTAAATATTGGGGGTTGCCTGATATTGCTGCCAAGAGAGGTGTTCGCGTTGCATGAGATGTAATGATTCCTTGAGCTTGCAGGACTCGTACTATGTGGCTTACTGGTATCACGTGTAGGTGTGGTTTTTGTCGAGTGTAGCCCCACGTTAGGATGAGTGGGTACTTCCAGTTCACTACGTTTGTTGTAGGGTATTCTACTGCTGTGAAGAGGTGCACGTGGCGGGCTAAGGGTGCTGGTATATTTGTGGGATTCTACAGAGAATTTATTATTATTTCGTATTGAGGTGTCTGACCGCTTTTAGCTATTGGATCAATTCTTGGGAGAATTATTTTTTGGATTTTCATCGTAGCCGAAAGCGCAGTGCTTAGGCACTATTGAGGTATAAGTGGATTTGCATTTTGCGGTAGCTGAGTTTTGGGCTTAGGATGAATGGATGCAGCTGCTTGATGCTCAGTCTAGTTCTTAGGACTAATAGCAGTATGCAACGTGTCTCCGTTTTTGGGAGAGGTAGGGTATAACGTTTCAGGATTTGTGCGATTGCCAACGTTGTAACTGCCGCTACTACGTAGGCTGGGTTGATTGTTTTGCAATCTATTGAAGATTCGACGCTGGATAGCAGTCCTGTCATGGATGATTCTAATTTTTTAAATGTTGGAATACGCCCTAGTAATGACAGACTATTAAGAAGGTGATTGGCTTCTTTGATACTACCAAACTGAAATGAAGTGGGACAAAAGGCTTTAGTGTGTGTTTTACGTAATCTTCTTGTTACACATCAAGACTCCAACAATCCACATTCTCGTAGTAGAGTATTTTCAGCAAACTTTACGTTCGCACTATCAGGTATATTATACACAATGACATTGTGCATACACTGAAGTCTTTTCAATACTTCATATGATATATGGTCAATTACTTTTCCAGTGTTTTTCATAATTTCGAGATCAGAATTCTCTGGAACACTGATTAAATATTTGTACGGTAATAAGTCTTGGATAGACTTGGTGAGGTTAAGTTCTATTTGACTGCTTTTAGAACTACCACTGGTGAGGTTATTGGAATTTATATCAACATTGTTAGGGACTATATGGTTGCAAGTGTCTACCGGGTGGTCACCTAGTGCGTACTTAGTTGGGGGATGGAGTACATGTCTGGGTGAGTAGTTGAGATCTACATCGTCGGGCTGGCTATTGTAGGCAGGCTTACATGTACTCCGTGGGCCGCTACTCAGGATGGCCCATTGTAAAATTGTTGTGTGTTTGCGGTCAACCGCAATTTCAAAATACTTCTCACAACATGTAATACTTTTGGATGGACTGCCAAATAATTTCGACTCACACGGTGTGTGTCCACTCTTACTTATATATTTACAAGCGAGATGCAAGGTAGTGATATGTCATGTTCAAGTACGTTTAGTGTATCTGTACGAAGATCAAAGTACGATGCAGACTGATCAGTGTGTTTATAAAGCTTCACATTATTCGTTTTAATGGCTGATTTAGATTTTTCTTCAAGTGCTATAGGCATCAGGAGAGATTATACGTTTTTAGATGGCCTGGACATTATTGGAAGTAATGTAAATGTAAAGGTTTTATTAAATGAACATCAACTGTTATAACTTAACTTATTAGATGGTGGGATCAGATCAGATGTTTGTTAAGAGCTAATATATTTACGTTAATAAACGAAAAGAGGTGGAGAGCATGAAAAATGAAGAACTTAATGTACGACTTTGAGTCACAACATGAAGTGTCAGATTAATAGAACCATATCAGAAATGAAGTGTTTTTCGTTAATAAACGTTAAACTACTGAGAAAAACTAATGGGGAGACAAAATATAACCACGTGAAAAAAGTTAAAACTTTCGGAATCAGCGCCAAGTTTGAGAATCCTTCACATATCTGGGAACCATCATCGATGAACAAAGAGGATCAGATGCAGATGTAAAGGCGAGGATCGGCAAAGCAAAGATCATATGCCTACAGTCGAAGAACATATGGAACTTAAAACAACCTTCAATCAACATCAAAGTCAGAATCTTCAATAACAGCGTCAACGCAGTTCTACTGTACGAAGCTGAAACTTGAAAAACTACAACAACCATCATCAAGAAGGTACAAATATTTGTAAATGGTTGTCTGCGCAAGATACTCAACATCCATTGACCGGACAGACTTCTGTGGTAGAGAACAAACCAGCTTCCAGATGAAGAAGAAATTAGGAAAAGACGATGGAAATGGATAGGAAATATGTAACGCAACAGAATCAGATATGAAAAGGATGAATAACGACTGGAAAGATCTGGAAAAGATTGCCCAGGACAGGGTTGGATGGCGAGTGCTAGTGAGCGGCCTATGCTCCTTCACAAGGAGTAACAAATGTAAATAAGTAAGTAAGTAAGTAATATCTGTGTTATAAGTAGTAAATTTTCCGATCTTCAAAGCGGTCCTGTTGATAGTTTTGTAATAAGAGTAACTGTTCTTTATGTCATTAATAATGTTGTTCACCTATGTAACCTCCCAGTGCACTGGTATTCAAAACTGTATGTAGTGTGTTAAAGTCTTTGATGAAATACCAAAAACTATTCAGTAATAAGAAACGGTTATGACAAACCATCAGTGAAATAAATTAGAAATGTAAATGATATTCAGTTATGGTTTTGTTAAATGGAGAATTGACAAAAGTGGTCAATATAAAACACTAGATTCCAGCTTAGTCATTTAAAAGCACCACACCCACGGCAAGAACTGATGCTACTGGGCACGACATATCTAGAGCTCACCGACATGTATGTTATGAGCATTGTAATAAGCCATTCACTTCATAGTCTTTTCATGCATATCGATAAATTACTAATTACACGATATAATGTGAATTATTCTTTATAATTATGTTTCATTGAATTCCCAAATCATTGTCAACATCTTAGGATTCATTAGTTAATCAGTTTAATCAATTATTATTAATAATAACCTGATTTAAGGTGATTAGTCTTATTAACGTATTAACATATCATCGTAATATACGTATAGAGGAAGAAATATTATAAACCATACGTTATATCAAATTGGCGATGAGAAAGTTTTTCAACGAACCTACGCACCTCACTATATTTTGTAATTGGATATATTTTATCAATCAGAAATGTTTACTTTGAAAGTAAACATCAGACGATTTGTGCAAACTCAAGGGAAAATAATCAGTATCTTGAAGAAAACTGTGCTTTTTAATGTTGAAAATGGACAGGATTCAAATGTTTCGATGTTGGATTTCAATCACTCTAATGAGTTAACTATGTTGAGTGAAGTCCTCAATCGTTGTGAGAATAATGTTTCAAATGAATCATACTCTGATCAGATTCATGATAGCATTTTACCAGATTTATTTGTTTCCAATGAAATTATTTACAGATACGTGGGAGATATGACGCGAGCGCATCAAATTCTGATCGGAATTCAGATGGGATTTGTTTTAATGACTCATTTATTTCAAATGAAATCTTAGTTAAATGTGAGGAACAAGTTCGAAATGTGTTGAAATCTGAATACGATCCTGATCGTATCGCATCAGATATTATTTGTTCTCATAATTCGTTTGTAGTGACCTACTTTTATCAAGAGAACGCGATTGGTTTAATGGAAACAATCATTATTATAACCAATTGTACCAGTGATTGTTTTACTGTGCTCGTTTGTTTAACTGTGCTAAAGACAGCCATATTACTCCATTACTCTCCATTACTTTTCCGCGGATTGTGACCTCGTAGTCCGTACTCTTGCCCGCTGATTCCACTTGTACTCCTTTTGGCATGATATCAGTATTCGTTCGATACCACGAGATCGCCAACGAAATAAATCCGGTTACGCTCCATCTTCGCCTTCTGATTTATTTGGTACGCGTTTCCTTGTAATGGTGTTCATAGTCAATCGCGACTCGACTCGACGCTACACGCTTATCTCTGGTGTTATTCCTAATGTATGAATATGGGACTAAAAATCTACCCACAAACTTTAAGGGAACGTTGATGTTTTGTAGTGAACGTCAAGTATGATTAGTCGCTGAGCATGGACAAACAGCCACATATCAGTGTAGATAAGGTCTCTGGCCTGTAACATGAGATGATTAGTCGTTGTTAACTGACAATAGTAATAATTTATATTTAGTTGGAAAGGCGAAATCCAAGATGTCCTTATTCTGACCATGGAATTCACATAAACTCTGAAATGGCCAGTATGACGTTTATAGTTCTAGTAAAATGTGTGTAGGACAAATAAAATTGTACATGGAGAATCATAGGCCATCACCATTCTACATCGAACCCTGTCCGGGGCAATCAGTTTCAGTCGCTATTAATCCTTTCGATGTTTGCTTCAAATTCTTGACGCACTGCGTTCTTTGGCATTCCACTATGAAGTTTTTACTTAGAACATTAGTTACGATACCAAATGAATTCTTTACAAAGGAATTTAATAGAAAAACAAATGTGATTGAGTTGATCTGGCATTTATATGCTTGTTACGCGTTGTCCGACTTTCCGTTTCTTTAATTAGTTCATGAATAATTAATTTGTCATACGGTTTAATTATCGTAGCTTAATAATTCACTAGATTGTATGTCGGTAAATTTGTAAAATTAACCATTTGTCTTAGTGCAGTTATATTCTTGTGAATCTTTCGAAGTCCATTGAATCAACAAGGGTTAAAACTCTTTGAATTTAATATGAGACATAATGACGGTTCTAGTTTAATATTTATCGACTATAAGATTTTACTGGTTTCAGCCTTAAGTTTGTTAAGCGTTGTCCGACTTTTCGTCTCTTTAATTAGTTCATGCGGACCCTCTTGTAGATATTCCATGGCTTTTTTCGCACAGTCAGTCCAATTTGTTCATAGTCACTGTCATGTTTCATTCATCTGTTCTCGTAATGATAATTTTCTTATCATTTCTCAGTTGTTTTAATGGATGTGATTCATTTTTAGTTAGATTGGAATTATATGATTTTTGATGTAATAATGTGATCATTATTTTATTCCTCAATTCATTCACTGTTACATTAGAAAGGTAATTCAGAGTTGGTTCAATTGCCGGTGATAATATTGAAAGGCGAAAATTGTCGTCCATTTATGTTGAAATGAAGGAATGAAATTTCATAGGCACTCAGATTTCGATCAAACAAATTACCGATCAGTTTGCTAATATCTAGTGTATTCGATTTATCTGTAGTTTGTTGAGAACTCTGTTGTTCAATGCATATCTCAACACAATTTCCAACTTTCCAATATGCCGTCGTTGTTGACGATTGATGATAAAACTGTTCTCTGTGTTTGAAAAATTTATTTCTAATTGATCTCATTCCTATCACTGTGACAACTGACAAGATGTCATCGATATTACTAATCCTTGAACGTACTAACACCATATTCATAGTGGCTTTGTGAATACTGGGAATAGTGTACTTTTACTCTTATTCAAATGATAATTAAATCAGTTCAAACCAAATAATCGGTAAGTTCAATATTGTGAACAGTGATCCTTATAGATCAATTGTTGCCATGCAAATCATCTTAATTATCTCAATCAGACTATAAAAACACCGACGGTTCAAGCTAAATGAATTCGAACATGTGGATTCTCAGTATTTCAAACGAATTCATCAAACACTTTTCAATAGACATTATGGTTGACTTTCATGCTGTAATGCGTAGCACACACACATATATATATATATAGATGTCAGTCTAAACTTCACCACATGTAACTAATAATGAATAAATTAGTAAAAGTGATTAAACATTCATTAGTAATATTAAGTGAGTAGATGCTTGAGTACATGAATAAGTCACAACTACATACATTTACTTGATCTGGCATCCATCTAAGTGCCCATTTATAGTCTACTATAAATTAATAAAGGAAATTATAAAAGATCTACTAATGAATATATAATGAATCTTATTATAATGCAATTATACATAGATCAATCAATCAATCAATCAGCATTGCATCTCTCATTATTGACTCAAATGCCACAAAGCATTCCTTAGCACTAAAACAATTAAGTGGATAATTTTAACATGCATATAACTATTTAAATGAAATGAATTCAGCTTATAATCCTGATAAAGTACAGAACTCTATAAGGGCTTCAAACGTATTCTATGCGTCACTAAATATGATTCCTGTGCTTAAAACTTCTTGTTGATTTTTGTCAGTCTCATCTCTTCCTTTCACTCAATCATTCTGAAAACAACAATAACTTACGTGAGCGGGGAAAGTCTTTAATTAAATTCTTATTGTGAATCAGTATGAGTGATGCTTTTGTCAAGCAATTAAATATTGCAAAGGTTTTGACAAAAGTCAGTAAGTTTTATTAGGACTAATTTAGCATGGAAAGCGTTAACGATAGAGTAGATCCCTTGGGTAGTATGATGTTCTATGTGATAGGTTGTATGGTTGCAGTGATTATGTTGTCTAGATGACAGCAGCATGTAATCAAACAGTGTAGATCAGCAGAAGTAACATCTTTAAGAAGTAAACGTTAGAAACTTTTCATTCAATGTTGGAACTTTCCAAACGACTTGGTCATCGACGTCTTAGACAATATATAATAAATCCTCAAGTTAATTGACGAATCACTATCACGTCATTAGATTCACAACATTCTATATCAATTAATTTCCAATCTCTAGTTCTTCCCTTTTCCTCCTTGCAGAAAAATAACGATCTAATTCATGCACTAGGAGGCGTTCCCATGTAACTGAGAATTCGGAGTGAAATGACGATGTATAAGTCAGGTCTCACATGGTGCCGCCAATCTTAATACTTACAGTCTTTTTTATATATATCTCAGGAAATGAGTGATTGAAGCAGTTTATGATTTTCTATTTGAGTGACATCTGTTCACAAGTTCGTCAGCCAAGTAACTGTTTGCATCAAGAACTCTGAACATAAACCATTCCTAGTTGACTACTCCAACAACACACACTAGGGCAATATTACAATTACAGGCGATTGCACTAATAATAGTTTAGGATAGCGCATTCTGTCGCAACTTCATTTCAATTGAAATATAAGATGGACAGAATAACACAGACATTACAAATTTCATACATATAACCATAGATTGAATAAAGAAAACCAATTGTTTGCATACAATTTACATATATTTTGTTTATCTAAATCTCATGAGAAATAAGAAGGAGAGAGAGAGAGACACAGAATCAAATCATATACACTTTGTGTAGTATATTGGTCGGCAGTCTATGCTCCATTGGGAGTAACAGGCGTAACTAAATAAGTAAGTTGTGTCTTCAATTAGCAATGCCCAAAATTTCCCATTACGTAACCACCAGTCAAGTCACAAGAAAATTTTAGGAAAATAATTTTGAAAATATAAAAATTCAAATGAAAAAACAAAACAAGAATAGAATGATCAAAAAGAAATTTCAATCACGAGTAGACAAAATGTACAAAACTATTGCAGTCCAGGAAGAAGAGCAACCGGACATCGGTTATCAACGTTGATCGCTTCATTGTTTTTAAATGAAGTGAATGTAGCATTTCACAAAAAAGGCGTTAAAAAAACAGAAAACTAATCAATAGGCTACATTGTCTTTTTGCATACGGTGAATTTATACAATAAGTGAGTGTTCGGGTAGCACAACAAAATGACTGTTTAACAATGTTAACAATACACAATAATTCTATGCTTTATCTTTCATCTTCAACTGGATGGTACAATACGGAAAAGTTTTTGTAATCCAATCGTGATGTTTACTGGAAAAATAAACAAAACATTGAATGAAAACAAACAAAAAAACAAAGAAGAAGATGGAGAATATCAACAAAATCTACAACTGATTCGATGATGTTGAATTCAGCTATTCGTAAACAAGTTTGTCTAGTTCAATCATCATCATCATCAAATCATTTCAACAACTTTGGAATGATTTTATCACATATGATAATTTTTATCAGGTCAATTACACATTAACTTGTTAAGATGAACGGAAGTTTTATGGAGATTTTGTTGGGACGGCTTCTGAGAACTACGACGGAGCCTCCAGAGTTCCTAGAGGAGTCGAAGAGTACTATCCAATCAGAATGCAATGGAGCCTTCTAGAACATCAACGTGGCATGCCATTATTGGTCAGTAGTGTAACATGCCTCTTCACGGACTGGTTGACTTAACAAATGCTAACATCTATAAATACACATGATTTTCTGTATATTTTGATTCTTGCCCAGCAAGCACTTTCTGCAATCTTCTTCTGTCTTCTCGTTTGGGACTTGGAGGGTTCTAGCATTCGAGTACCCAAGTTATACACGGTATATTAAGAATCTGAGGACTAGATATAATCTTTAGATTTAATTCCTTACCATTGTTATTACATTAGAAAACAATCGATATTTACATTAAAAAACTATTCCTGTTCCTTGTTATAAACTATTCAAACTTCAAATAATCCACAAAATTGAGCGACACATCCACAGCTGTTTTTACTGAGTTACTATCACACAACATACCCAGTTGAACTCCACTGGTCACTGATTCTCACTATAACTCCAGGAAATACCTCTTGAAGTCAAACACTAGTGATCATGTGTTGAATAATATCAGAAGGGGTTTTATGTGGATATTATAATAGTTTTAATAGTTGAGATCATGAGTCAATTGAAGATAGACCACCATGCAAAACCTAGAAACACTAGACGGCCGTTTACTCCTATTGCGGGACTCCTCACTAGTGCACATCTACCATCCCGCTTCGCGAGATTCGAACACAGGATCTATTGGTTTCATGATCTCAACTGCTAAAATTACTACAATATCCACAAAAAATCTCATCTGACATATTATTGTACTATTGGATTATTGTATTGAAACTTATTGTCCTAACTATCACTGTTCTGATTAACTTTATTATTGCCAATCTCTTGACCGATGGATGACCTAATAAGAAACATCATGTGTCATTCATTGAATGCATGAATATTATCATTTGACTTGAGAAAATACTCTTTTCTAGTTTAATAACAGCTGAAAAACATTTTCACAGTAAAGAAAATGAAAGTCCAGTAACTACTGGCTAGAGCTTATTAAGGCATGTGTATTAGTAGTTAACACATAAGATGTTTGTATACATACCTGAAATAGCAACAATTATTAGAAATCAATACTTAGATTTGGAGATCTAATCAGAAGACTGAATTATTCCAACCTAATACCTAACTCAAACCTCATAATTTCTTTCCGTTTAACTCAAGTGTTGATGTCCAAATTGATTAAATTCATAAAATGTATAGTAGTGTCAATTACTCAAATGTTAAAGTATTTGAGCATCTACATAGTTGCATCATATGGTTTAGCTGTGTTATTCAGAATTCGAAATAGCTGAGATGATATAGTTCTGCTGAAACCAAATATAATTATTAACCACTTTTCCAACATATACGTGGGTGAATAAGATTGCATATGCAGACCCGTTACACTTATTTACGTTTGCGAAACCAGGTAGTGTCTCTAGACCTCAGATAAAACAAGTGTGTAACTCGAAACTGACTAAATAATCCAATAACTGGTAGGTCAGTTAGACCGAACACGTTCGAAAATATTTCAATTATGTGATATGGAATGTGACTTGACAAAATTACTTACTCATTTTTTCCTGAAATGATTTCGGTTTAGGACTCCACGCACAACCGAGTATGTAAACCGGTATACCGGTTAAAATGATCAAAATACCATATACTACAAAGGGATAAGACAATCGAAAATTCAGTAGAGAGATGTAATCATTGTTATATTAGGAAAATAAACCATTCGTGAAATTAGTTCCATTCAACTATAATGATGAGAACATTACTTCATCTTTCAGTAGTGCAGATCAGATAGTTTTCCATAAAACTTCAATTTCGATCATGATTTAAGTCATAAAGTGACATAGGAATAACCGACAAGAAGAACCATGGGAAAACTGAACTAGATTTTTCTTAGTTCTGAACTATCTCAACAATGAAGGGCTACAACAAGCTATAACATCAAATACATGCGATATTTTGGTCTTGTGAACAAATGTCGGTTTCTGTACCAATGAATAGCAAAAGTTTAGTTAGGTTATTCTACTAACATTAGTTTTCGTTAGCAATATACCACGATTTTGCGCGAATGTCATTGATAAGTTATGATCTCGTCTCTCGCCATTTCAACTCAGTAGCTTACAACTTACTAACTAACTCGAACCTAGTCACTTATGAGATTATGGCTGATTAGTTTGTTGTTTGAAATTCAATCTCCACATTCATAGTTGAATAATATAACGAACTGTTATTCCTACATTCAGAAAGTAAACATACGAATTTATAGAACATAATTTACAACAAATGACCTACATGATTCTTGAGGTGATCCATAAAAAGAGAAAATTAACAGAGATGCAGTAACTACTAAGTAGATAATGGCGAATATTATAGGAGCCTGTAATAAATATAGATAATGAAAGAATAAAAATTCTATGATATAGTAGTAGTATTAGTAACAGCTGAAAATATTAAATTAAATGACAGGGCAGTGTGTGCTACGTATATCGACATAAGTAATATATAACTCAAGTCAGGAATAAAATGTCTGGCAGCTGAAGGTGAAGGAGGAGAGAACGGGAACAGAAAGCGATTGGTAAGGAAATGCAGAAACAAAGAAGTCTATGACGATTGATTGACATTTTGCAAATGAAGTATTCATTGTATGGTTCTCAGATTTTACTAAGATGTTCTTTAATGTTGCATTAAATTACATTCGACTGTCCCCACGTGTGTTCTCGTTCACTACATCAATAGTAGAAAAGATCTTTTCAATGGTTTAAAACGATTTTAATGCTTTGCTTCAAAATTTTCATCAACGTAACAGCTTTAAAAAGATTTTTCTAATTTTATGTCAGTCCATAAAACAAATGTCTAATCTCAACACTGTACAGAACGAATCTTCCAACAGAAGACTAATGGTTGAAAGAAAAAGTAGTGATGCAGTGCTTAAATTGACGCAAAAGCTAACATAACAATCCAATGCTGACATTGTACAACTCAATAAAGTTGTTCAAAAGAAAAGTTAACTAGAACTAGTCATGATTAATAACAATTTTATGCAATCGTATATTAATGTAATAATTAGATTCATGAGTCCATTGCAGCTAGACCACCATGGAAAACCTGGAAACACTGGACGGCCGTTTCATATTAGGATGAAACTCCTCGGCAATGCACATCCACCACATATCCACAAAACCACTATCTCACTATAGTCATATAATCTTAAGGAATAATATCGCAAACCCACTTCAGAAATTTTAATTTACCTTAACCGGACGTTGAATATTAGGACGAGTAAATCTGAAAATTACTACAATCAGAACACAAAGACCGATTGCCAACCATTGAACAAAACCCATATAATTCATAAGTGTGAAAATATCTCCAGCAAGCAAGTAAATTATTGATATGATACACTAAAAGAGTAATCAGTAAAAGTTAAAAATAAGCAATAGAATCACAATACATACACTGAACAATGGTAATTCATGTAAATCACAATTTATAGTGATAATCAAGTAGGCGGCCTGCTTGAATATCCAGAATACCTGTTCATGACATCTGGATATTTCAACAAATTTTCTGTTTTTTGTTTGTCGTAACACACCATTATGCCTATTAGTCACATAACCTATTCAGGCACGTTTGTCAAAAGTTTACCACATTTCGCTGTACAAGTGACAAAAGAGCTCAATCAGAGACATCGTGGTTGCCAGCAATATGCATCGAAAACAATGTAGATTATTCACATGTCGAGTCCTGAACTGCTAACATATAACTGGCAACTACTCAACATTTATCACAACGGTCGATCAAGAAATAAGAAAGGGAAACTTGTTAAGATCCTTCGTGCTGAGATTTCTGTATTGTACCAAAAACATAATATTACATAAAGCCACCAATACTTATTTAGTTGAATTTTGAACAGATCAGGAACAGTAAGATTTGAAGTTTAAAATGATTTCATTACTTTATTTCAAAACTCCTCATCAGCTAAAACGTTTAACCCTATACACAATTACATGACTAGAAATAAAGAATTGGGACAATCTATCATGTAGATTTGAAGTTAATTTTCAAAGGTTTCATGTCTCTTTTCAAACTTGTATTTCATCTTCACCAATTAAAGTTAGTCTAAACTATGTTTTCATTCGTAGTCTTCGTTGAAACTGTAGAATGAAAATCATTGGTCTTGGTGTGTTTCAATTACTACAAAGCCATTATTGTCAAAGGGACCCACAATCTAATTACAATTTCAAACTTATTATCAATAAATGTCACCCTACAACCAGTTTAAACACATTTGATATTGTTGCAAATTAGACATCAAATGTTCACATTTAAGACATACTAACTGATTTGTAAGGATGCAAATACTTTTTATTATCTATTTATGTTTGACGAAAGTAGTGTTATGCAAGGAACTCACAGTGAACAGAACAGCCGGAATAGGTGTTAATCGATCCGTGTGCAAGTAACTGATAAACGCTGGCATTTGTTTCAGCTGACTAGCAACAACAAATATTCTCGATGTAGTCAATATAGTCCCATTGGCACCACCAAACGTTGAACAAGCAACAAATATTGGCATTATCCACCAAAACATTCCGTATATTCTATTAGCAAATGTCTGTTTTTGTTAGTGAACGGAAAAAATGGTTTCAAAGTAAATCCAACTTATTCAGTAATTTCGATAGTGTAATTAGAAGACGAAGATTATCAGAACGATGTGATATATTAACGCAAAACATTTCGAACAATCTGATTACATATACTTATCAAAACATTTGTATATAAAAATAAAAGTCAAATAGACTAGAAATGGAGGGTAAGAGGAAATGAGGAATAATAACGGAACAATGTGAAAACAATTTGAAACCTCATCACTCTGGACAATAAGCTAATATTACCAGAGTAATTTTATGGTAATTTGACTCTGTTTGTTTCTGCAGCCATTAGGTCCTTGTGCACACACCCTAAGTTTCAGATCACGATTACTGCCCTCTACGAATGTGTGACCACACACACATTTAAATCGGTAGACACAATCGGATGCGACGCAACCGTTTTCTTTTAGGCTTTTGATGAAGCATAAATCTTGTTGGTTCCTTGATAATGACATATTCAAGTCTTTGTGTCGAAGAATGGCTATTTGTTTCACCTCTAAATGGTAAGGTGATGTAGACAGGTATTTTCTCTGCCAAAGCTATAGTAGGTCTCACTGTACCATGAACTTTCTATCTATTTATGAATCTCAGAGGATATCCAGTTTCCGTTAATGTTTTACTTAGCAACCTAACATCATCATCAATGGCGTTATTTGTACAAATACGATCAAGTCTGTTAAATAGACACCTCTACAAACCCCGTTTGTATTGAACGAAACGATAACTAAAATAAAGAAAGTATTGAACTGTCCAAGATGGTGTGATCTTGAACGGAGAAAATACATTAATAATATTCTCGTCTTATAGGAAAATTGATTAAGAGCATCAGTACGCCAATAAAATTATTATTCCACCTACCAAAGCCACAGCTCTTGTACTCAAAATCTCTGCAACTGGTACGACTGTCACATAGGCTACATTAGCAGCTGTGTAAACTAGAGTCACTAGTAAGCACGATAACCTAATTACTATAGACAAATGTTTTCTGGGGTTTATCATTTCTCCAACCATACAATTTAAGTTAGTCCAGCCGCCATAAGCAAATAAACAACTGTAAAGTGCATTAGCTATTTTACCAGGACTCCAGTCCGAATCGACGAAAGGTTCTTCCAGCTCTTCATAGCGACCTAAAAGAAGTTAAACAATAAAGTACAATGCGAGATACCTAAATCATTCCATGAACAGTGATTACAATTACAAATACATAGAGATTATAAATACTAGTCAGTTGCTTAGAAGAGATAAATCACAGTGAGTAACTAACAGCGATTGAAAACAGCTTAAATGGAAACACAGGACAGAGCTGGTTGGAGAATATCAGTCAGTGGCGGATGCTACACGAGGGATTACAGACGTAAGTAGGACGAAGGATCATTTTACTCATTCACAATTTATTGAAGAATCACTTCATTCAAATCGAAATCTTTGAAAAAATAAAAGTAGTCTGACATATTATTGCAAAAGTCATATAATCAAAGAGTGATAACAGAAATGAAATGTTCAATCAATTAATTAGTTATGTGTATTCTTGACAAAAGAAAGGGAAGATTATTTTTCTCAAGCTTGATAACAAAAATTGCGATTTTTTAAACTCACTAAAGTAGGTCTCATCACATACAGTCGTACGGTTTTATTCTTCGAAAACTTTTATACAACACTTACTATTCTGTAAACAAAATATCATTCTTATTTTAGACTAACTTAACACACTTGTTGCCATTCATTTTAGATTAAACAACCACATCATCTGAAATGAGGAACTCCTGAATGATGCACATTAATAAAATCTTCATATCAAGATTAAAGCACTCACAGTTCAACAAAAATCACAAAACAAAACCAACTCTAATTATTATAGATAACAAAAGGTATTTAAAATAATTTTAAAGAATGATATAATTAAATTACCAAATCCAGACTGTACAAATCCGGTTACAATGATCATTATAAGAGCGGCAAGTTTCGCAAGCGTAAATATATCTTGTATTCTGGTTGAAAATTTGATTGAAAAGGAATTGGCGAAGCTTAAAAATGCTAAGCAAAATGAAACAAGATGACAATAAATTGGCAAATTTCCATTAAAATATCATCAGTGTGATCGTTCTAAACATTTTCAGATGAAAAATCATCAGTAATAGTGAAAACAGCAAACTATTGTGAGATAGTAACTCACTAAAGACAATGGTAGATGTGTCGCTCAAATTCGTGGATTGGTTGAATTTAGACACTCACACCGTTGGATGCCGGTCAGCTCAGTGGTCCAGTGCTTAAGCGCTCGCGTTCGAGATTGATAGGTCCTGGGCTCAAACCTCGTGAGGCGAGATCGTGGATACGCACTGTTGAGGAGTCCAACGATAGGAAAAAACGACCGTCCAGTACTTCCAGGTTTTCCATAGTGGTCTAGCTCGAATGGACTCTTGATCTCAATCAATGAAAAAACTACATAACCTTCTTCTAAGTGAACTTCTTCCAGTATCTTATCATCAAATTCATTTATCACATATCGATTCCATTGATACTTTTAGTTTGACAAGTAATTAGATAATAAACGAACCGTTTATTATGTGAACAATGACGAGAATATATTATTTATTCAAAACAGTTTACTGAAGTTACAGATTATTAACTACCAGTAGTATTGAGATCTATAAGCCAACTAATCAAAATATTTAAAGTGTCAAAAAACAGAATGTTTACTGATGTAATACATTTGAATTCATCTGGTATTAATTATGATTAAATCGTTGTCATTTCTCAAATCTGTCAAAACCACAATTTACGATTGAAGGCACACAGTCACCAGAAATTAACACTTCTCAGTTTTCCTTTATTCACTCAGAACTCATAATTTAACTGTCATCAGTTTTTCACCTTCTGATTCGTATTTCGTTTATTCACATTTTGACACTTTCGGCACTTATCACTTATCACTCAAACAACTTTTATTCAATTTCACTGGTTTCAGTCCACCATTATTCCCAATCATCATTCTTCTGTCGTACGTGTTTTGCGTTAAAATCCCTACAGATCACATACATTTGGCGAGAATGTCAAAAAAGATCAGGATTTATGGTATTTTTCCCAAATGTTATTATACTCTATTCAACTTTAAAGAACAAATGAATTTGGTGGAACGATTGAGGTCATCCAATTCAAGGAACGAAGTATCTAATAACCAGTGCTTTATGTTCATCAGCACTGTTATACTCTCACCCAACAGTGTTTGTCATTTTTATGTTATAAAACTGCGTTTGATGAGGACCATTGTCGAGCTTCTTCATCTTAACAACTACTCTCATTTTCCGCTTATCAAAAATACAAACAGTGCATTTTATCCATAACAGTGCATACGAGTTATTGTTGGTTGAGTATATAGTTCGGCACATCTTAATTGATAAAATGGAAAAAACGCTGTAGGGAAATATTTTTAAACATACTAATACATAAAACCGCCAAAATCCTGATCAGCGTAAAGGGCAGTGAACAGTCTGGATACAAAGGTACAACAACATACTCCCCAAATGTCAAAGCTACAATAGCGATAGTTCCAGGTCTTACGACCATTACTTCCATCCACAAACGCAAAAATCCAATAAATGGTCCAAATGCTTCATATACATAAATATAATCCCCTCCGGATCGCTCTATTATCGTGCCAAGTTCTGCATAACAGTACGCCCCGAGCATACTGAAGATCCCACATGCAACCCATATAATTAGACTAGCTCCTATGCTTCTGACATTCAGTAAAATACCAGTGGGACTGACAAATATTCCTGAGCCAATCATTGATCCTACTACGATGGTGATACTGGTTACAATACCAATAGATCGCTTCAGTTTTACAACATCTGGTTTATCTACGACAACGGTGACGTCATCATCCAACTTCTTGTTTGCTGCCATGCCACTACAATATAAAATACATTATAATTTGCACTTGCAGTAGTACAAAGTGGCCAAACGACTTTCAATAAAATGACGCAAGTTATAAAATATGTCTGACTTCAATCGTATGGCTTCCAGAGATTTAACTTTCACAAAGTAAAATGTGATTAGTTTAAAATCACCAGAATTCATCAAAAAGTGAAAACTATTTTCACCCTGATTTTGAACAACCCAACCATACAAGTGAGATGAAATGGAAGACGATAAATATATTATGACATCAGGTTAGTAAAACTTAAGCCAAATACTTATGGCAAAACTTTGAGCCATCATATCTCCAGCTATAAACTTTCACATTTAACCGGAATACGAATGAGAAGCTACATGTGGTCTGTAATTCAATCAAATTACCTTAAGAGATCTCAGTTTAGACAAATTGGTGGTTTTCCCAAAGACAACTGCTCTTTTAATTCAGTTAGATACACTGACGCTTGTGCAATTCTTCAGTACAAAAGGTGAGGAAATCAGTCTTCAGTAATGAGGATAGTAGGTTGATGAACCTGTATTAATCCTGACGCACTGCTTTCCAGTGAAGGTCCAGCTTCTCCTTGAAAGTATTCACTGATGGGGCTGATACCACTTGTTCGGGTAAGGCTTGGGCTAACTATATTTTTCGAAATACAACATAATAATTAGTTGATCCAAGTCTCGTTATACTCAGTTCGTCAAATAATTTTGAACCGCTCAACACAACTATGTGAAAGGAGTTCTGATAATTTTGAGCAGATCTGAGCAAGTAACTCGAGTTACTTGTTATCAGCTATAATTCAGTCTTTAGGCAGTGACGAAGCTTCTGAGACTACCTCATGTAGACAAATAAGAAACACTTCAGACCACTGTTTTTCAGCCATGGAAATTTCACACATAATCTAGACTATGATTACTAGCTAGTAATCAAGACCGTTTCGAATTCTTGAATGAAAAATGATAAACACATATTAAAAACCCAATGAAACTTTTGATCAAGAGGTTTACCAAAAACTGTCAATCAGACCGAAGAGAGACTCTTACTGATCTCAATTAGAACGTCAAGTGTGCACGATATGTTATAAATACTTTGTAAAGACTTCATCGGCAATTTAAACAATTAGAAGCTTCAAAGAACAAATTGAGTCACTTGTAAAAGCCGAACTAAATAATCTTAGAAATTTGATTGTAGAAAAATACAGTCAAACAGTCGAGATATTAACACTGGCGATCAATAAACAACACTCAGAGTCAACTTCGTTAGTACATGCAAAGCGAACATGGAAGTAGGTTCATCAACAACGTCATTTGATTGCAAACTGTTAGAAACCACAATTGCACTACCTTTATTACAGCACATTGGAGTTCAACTAGATATGAATTACGAAGTTTCTCGTCTCTTTTGGACTTAGTCTTCACACACGATGATGATGTCGGTCAAATGACTTTCCTGCCACCCCTAAGGAGAAGTGATCATGCAGCCATTTTATTCAAGTTCATGGCTGAGATGGCCTGTCAGACAGTTGTGCCGGCCGGTCCCCACATATGGAAGTCAGACATGGAAGCGCTAAACTCTGCAGCATCGGCTGAAAACTGGATATATATGAGGTACGGACTCATTTCAGGCAGTTATACAAACCGGCAACTCAACCGTATATATCCTACACAGTCCCAAAGAACAAAAAGCATCGCCATCCCTGGACAGACCGGGATATTTGAAGTCCACTAAGACAAAAGGAGAAATGTTGGAATGTTGCCATCAGCCTTGGCACAGCATGTACTATGGAACGCCACAGGTGTAATTAAAACCAAAGGAACTCTGAGAAAATATGAAATGCAGTTGGCACAATCTGCAATCAAGCAGTTTAAGAGAATATTCTCATACCTAAATTACAGAACAAGGATGCAGCATCAGATAGCCAACCTAACTAAGGAAAAGAGCGGATCTGAAACGATAGAGGATGATTAAGAAATAGCAGAGGCTGTGACAAACTATTTTGGGGCAGTTTTCACTCAGGAACCTCTTCTAGACGAAGGAGTAGACCCAAATACGAAGTCAACAAACCGTCTGCTCACCGATGACTTTGATCAAGACAATGTACTAAAGGCTCTTAGCACCTTAGATACGGTGAGTCAACAGGACCAGATGAACTTAATTAATGAAGGGAGTAGAACTGAAACGATAGAGGATGATTAGGGAAAAGCATAGGCTACGTCAAACTAATTCGGGACAGTTTTGTCACAGAGACCTCTTCTAGACGAAGAACTAGACTCAAACACAAAGTCAGCAAGACGTCTGCTGAGTAGAGAAGCCAAGAACGAACAAAATTCCCGTGGCATACAGGTTTTCATACCGAGTCATCAACACTTGGAACCTGTTACCCGAAGCAGTGGTGTCTCATTCGAGAGAAGAGTAATTACCCAGAGAAGCATACAAGAGAAGGAATAACATAGGCCGTAGGCCTTCTGTCCTTATTATTATCAATGTCTTTATTCAATACTATATTTCGCCGCGGTTAACGTGAGACTTTAGATCGTAGAGTACTAGCACTCCTAGATCTTTTACAACTTGGAGTATCTTTCGAGGTGAGTTACTTAAGTTGCAGGCGTTTTCTAAACAAGTCTCAGATGAACTTCTGTACACTTTTAGATGCCAAAAATAAAGTGGGTCATCACTTGAAAAACTTCGAAGTCGGGTCATATCCTCCCGAAGTTCCATGTTATCTTCTTGGTTTAAAACTTGTCTACGAATTTTCACATCATCAGCGAAAAGCGATGAATCAGACTATACTTGCTAAGGAACGTCATTTATCCGAATTAAATAGAAGGACGTTGTAGTACTGAACACTGAGAAACCACATTAGGACATTCAGTAGTCTGAGAAAAAAGGACGTTTACTCTGACCCTAAGAGGTTCAATATTTAGGTATAAATTAAGTTAACCAATAAACCTTGACTTGATACCTCGTCTGAAAACTGGTGAAATGTTAACCAGCTTGCATAACGGAATAAGGAATCCAGTTGGGGGGGGTGGAATGAGACGTCCACCTGCTGTAGGCTGCCCTGTAAAGGTGACACATCCAATCGTTTGAAACTGTAACACCTGTTGTTACTGGGATGTTGCGGCTCATTTTTGGAGACAAAACTAAAGGCTATGACGGCATGATCACATTTTCCCAAAGGGAGCCAGGATTGAGAGGTTGTCTGAATGCTTCTCCACCGAGTTGGTAACCTCCCATTTTCTAATAATCCCAAATCGTAAATGAGGTTGAATTTTTACCTCCGATGTACATGTTAAGAGAACTTGACTTGAGGAAGATCGATGTATCCTAGAATCAGAACATGAGTGTGGGATAATCCCTCCAGCATAACACTGTCAGATGTAGGCTTTCCGTAAATGAATCTAACCAGATATCTCGAGATGTTGGAAAATTTCACTGAGCACCATACTGTTATATCCCGATGAGAATAATTAATGGTACCTGTTGGAATCTATTTCTCGACTAACACTTTACGTATATTTCTATCGTATAATTGTTAAGTAATTATGCTGCTCACATTCATGTTCCCTTTATCATAAGCTTTTTGACCTATGGACTATTATTATACGATTTATTATTGATGAGTCATGCCCAGTCCATGAATTACAGTCTCCCACGTTCACAGCCATTTTGGCTAATTCTCGTACGAATATTGTTTCCTATGTTATGGTAGGATGCGGTCCGTTTGGTTGGTATATAAACCCAGTATGTTTGAAATGAATGATTCATATCGCAGAGGCTGAGACTGATGTTCCGGACTCAAAAAGCGGGCAGGGCTAGGTGGGAAGGAGGACCGGTAAAGACTCTAGACTGCTCGTACTTGTTTTATGCGTCATTGGTCCAGTCGATAAATCACTGTTCTCTAATTGGCGGTATCATCACGTCATACATTAATAGAACACAGGACACAATTTATAACACATACAGATTCGTCAAGATTGATAGATTCCCGTGTTTAAATTTGAAGTGGATTTTTATTCTTGGTAATTCATATCCGCTAATTGACAAACTCAGTCAAGGAGTGAATTAAGAACTTTTGGGATTCAATATCATGTAAATAAAAAATCTCATCATGAATTATATGTAGTTAGTGTTAGTAACGAAGACAATACCGCATACAAATCAAATTTATAATCAGGTAATTTTTAATTTATTTATTACAATGTTTTGTCAAGTACAGCGATCCTAGATCTTCTGAAGTAAATAACCAGAATTGTCAAAAATAATGTTGTTATATACTAAACGGTCGTCTATTCATGTCTAGATATACCTCTATATCATGATATGTCAAATATAAATGTTCGATAACTGAAATTAGATAAAATGGTAGTGTGGTGTGTGCTACTTATGTCGACATAAGTAGTAGTATATAACGCTAGTCAGGAATAGAATGTCCGGCAACAGAAGGTTGAAAAGATCGAAGAGGAAAGAACGGGAACAGAAAGCCATCGATATGGAAATGCAGGAACAATGAAGTCTGAGACAGTTAATGAACATTTTGCAAATAATGAATTGGATTATGGTTTTTCTATTTCACCAAGTAACTGTAATTTCATGCTGAAAATAATCGGTTATACTCACCTGTGTTCTCTTTCACTACAGTAGTATTTATGAGACTTTAATTATCACCAAAATATATATACGTGTTTAATAACTAAGCAAAATTTGTTCAATACCATTATATTCCAAAACCTTGTTTCTGAATACCTTAATCAGAAAACTTAAATTTATTGATTAAAATTTCTAATCATATCTGCTAAGTATGGATTATGTAAACCAACAATACTTTAACATTAAACACTGACATCATCACTTCTCTTCACTATTATTCATGATAATAACGATTAGTTCAATTAAAAACCCATAACATGAATAATCTGTGAAAATGAATCATTTGACTAAAACACTGCACAATATTAGTTGTGACAGTCATTAAATGCAAAAATGCTTCAAGATTACATATTGACCCTTTAAATAAACGTTAAAATCGACATTATAAATATGATTAATAAGTTCATATAACCACCAATTGATTTGATTTTGTAAACTTCAAGGGTAAGAAATGCATTGAATTGTTGGCTACTTTTTGATGGAGTTTTGTTTGCTGAGCTGGATGGTTAAGTCGTAAAGATTTGATCGTCATTCTGAACGACATCATCAGCAGAAACTTCAAGTAGAAGTGAAGTGTTTGAATTTCACCACATTTGGCTTACAGCTTGTCCAGCAGACATCGATCTTGATTGGTTATTGTTGACCTTTAACTAGTCATTGTTTACTTCTTTATTTTATTCTCAGTCCTATATTTGTCCATAATTTTTCTGAATAATTGATAGATTTGGTCGAATTCAATGTGTTTGCTGATTAACTAGAGTGTCGAGATTCTAAAAATTCTCTTGTGTTTTTAGAATTGTATAATACTTGAATTATTTGAATTGTAGTATGAACTAGGAATCCCAGAATTAACGCAATTGAATTAAGAAGTAAGACACAAGCACAAACGAATGTATTGTATTTGGAATTCGAAATCGAGCATTCAACAAGTACAAAGGTATTATTAGTTCATTCAAACACCACAAATTGCCCCTATCCATGATGTGTGGTGGACCAAAAACGTATGTTAACCAAAAATTAGCAATAAAGTTATTACGTCCAAAAGTTAATATAACAATAACAACTTATAAGTTATTAACACGAAATAAAAGTTCAGGGATGTTACTTAAATCAGCTGGCTGTTGAGTGTTCCGTCGTGTTTGGTACCGAAATCCACAATTATAGATAATTAATAATTCCAATGAGGTAGATATGGCTCCAGTAAGTTTTTCTGATGTAGAATGCAATAGAAATGTCACAGAAGTCTATAAATATACATGATAGTTAATTAATAGTTTAGTTATTATATCGACGGGCAAGATAGAACGAGGCTTGTGTGTATAAGAGTGTATTTATTAATGCGCAGTTAACAATGTCGTGCTATGCGTAATTTTTAAAAGGAAGGAAGTAAGTAGTCTAGGTCACACACTCAAACAACAAGTACAATCGTTTAGTGATAAATGTACAGATTATGGAAATAAACAAAATAAATACAAAAGCTATCAAAAACTATTTACAAAATAGGCTTATTAGGCCTATCTCCACAGATGTCAACAATTTTCCAATCGAATCTGAGTCCACAATTGTCCACATACATTGATATAAGTGAGGATATAATATATCATTCACCTAAGCTACAAATGTTCTCTACCATTGTTGTCTACTAATAATAGTGACCATGTGTATAGGTTACAAATTAAATAAACAATCAATTTTCTTGGGATTTAAAGCTAGCCAGTATTACTTGTTTGTATCTAGATAGAATCCCCAAGTTCTTTGTTCTGTGCATATTAATAAACCTGAAGTATTCTTGCTAAAGAAATTAGTTCAGTCTCTTCTCTTTCAATGATGATAATATCTAGTTGTACGAATCAGCTTCCTACTTTTTTTTAATGCCTTACCTTGAAAATATTTATTACCAATTCGATGCTCTCTCTAACGAGATTTCAATGTCAAATTCATTTTATCATGTTATAACAATCATCATCAAAATTATTATTCATTATCTGATATTTGTGTTATTACTAGTTAATTTTCCGATCTTCAAAGCGGTCCTGTTGATAGTTTTGTAATAAGAGTAACTGTTCTTTATGTCATTAATAATGTTGTTCACCTATGTAACCTCCCAGTGCACTGGTATTCAAAACTGTATGTAGTGTGTTAAAGTCTTTGATGAAATACCAAAAACTATTCAGTAATAAGAAACGGTTATGACAAACCATCAGTGAAATAAATTAGAAATGTAAATGATATTCAGTTATGGTTTTGTTAAATGGAGAATTGACAAAAGTGGTCAATATAAAACACTAGATTCCAGCTTAGTCATTTAAAAGCACCACACCCACAGCAAGAACTGATGCTACTGGGCACGACATATCTAGAGCTCACCGACATGTATGTTATGAGCATTGTAATAAGCCATTCACTTCATAGTCTTTTCATGCATATCGATAAATTACTAATTACACGATATAATGTGAATTATTCTTTATAATTATGTTTCATTGAATTCCCAAATCATTGTCAACATCTTAGGATTCATTAGTTAATCAGTTTAATCAATTATTATTAATAATAACCTGATTTAAGGTGATTATGAACAACATAGATATAAGCGAACAATATTGTTTTCTATTAAATCCTCATCAGGCTTTACTCTGTTATACCGTAATATTTATATACATATACGAAATTATTAAACCGATCAGCCATGAGTCAATGATGATAACAGTGGAATAGATTACATAAATAAGTGAAAATTACAAATTTGTAGTGTGATGACAAGTGTATTAGTTGTGATAAGAATAATAAAGGCTTGAATCAATGTTACATAATGGGAAATAGGTCAACGATTAGAAAAATATAACATTCATAGAAAGGTTATAAGATTACGTAACAAGAGGTGTTCCGATAATTGGACTATGAAGTGTTTATTTGAGAAAAGAAAAGGATGTGAGGGTGTGAATAAAAATAAACGAAGAAAGAGTATGGGAAATAATAATAAATGAAATCATTTATTAAGACCAAGGGAGAGATAAGAGTGTTACAAATCTCTTATGAACACAAAGACTTGGATTGTTGGCTCGAATTCCTATAGCTTCTGCTATATGTAAGAGACAAAATAGAAAACCATAAGAAAAACTAGTAGGAATGCGATGAATAATTTTAAACGACTTATTTCTATCTACTACATGACCGCTATTGATCAAGTGTGATAGGACCGAGCTGCGTACTGTCTTGACAATATCTTTTCCTAACGGCGAAGGGAGGTGTTTACGAATAATCAGAATTGGATACTTTGGAAGTAAAACTAGATCAATTTGTGCAAAATCAAAGGAAAATTATCAGTATCCTGAAGAAAATGGACAATATTCAAATGTTTCGATGTTGGATTTCGATCACTCTAATGAGTTAACTATGTTGAGTGAAGTCCTCAATCGTTGTGAGAATAATGTTTCAAATGAATCATACTCTGATCGGATTCATGATATTATTTTACCAGAATTATTTGTTTCCAATGAAATTATTTACAGATACGTGGGAGATATGACGCGAGCGCATCAAATTCTGATCGGAATTCAGATGTGATTTGTTTTAATGACTCATTTATTTCAAATGAAATCTTAGTTGAATGTGAGGAAGAAGTTTGAAATGTGTTGAAATCTGTATACAATCCTGATCCTGTCGCATCAGATGTTATTTTTCCTCATAATTCGTTTATCTCTAGTATTATTCCTAATGTGTGTAACACATATGTTCCGAATGAGTCAAATTCTAGTCACATTTCTGATGTTAATGTATCAGATGTCAGATATTCTCACGACCGATATACATTGAGTAGAGTCCCTACTCAGTAGTATGATGAATCAGAAAGGATAGAAAGTTTTCCCGAAGCAGTCAGAGAACCAGTTTGCCCAGATATGAAGTTTGTACAGTCAGTAAATCTTAATCGAGTCTAAGATTATCTTAATGAGTACGAGTCAGATGCATATCTTCTATTTGATTGTTTTGCAGGTGAATCGAGCCTTGATGAGTCACATGTGTTAATTACATATATCAATGCAAATTTATCTGATAATTGTAACAACGGCCTTAGTTATTTTAATGTTAAAAGCAAAAGGAATGTATATCGTATTATTAATGCAATTCAAAGCCACCTGATGAAATGACTCAAATTATATGTCAGTGTGTAGCCCCTAATACTCATAAATAATGATCGAACTGTGAGATATGAGATGATAGTGCAAATTGGGAACGTGAAATTCGTCATGACATTGAGACATAAAGACCCAATATTGTTTCGTGAGGAGGTGGGATGTGGTGTTATGATGATTATCATCCTTTTTATATGAATATGGGACCAAATAACTACCTACACACTTTAAACGAAAGGTGATGTGTGGTAGTGAACGTAAAGTTTGATTCATTGAAGAGGAAGAGAATGTTGTATTTGTAAAATCTCAGCGAATGAATTTGAAGTAAATCCAACGTCTCGCCTGGTAAT
Organism: Schistosoma haematobium; assembly: GCF_000699445.3. NCBI lineage: Eukaryota > Metazoa > Platyhelminthes > Trematoda > Strigeidida > Schistosomatidae > Schistosoma > Schistosoma haematobium. The sequence goes on along the minus strand of NC_067199.1, from coordinate 337,354 downwards.
CTGGTTCAAGCTTTTGCAAGGAAAATATAATCAAACAACAAAATTATCGAATATAGATAGGTACATGGTTCTCTTGTTTACTGTATACTGAATAGGTCATCCAATCAACGTTAAAGTAAGTATTTACATTAATGTGTAACAGATATGTGATGTGAAACGAAAAGTGTTAACATAACAGATTGTGTGTATACGTAAGTAGTGTGAGAAGAAGATATTTCATTCACCATATATTGTCATCGGTCAGTAGAATATTAAGAAAAACATATAATTTTTTATATGTCACAATATGCATAAAATGAGGATAAATAAATAAGATAAAAGAATGAATCCAAAGAGGAATTGAAAGTTTGTGTTATTTTAATGCTCCAGTCAATTGTTTAACATATTTAGATAAGATAACTGATTTCAACCGTTGAATGTATTATCTATTGATTAGTTAATATGATATAGACAGATCAAATGGAATAAGGAGTTCAGGTTTACTTATTTACGTCGGGAAATAGAAGCAGATATGAAAAGTATGAATAACAACTGGAAGGAGCTAGAAAGGATTGCCCAGGATAGGGTTGGATGGAGAATGCTGGTGAGTGGCCTATGCTCCTTCACGAGGAGTACACAAGTGTAAGTAAGTAAGTTATCTATTTATATTCGATAATTTTGATGTTTGATTATATTTTCCTTAGAACAGCACATATAAGCGAACAATATTGTTTTCAATTAGATCGTCATCAGGCTATACATGAATATTTATACGAAAATGTTAAACCAATCAAGGCAATATGGGTCAATAATCACAATGAAATAGAATAAGTCACCTTCTACCTGAAGTTTGTGCTGATGATGTCGTTCAGAAGAACGATGAAAGCTCCACGACCAAACCATCCAGCTCAGAGAACAAAACTCCACCAAAATCATCCACCTGAGCTACAAATCTTTTCCACCATCTGAATAAGTCACCACACATATTAGGTAAAAATACATGTTGATAGTAGGAAGACAGGTGTACTGATAATAGTAAGAATAATAAAATGCGATTAAAAAAAAACTCTTATCAATAGTTAAACGTTGGAAATAGAAGGTCAAACAAACATGGGTAAATAGACTAGGAATAGTCAACACCAAAACATTAACATCATTACGTAATAAGATGTGTGTAAATAATCAGATAGTGAAGAATACGAAGAGGCGGAGAATGACAAACAAATAATGAATGTGGAAATAAGGTTAACGATAACACAAATAGAATAAAATAAATAATGATAATAATAAAAACTAAGAAAAATCGTTTGATAAGTTATAACTGACCATGAAAGGGAAAATGTTTAGATCAGATTGCCAAGCGAAAAGTTGAATTTACTTCAAATTCTTTCGCTGAGATTTTACAAATACAACATTTATCCTCTTTAAGGTTTCACATTAACTCGGCGCCCAAATACTGTGAAACTATTCATTCAAATTTAGACTAAAGTTCTTATGTAAAGTATGTTTGGTCGTTGAGAGTGCAAATACAACCACAGCCTACAGACTATTAAATAACCAAATCAATTTATAAATTTCACACATCAAGATCAGTGTAGATAAGGTCTCTGACCCGTAACATGAGATTATTAGACGTTGTTAACTGACAAAAGTAATGATTTATATTTAGTTGGAAAGGCAAAATTCTTCAGTCACTTATTATCATAAGTGTATTTTACTTATTTACGCCTGTTACCACTCGCAGAGTGTTAGTTATGTCCATAACCACCCAATCAAATCGTTGTTGTCAAGCTTCCACCACGTCAATCTGGAATGATTTATCTGTAGTCTATCCCTGTTCCATGTAACCTGCCAATTGAATGACGTTATTATCCTATTATATTAGCGTGACTCAAAACGTCTATTTATTTCGATAATACAGGCAATACTGGTCGGTGTGTTTGTGCGTTCCACTTGATGAGTATAATTCCTTTCATTATTGTACTAATCAAATTGTTAATTTTACGTTTAAAAACAGATAAAGTTTTCAAACCCAGATGTCCTTGTTCTGACTATAGCTTTCACATATACTTTGTGGTCGCCAGTGTGGCGTTTACAGTTTTAGTAGAATATCTGTAGGATAAATTAAATCCTACATGTAGAATCATAAGCCAACCATCACCATTCTACATCGAACTCTGTCCTGAACAATCCGTTCCAGTCTCTATTCATCCAATACTCGACTCACTGTGTTTCTTTGGTATTCCTTTTATCCGTTTCACTTCAGGATTTCAAGTTAGTTCTTGCCTCGTGATGCAGTTTGATAACTTCCACAATGTATGTCCTATCCACTTCCAATGTCTTTCCCAAATTTCCTCTTCAGCTGGAGGCTGGTTTGTTTTTTTTCTACAGTAGGCAGAGGCTGATGGTATCTGGCCAACGGATATTGAGTATCTTGCGTAGACAACAATTTATAAATATTTGTACTATCTTGATGGTGGTTCTCCAACTTCCAGCTCCATATAGTCTTAACGTTCGTATTGATTGAACCACACCTTGAGCTTTCGACCTAAAGGTCTGATCCACAAGGCAATGGAGCTACGTAAGGAGATGCAGTCCTATGGTAGCCAGTGGCGTATAATTGGCTCACGCGCCATTTGTTCCTACAGGATACTGGAGCTCGTGTGCACCACTGGCTTGGAGTCGAGTTTTCGAACACAACCTCATCAACTGATTTGCAATGATTCCCTGAATTCGACGCCAGTGGGGTGAAAGCAAATGCGTGCTCGTATTAGAGCATGACCAGAGACTAAACACGTATTCCAGAACAAGCGGGAGTATTCTATCGAGCTTCTCCAACGGTAACTGTTGGAACATGGTCTATTAAAGTCTATCGTTGGCTTGGTGCAGCGGGTCGCCATGTTAGACGATGTCTCTCCTTAAACCTTAAACTAGTGCTTGTTAGAAGTAAACGGTTGTCTGAGCACAGTTGCAGGAGACCATCACCAATATCTGTTCGCTGACACGGAATACCAAAATACACACCTAAATGTTCTTCTGTTTGGTTTAAGCAATCTACCTAGGCATTAAAGTCACCTGCTATGAGTACTATGTATAAGTGCATAGCTTCTTGAAAAACTTCGGTAAGCTTCCCATAAAATTCATCTTTCACCATTTGGCTTAGAAGGTCTCAAAACTGTTATTTGTTGTTGAGCAGGATTTATGTAGTTTACGCAGTAGCAATGATACATATCTCATTTTCAATGAATGATAATGTAGTTGTTTTTGTCATTATAAGTCAGCAAACTCCCAAAATTATCGCTTTCAATGACACTCATGCCGCCAATGTTAATACTTAAAGTCTTTTTTATATATATCTCAGGAAATGAGTGATTGAAGCAATTTTCGCTTTTCTATTTCTTTAGTCATCTAGGCCAATTCGGGTGACTTTTGTTCACAAGTTCGTCAGCCAAGTAACTGTTTGCATCAAGAACTCTGAACATAAACCATTCCTAGTTGACTACTCCAACAACACACACTAGGGCAATATTACAATTACAGGTGATTACACCAATAATAGCTTAAGATAGCGCGTTCTGTAGCAACTTCATTTCAATTGAAATATAACATGAACAGAATAACACAGACATTACAAATTTCATACATATAACCATAGATTGAATAAAGAAAACCAATTGTTTGCATACAATTTACATATATTTTGTTTATCTAAATCTCATGAAAAATAAGAAGGAGAGAGAGAGACACAGAATCAAATCATATACACTTTGTGTAGTATATTGGTTGGCAGTCTATGCTCCATTGGGAGTAACAGGCGTAAGTATGTAACTAAGTAAGTAAGTTGTGTCGTCAATTAGCAATGCCCAAAATTTCCCATTACGTAACCACCAGTCAAGTCACAAGAAAATTTTAGGAAAATAATTTTGAAAATATAAAAATTCAAATGAAAAAACAAAACAAGAATAGAATGATCAAAAAGAAATTTCAATCACAAGTAGACAAAATGTACAAAACTATTGCAGTCCAAGAAGAAGAGCAACCGGACATCGGTTATCAACGTTGATCGCTTCATTGTTTTTAAATGAAGTGAATGTAGCACTTCACAAAAAAGGCGTTAAAAAAACAGAAAACTAATGAATCAGCTACATTATCTTTTTGTATACGGTGAATTTATACAATAAGTGAGTGTTCGGGTAGCACAACAAAATGACTGTTTAACAATGTTAACAATACACAATAATTCTATGCTTTACCTTTCATCTTCAACTGGATGGTACAATACGGAAAAGTTTTTGTAATCCAATCGTGATGTTTACTGGAAAAATAAACAAAACATTGAATGAAAACAAACAAAAAAACAAAGAAGAAGATGGAGAATATCAACAAAATCTACAACTGATTCGATGATGTTGAATTCAGCTATTCGTAAACAAGTTTGTCTAGTTCAATCATCATCATCATCAAATCATTTCAACAACTTTGGAATGATTTTATCACATATGATAATTTTTATCAGGTCAATTACATATTAACTTGTTATGATCAATGGAAGATATATGAAGATTTTGTTGGGACGGCTTCTGAGAACTACGACGGAGCCTCCAGAGTTCCTAGAGGAGTCGAAGAGTACTATCCAATCAGAATGCAATGGAGCCTTCTAGAACATCAACGTGGCATGCCACTATTGGTCAGTAGTGTAACATGCCTCTTTACGAACTGGTTGACTTGTGAGGGTTCTAGCATACAAATGCTCAAGTTATACACGGTATATTAAGAATCTGAGCACTAGATATAATCTTTAGATTTAATTCCTTACCATTGTTATTACATTAGAAAACAATCGATATTTACATTAAAAAACTATTCCTGTTCCTTGTTATAAACTATTCAAACTTCAAATAATCCACAAAATTGAGCGACACATCCACAGCTGTTTTTACTGAGTTACTATCACACAACATACCCAGTTGAACTCCACTGGTCACTGATTCTCACTATAACTCCAGGAAATACCTCTTGAAGTCAGTCACCAGTGAGCATATATTGAATAATATCAGAAGGGGTTTTGTGTGAATATTATAGTGGTTTTAATAGTTGAGACCATGAGTCAATTGAAGATAGATCACCATGCAAAACCTAGAAACACTAGACGGCCGTTTACGCCTATTGCGGGACTCCTCACTAGTGCACATCTACGATTCCACTTCGCGACATTCGAACTCAGGATCTATTGGTCTCATGATCTCAACTGCTAAAGTTACTGCAATATCCACAAAAAGTCCCACCTGACATATTATTGTACTATTGGATTATTGTATTGAAACTTATTGTCCTAGCTATCACTGTTATGATAAATTTTATTATTGCCAATCTGTTGACCGATGGATGACCTAATAAGAAACATCATGTGTCATTCATTGAATGCATGAATATTATCATTTGACTTGAGAAAATACTCTTTTCTAGTTTAATAACAGCTGAAAAACATTTTCACAGTAAAGAAAATGAAAGTCCAGTAACTACTGGCTAGAGCTTATTAAGGCATGTGTATTAGTAGTTAACACATAAGATGTTTGTATACATACCTGAAATAGCAACAATTATTAGAAATCAATACTTAGATTTGGAGATCTAATCAGAAGATTGAATTATTTAAACCTAATACCTAACTCAAACCTCATAATTTCTTTCCGTTTAACTCAAGTGTTGATGTCCAAATTGATTAAATTCATAAAATGTATAGTAGTGTCAATTACTCAAATGTTAAAGTATTTATAATTGTATTGGGTTAAAAGAGTTTTGAGCATCTACATAGTTGCATCATATGGTTTAGCTGTGCTATTCAGAATTCTAAATAGCTGAGATGATATAGTTCTCCTGAAACCAAATATAATCATTAACCACTTTTCCAACATATAGATGGCTGTATAAGATTGTATATGCAGACCCGTTACACTTATTTACGTTTGCGAAACCAGGTAGTGTCTCTAGACCTCAGATAAAACAAGTGTGTAACTCGAAACTGACTAAATAAACCAATAACTGGTAGGTCAGTTAGACCGAAAACGTTCGAAAATATTTCAATTATGTGATATGGAATGTGACTTGACAAAATTACTTACTCATTTTTTCCTGAAATGATTTCGGTTTAGGACTCCACGCACAACCGAATATGTAAACCGGTATACCGGTTAAAATGATCAAAATACCATATACTACAAAGGGATAAGACAATCGAAAATTCAGTAGAGAGATGTAATCATTGTTATATTAGGAAAATAAACCATTCGTGAAATTAGTTCCATTCAACTATAATGATGAGAACATTACTTCATCTTTCAGTAGTACAGATCAAATAGTTTTCCATGAAACTTCAATTTCGATCATTATTTAAGTCATAAAGTGACATAGGAATAACCGACAAGAAGAACCATAGGAAAACTGAACTAGATTTTTCTTAGTTCTGAACTATCTCAACAATGAAGGGCTATAACAAGCTATAACATCAAATACATGCGATATTTTGGTCTTGTGAACAAATGTCGGTTTCTGTACCAATGAATAGCAAAAGATTACTTCGGTTTTTCTACTAAGAGTAGTTTTCGTTAGCAATACACCACGATTTTGCGCGAATGTCATCGATAAGTTATGATCTCGTCTCTCGCCATTTCAACTCAGTAGCTCACAACATACTAACTAACTCGAACCTAGTTACTTATGAGATTATGGCTGCTTGGTTTGTTGTGTGAAATTCAATCTCCACATTCATAGTTGAATAATATAACGAACTGTTATTCCTACATTCAGAAAGTAAACATACGAATTTATAGAACATAATTTATAACAAATGACCTACATGATTCTTGAGGTGATCCATAAAAAGAGAAAATTAACAGAGATGCAGTAACTACTAAGTAGATAATGGCGAATATTATAGGAGCCTGTAATAAATATAGATAATGAAAGAATAAAAATTCTATGATATAGTAGTAGTATTAGTAATAGTTAAAAATATTGAATTAAATGGTAGCGCGGCGTGTGCTACGTATATCGACATAAGTAATATATAACTCAAGTCAGGAATAGAGTGTCTGGCAGATGAAGGTCAAGAAGATCGAGGAGAATTGAATGGGAACAGAAAGCGATTGGTAAGGAAATGCAGAAACAAAGAAGTCTATGACGATTGATTGACATTTTGCAAATGAAGTATTCATTGTATGGTTCTCAGATTTTACTAAGATGTTCTTTAATGTTGCATTAAATTACATTCGACTGTCCCCACGTGTGTTCTCGTTCACTACATCAATAGTAGAAAAGATCTTTTCAATGGTTTAAAACGATTTTAATGCTTTGCTTCAAAATTTTCATCAACGTAACAGCTTTAAAAAGATTTTTCTAATTTTATGTCAGTCCATAAAACAAATGTCTAATCTCAACACTGTACAGAACGAATCTTCCAACAGAAGACTAATGGTTGAAAGAAAAAGTAGTGATGCAGTGCTTAAATTGACGCAAAAGCTAACATAACAATCCAATGCTGACATTGTACAACTCAATAAAGTTGTCCAAAAGAAAAGTTAACTAGAACTAGTCATGATTAATAACAATTTTATGCAATCGTATATTAATGTAATTATTAGATTCGTGAGTCCATTGCAGTTAGACCATTATGGAAAACCTGGAAACACTGGACGGCCGTTTCATATTAGGATGAAACTCCTCGGCAATGCACATCCACCATCCCGCCTCACGAGATTCGGACCCAGGACCTATCATTCTGGAGCGCGAATGCTTAACCTTTGGACCACTGACGGTGTTAATGTCTAAATTCGACCAATCCACGAAATTACGCCACCTTCACCGTGGACTAGCTTCAATTGACTCATCAATTCAATTAATAAATTACCATAATCTCCATAAAACCACTCTCTCATTATAATCATATAATCTTAAGGAATAATATCGCAAACCCACTTCAGAAATTTTAATTTACCTTAACCGGACGTTGAGTATTAGGACGAGTAAATCTGAAAATTACTACAATCAGAACACAAAGACCGATTGCCAACCATTGAACAAAACCCATATAATTCATAAGTGTGAAAATATCTCCAGCAAGCAAGTAAATTATTGATATGATACACTAAAAGAGTAATTAATAAAAGTTAAAAATATAAGCAATAGATTCATATTACACACATTGAACAATAGTAATTCATGTAAATCACAATTTATAATGATAAGTCAACGTTATTTTACCTTAGCGCTATCTCGTAACAAACGTATAGTCTATTGTTGGTCAGAATTTACTAATCGAATTACGTTTTCCACAAATTTAGTCAACTAGACGGCCTGCATGAATATTTGGGCTACCTATTCTCGCCGTTCGTAGTCTTCTTTGAAACTGTAGAATGAAAATCATTGGTCTTGGTGTGTTTCAATTACTACAAAGCCATTATTGTCAAAGTGACCCACAATCTAATTACAATTTCAAACTTATTATCAATAAATGTCACCCTACAACCAGTTTAAACACATTTGATATTGTTGCAAATTAGACATCAAATGTTCACATTTAAGACATACTAACTGATTTGTAAGGATGCAAATACTTTTTATTATCTATTTATGTTGGACGAAAGTAGTGTTATTGTTATGAACGGGGAATTAAGAAGCCCAGACAATTACGAAAGCTATTTTCTTGGGACGTTATTGCATTTCATTCAAACCCTGTAAAACACTTATATTTATTTTTGTCCCTATCTTATTCTACATAACACGAGCTTTCGTTCTATGTATCATTCACTAGCATACCCTTTTTTGTCCCAAAAATATTGTAATTTAAACATTATATTTTGCACTATATTTTCTACCCTAATTCCCTGTTTCGGGCATAACTGTATTTTTCCAAATTATCGTACGTCGTGGTCAAGATATGCACTTATTTATTCATGTACATTTTTGTAGTAATCCGAAATCAGAGAATCCAGAGTTTAGTGTTCCAACTGTCTTGTCTTCTTTCACTCGCGTGCTTGCCAACCAATCAGGATTTAGAATAGTTCTCTCTACCCCAATCGAACTCACGCGTATTAGACTCAAGGTTAAGCCACTCAGCCTAACGCGTCAAGGTCATAATTTAGACTACACAGACCAAGGTCAAGTCGTAACAAGTATCACGGGGTAAAAGCGATCCAAGGTCATAACAGTTATGCAAGGAACTCACAGTGAACAGAACAGCCGGAATAGGTGTTAATCGATCCGTGTGCAAGTAACTGATAAACGCTGGCATTTGTTTCAGCTGACTAGCAACAACAAATATTCTCGATGTAGTCAATATAGTCCCATTGGCACCACCAAACGTTGAACAAGCAACAAATATTGGCATTATCCACCAAAACATTCCGTATATTCTATTAGCAAATGTCTGTTTTTGTTAGTGAACGGAAAAAATGGTTTCAAAGTGAATCCAACTTATTCAGTAATTTCGATAGTGTAATTAGAAGACGAAGATTATCAGAACGATGTGATATATTAACGCAAAACATTTCGAACAATCTGATCACATATACTTATCAAAACATTTGTATATAAAAATAAAAGTCAAATAGACTAGAAATGGAGGGTAAGAGGAAATGAGGAATAATAACGGAACAATGTGAAAACAATTTGAAACCTCATCACTCTGGACAATAAGCTAATATTACCAGGGTAATTTTATGGTGAGAACAAACTGTATTTGAATACACAGAGGGGATTTGAATTTTCGTATAGCTAAGGCTTCAATAAACCTTAGTATACACCCATTTGCACTTTTGTACAAAACCACAAAAGCCGAGTTAAGATCAATCTTATGACCTGTTTCAATTATGTGTTTAGCAATAAGGGATGATGGATGTTTATCCTCTATTCCTATTGGGTCATTTGTTTTTATTTGTTTCTCCAGACATTTGGGTACAAGTTCACACAACCTAGTTTTAAGATCACTATTACTACTTATGTTTGTGTGCGATCACAAATACATTTAAATTGGTAAACACAGTGGGATGTGGCTCAATCGTTTTCTTGTCTTCTAGGTGTTCGATGAGGCATGAACCTTGTTGTTTTCTTGGTAATGACCTTCGCTGCGTAATATGTCTTATTAATGGCTGACTTAGGTATTTGTTTCAATAAAAGGCTACTTGAGTCACCTATAAATGGTAAGGCGATGCATGAATCTCAGAGGATATCCAGTTTCCGTTAATGTTTTATTTAGCAACCTAACATCATCAATGGCGTCATTTGTACAAATACGATCAAGTCTGTTAAATAGACACCTCTACAAACCCCGTTTGTATTGCACGAGACAATAACTAAAATAAAGAAGGTATTGAACTGTCCAAGATGGTGTGATCTTGAACGGAGAAACTACATTAGTAATATTCTCGGCTAATAGAAAAATCGATCAAAAGCATCAATACACCAGTAAAATTACTATTCCACCTACCACAGCCACAGCTCTTGTACTCAAAATCTCTGCAACTGGTACGACTGTTACATAGGCTACATTAGCAGCTGTGTAAACTAGAGTCACTAGTAAGCACGATACCACAATTGCTATGGGCAAATGTTTCCTGGGGTTCTTCATTTCTTCAATCATACAATTTAAGTAATTCCAGCCAGAATAAGCAAATAAGCCACTGTAAAATGCATTAGCTATTTTACCAGGACTCCAGTCCGAATCGACGAAAGGTTCTTTCAGCTCTTCATAACGACCTAAAAGAAGTTAAGCAATAAAGTACAATGGGAGATACCCTTAATGAATTTACTGAATAAATAAATATATCATGGCATAAACAGTGATTACAATCACAAATACATAGAGATTATAAATCCCAGTCAGTCGCTTAGAAGAGATAAATCACATTGAATTACTAACAGCAATTGGAAACACTGAAAAGGAGAATGTAATTTACACAACAGATGTACAGACTAAACAAGTTAACTTTTTTAAAACAAATATTGAGTCATTAATTAACCATCAGAAATGAAATGAATTTTTCTATCAATGTTTTATGGCAAATTGTTGAACCAAATGAAATATTCAGTAGACGCTCAACTTCGAGATCAACAGGCTGATAATCCGTCGGATACTGACTAACTCGCTAAAATACTCATCATTTTTGAACCATCGATTAAATGGAATTCATCACCATGCATTTCCTTCCCTGAGTATACAAGAGCATTTGATAACGTGGATAGTCAAACTTTATGGAAACTTCTTCGATACTAATGAGCACCTAAGAAGATTGCTAGCATCATACGCAATTCACATGACGAACAACAAGGCTGCTCACTTTCTCCCTTTCTCTTTCTTCTGGTGGTTGACTGGATTATGAAGACCATAACATCTGAGGGAAGCACGGAATACAATGGACGACTTGGATGCAACAAGATGATTCAGACTTCTCAGATGACCTACCTCTTATAACCCATGCATACCGACTAATGCAGATAATGGCAACTAATGCTGCACCAGCCTCAACATCAGCAGGTCGCAAAATACAAAGAGGAACAAGTAAGATCCTCAAATACAATACGGAGAACACCAATCAAATCACACTTGATGAAGAAACTATGTAACAGGTGGAGTCTTTCATGTGTCTAACCTGAGCATAATCACCGATGAACGTGGAGGATCCGATGCAGACGTAAAAGCAAGGATTGGCAAAGTAAGAACAGCATTCCTACAGTTGAAAAACATATGGAACTCAAAACAGCTGTCAACCAATATTGGTCAAAGTCTTCAATACGAACGTCAAGATTGTTCTACTGTATGGAGCTGAAACTTGGAGAACTGCCACAACCATCATGAAAAACGTAGAAGTATTTATAAGTAGCTAGTCACTTGGAATCCTAAAGGAACACGTGAACGTGGAAGAACAAACAACACGTTGCTCAGGGAACAGGAGATAGACAACAAAAGAATGAATAGCAGTTGGAAACAGCAGGAATGGGAAGATAGGACAGAGCTGGTTGGAGAATACTAGTCAGTGGCCTATTCTCCACGAGGGATAACAGACGTAAGTAGGACGAAGGATCATTTTACTCATTCACAATTTATTGAAGAATCACTCTATTCAGATCGAAATCTTTTAAAAAATAAACGTAGACTGAAATCTTATTAGAAAAGTCATATAATCAAAGAGCGATAACAGAAATGAAATGTTCAAAGGTTGTTGCATTGAAACAACGTTTAATGTAAGACATATTCAATCAATTAATTATTTGTGTGTATTCTTGACAGAAGACAGGGAAGATTATTTTTCTCAAGCTTGATGACAAATATTGCGAATTTTTAAACTCACCAAAGTAGGTCTCATCACATACAATCGTACGGTTTTATTCTTCGAAAACTTTTATACAACACTTACTATTCTGTAAACAAAATATCATTCTTATTTTAGACTAACTTAACACACTTGTTGCCATTCATTTTAGATTAAACAACCACATCATCTGAAATGAGGAACTCCTGAATGATACACATTAATAAAATCTTCATGTCAAGATTGAACCACTCACAGTTCAACAAAAATCACAGAACAAAACCAACTCTAATTATTATAGATAACAAAAAGTAATTAAAAGAATGTTAAAGAATGATATAATTAAATTACCAAATCCGATCTGTACAAATCCGGTTACTATGATCATTATAAGAGCGGCAAGTTTCGCAAGCGTAAATATATCTTGTATTCTGGTTGAAAATTTGATTGAAAAGGAATTGGCGAAGCTTAAAAATGCTAAGCAAAATGAAACAAGATGACAATAAATTGGCAAATTTCCATTAAAATATCATCAGTGTGATCGTTCTAAACATTTTCAGATGAAAAATCATCAGTAATAGTGAAAACAGCAAACTATTGTGAGATAGTAACTCACTAAAGACAATGGTAGATGTGTCGCTCAAATTCGTGGATTGGTTGAATTTAGACACTCACACCGTTGGATGCCGGCCGGCTCAGTGGTCCAGTGCTTAAGCGCTCGCGTTCGAGATTGATAGGTCCTGGGCTCAAACCTCGTGAGGCGAGATCGTGGATACGCACTGTTGAGGAGTCCAACGATAGGAAAAACGACCGTCCAGTACTTCCAGGTTTTCCATAGTGGTCTAGCTCGAATGGACTCTTGATCTCAACCAATGAAAAAACTACATAACCTTCTTCTAAGTGAACTTCTTCCAGTATCTTATTATCAAATTCATTTATCACATATCGATTCCATTGATACTTTTAGTTTGACAAGTAATTAGATAATAAACGAACCGTTTATTATGTGAACAATGACGAGAATATATTATTTATTCCAAACAGTTTACTGAAGTTACAGATTATTAACTACCAGTAGTATTGAGATCTATAAGCCAACTAATCAAAATATTTAAAGTGTCAAAAAACAGAATGTTTACTGATGTAATACATTTGAATTCATCTGGTATTAATTATGATTAAATCGTTGTCATTTCTCAAATCTGTCAAAACCACAATTTACGATTGAAGGCACACAGTCACCAGAAATTAACACTTCTCAGTTTTCCTTTATTCACTCAGAACTCATAATTTAACTGTCATCAGTTTTTCACCTTCTGATTCGTATTTCGTTTATTCACATTTTGACACTTTCGGCACTTATCACTTATCACTCAAACAACTTTTATTCAATTTCACTGGTTTCAGTCCACCATTATTCCCAATCATCATTCTTCTGTCGTACGTGTTTTGCGTTAAAATCCCTACAGATCACATACATTTGGCGAGAATGTCAAAAAAGATCAGGATTTATGGTATTTTTCCCAAATGTTATTATACTCTATTCAACTTTAAAGAACAAATGAATTTGGTGGAACGATTCAGGTCATCCAATTCAAGGAACGAAGTATCTAATAACCAGTGCTTTATGTTCATCAGCACTGTTATACTCTCACCCAACAGTGTTTGTCATTTTTATGTTATAAAACTGCGTTTGATGAGGACCATTGTCGAGCTTCTTCATCTTAACAACTACTCTCATTTTCCGCTTATCAAAAATATATTTTGGCACATCTTAATTAATAAAATGGAAAAAACGCTGTAGGGAAATATTTTTAAACATACTAATACATAAAACCGCCAAAATCCTGATCAACGTAAAGGGTAGTGGACAGTCTGGATACAAAGGTACAACAACATACTCCCCAAATGTCAAAGCTACAATAGCGATTGCTACGGGTCTTACAACCATGACTTCCATCCACAAACGCAAAAATCCAATAAACGATCCAAATGCTTCATATACATAAATATAATCCCCTCCGGATCGCTCTATTATCGTGCCAAGTTCTGCATAACAGTACGCTCCGAGCATACTGAAGATCCCACATGCAACCCATATAATTAGACTAGCTCCTATGCTTCTGACATTCAGTAAAATACCAGTGGGACTGACAAATATTCCTGAGCCAATCATTGATCCTACTATGATGGTGATACTGGTTACAATACCAATAGATCGCTTCAGTTTTACATCATCTGGTTTATCTACGACAACGGTGACGTCATCATCCAACTTCTTGTTTGCTGCCATGCCACTACAATATAAAATACGTTATAATTTGCACTTGCAGTAGTACAAAGTGGCCAAACGACTTTCAATAAAATGACGCAAGTTATAAAATATGTCTGACTTCAATCGTATGGCTTCCAGAGATTTAACTTTCACAAAGTAAAATGTGATTAGTTTAAAATCACCAGAATTCATCAAAAAGTGAAAACTATTCCCACCTTGATTTTGAACAACCCAACCATACAAGTGAGATGAAATGGAAGACGATAAATATATTATGACATCAGGTTAGTAAAACGTAAGCCAAATACTTATGGCAAAACTTTGAGCCATCATATCTCCAGCTATAAACTTTCACATTTAACCGGAATACGAATGAGAAGCTACATGTGGTCTGTAATTCAATCAAATTACCTTAAGAGATCTCAGTTTAGACAAATTGGTGGTTTTCCCAAAGACAAGTGCTCTTTTAGCCCAGTTAGATACGTTGACGCTTGTGCAATTTTTCAGTACAAAAGGTGAAGAAATACTGCTACGTTTAGGCTAAATACATGTTTTCGAAAAACAACATAGTTGTACCCACATAAATTGAATAAATTTTTATTTCGACAGACATTTTATCGAACAAGTTCGAAATCATGGTTGTCAAAAATATCTCTCGATAAAAAAGGTATATCCTGTTGTTCTAGATTTTCAATAATCAGCTGACCCGAGTCTCAAAAAACTCAGTCCGTCAAATAATTATGAACTGTTCGGCGCAAACAAGTGAACGGAGTACAGATAATTTTGAGCCCAGTTACTAGTTATCAGTTATAATTTAATCTTTAAGTATTGACAACGAAAACTTAACATGCGACTTTTAAGCTCATTCTCAGAATACTTATATTTATTTGTAAGGGTATGAACCTTCTTTTTCTCGGTTTTGGGAACCAAATTTTGATTGTGCTCTTTTATAATATGTGTATACTGGATGAGTAGCTACATTAAACCATTAAGTTACAAATTTTTAAGTAACACTAGATAGTGGCTTGTAGTGAAATCTGGGGTTGACTACAAGGACAATGACCTTGGCTAGAAAATTATTTACCGTGAGTAAAAGTTTTGTGTAAGCAAGCGTATGTTTGGTGATTGTATGAACTAACGATTCCTTTGTGCCTGATGACTGCAGTATCTAGAATTCCAAATACAATGCGTTCATTCGTGTTTGCCTTGTACTTCTTTGTTAAATTGCGTCATTTCTGGGATTCCTTGTTTGCATAATAATTCAACTACTCTTAGTCACAGCATGCATTTAGAAATACAGTACGAATATTTATAACCAGGGAATTCTGTTCGCATCTTGTCAGTTTATTGAGTTTAACATTATAAACAGGCTCGTGTTGCAAATGATAAAAATCCACATAGTTAATAGTAAACCAGTTTTCCAGAAAAAAAGGTTAACTAGAAAAAGTAGGGTGAATTTAGTCAGTAACTAAGCTATTGCATTTATAATTTAGCCAACCTGGTAAACAAACTGTATATCCCTATCAAAAACCATTTGAACAAAGTAGAAGCACTTTTGTGATCTAGATTAATATAAACGTGTTATGCACAATAGAAACACGAACTTATGTAAAAAGCAATAAAATTTTTCATGACATTAAAAGTGGGTATCTCTACAAATAACTGAGAAAAACACTACATACAGTACCCATAACTGTAAAAATAACAAATATTTCCCTTATAACTGTACTTGGAAACTAACAATTATAATGACATTTATTTACGACATTTTATTTTACACCTGACTGAGCATGTTACACTTTAGGCTCTGACAGATACTGTGCAGTATTTATGTGCATCAATAATCCGCATAGTAACTCGTATTCAAAATTATTTTAATACATCCCTGACAGTTTCTTAGTAAACATGTGAGGCGTTAATAACATTACGGACTTCAGAAGTGAATTTTATATTTACTACGGATGCAAAAAATTAATTTTAGCATTTCTTTAAATTTATGGTTCTAATGAGTTCACTGATTTTGTGAAACAAAGCTGTGATTCGGTAAATTGTCTTTAAATATACAAACACAGTAACTAGCTGAAACACCATAGATCATCACAGTGGACTTTTAACTGCCAATGGTAATTCCCTGAGTTGTTTTACTGGACACCTTAGGTGACATATTTACAAGTAGAAGACATTTTCTATTTAAATCAAGATTACAAAAAATATACATTTAATACGGATTTAAGAAAAAACTGACATAGGTACTGACGATTTAGTAGGCTTCACTCAGAAGTTGAGAAAAATAATGGGTAAATGATTTTTAATTACATTCTAAATAAACCATAAGCTACATATAAGGTAAAAACAACATGTCAACAGATAAATGTTTTTTTTTCATTTAAGACGATTATATTATTGTTTATTATTTGAACACATAAACATCAGTACGAAACACCAAATACATATGCACCACACAAATCTCATATGATATGTGTGAGGGCTGTGATATTGCTCGAGTGCCCAAACCGAAGCAGGTGGTGTTCTTAGGGGGCCACACCCGGAGCCTTCGACCTGAAGGTCTGATCCACAAGCCAATATAGATGAAGTCCTATGGCAAAGGTCCACGTTCTTCTTGAAAATATTCACTTACAGAGCAGATACCACTTGTTCGGGTAAGGCGTTCCAGTCATTGACTACTCGATGAGAAAAGCGGGACCCTACTTTAGGTTTATTAGATCGCGGCTTGTGAATCTTCTTGCTATGACCTCAGAGATTATTAGTGCTAGTGGGAGCAAAAAGGCAAGTTATATTAACACCCAAATCATAATTGAAGATACAAGGTGCCAGTATAAGGTCAGCTCGTGTCCTACAATACGACAAGGGAAAAAGGTTTAGGCGTTGCTGGAGTTCTCTATCAGAACGCGTAGTATCAGAGCTTCACTTTGATACGTCAAGAGATCAGATTTTCACAGCATTGCAGATTGCCAGAATAAAAGCAGGTTACTTGACCTCCAATGTTCGTGTTTGAAGACTGAAGACTATGATATTACTATTGAACAAATATTTCAAGTCATCAAACTGATGAAAAATATAAAGAGAGACAAGTCGTAAACGATCCAAAACGTCCGCCTAGGCGTGCTTTAAAAACAAAGAGATTGTCCTCTCCAGAAACAACCATTCCTGTACCCAATGCTTGAAGGTTCAAAAACCGATACGGAATAAATTCAGTGCACGATTCCATTTTTTCTCAACGAAATGATAAGGGTTGAAATTTTCTGTCCTAAAAAATGGTGTCAACATCCTAAGTGGACACTTACAATAAAATGCTGGACGTTTCAATACGCTGTGCAACGGACTTCCTCTCACAATTACTGAAATCGCATGTTATGTACTAAGATAATGCTGCCTAAATTCCAAGTTGTTATTTTCACTTCATTATTTTTACTATTGGTTTTATTGACTTCAACATTATTTCTCTTGGAGTCTCAACTGCAGTTTGTCGTGCTGAGCATCTGGTTACTCTTTCATTCCATTATTTTCAAATGGAAACATTGTAGACACCGATGAAGATTGACTAGCCGCTAACATTTTACAAGCTGACTCAAGTGAAGTGGAAAATCGTTTCACAAATTGTCGAAAGTCGGTGCATCAAATGCGAAGTTCTGAAACTTCTAGTACTGCTTTACATCGACAAAGAAAAACCACTCCAGATCACTATTTTTCAATCATGGAAATTTCACAGTCTGGTGATCAAGACCGTTTCGAATTCCCGAATGAAAAATGATAAACACATATTAAAAATCCAATGAAGTTATAAATCAAAAGGCTTACAGAAACTGTCAATCAGAACGAAGAGAAACTCCTATTAATGTCAATTGGAACGTCAAGTGCGCACGATATGTTATAAATACTTTGTAAAGACTTCGTCAACAATTTAAACAAGTAGAAGCTTCAAACAACAAGTTGAGTTACTTGCAGAAACCAAACCAAATAATCCTAGAAATTTGATTGTTGAAAAAGATAAATAATCAAACAATCGAGGTAGTAATGCTGGCGATCAATAAACAACAATCAGCGTAAACTTCGTTAGTACCTGCTGAGCTAAATTAAGCTTCGAGCATTCTTTTGCAAGATTCGCCTTAGGAAAACACTTATGTGGCTCCCAATAGGAAGTCACACAAATTACTGATCGGAATAACGAAAATGGTTTAGTGAAATTTCGTGCGACCACCTTAGTTTTCTTTCGTGAATGAATGTCTTTTGAATGTGACATATTAGCGAGACGTATGAGCTGACTATTCGGTGAAGTATGAATAACACAATACACCATGATCACGTCTTTCCTAAGCACCTGATTATGAACTTTCTAGGGAGCTGAATTGAATTTATTTCCAGTCACACAAAAAGGATAGTCCTTTAAATAAATGGTTCCAAATGGTTCCGACAACACAAGCTGTTTAAAATGGACAGTGGTATATATCGTCTGAGCATATTTTATAGTACTGAGCGTTTAATTACGCATCGAGACCAGTATCTTCGCTTTAACTGAATTTATCATCAGTACTTCGTGAGTACAGAAATATAAGTGGGCACTGGCATTTTTCTTTCCTCGTTGAGTATATCTTTATGTAATTGCTGAAGTCGGACTTTTTATTGTAGCTAGGTACAGTAATACGCAAACCTTTTTTCGTGTTCAGTGTCTGTCAACTATCAAGCCTTAAAAGATACTTTTCTATAGATCAGTTTTCGCTGTTGTTCTTCATGTGAGATCACAAAACAAATCAATGGCATGAGTAAAACGTCGCCGTGGCAGACTTGACTGTTATTTCCTTGTCCATGATGAAATCTAACGTGCCAACTGCAATAAAAGGTGTCGCAATGTGTGCACCTGACTCACACCGACTGCGTTTAAAATGTGCCGCCAGTCACTATCATTTTGTTGGTGCAAAGGATGCTACTGTACAAAGTCTCAGATGATTGTCGAGGTAATTGAGCTGCTGAACACAGCCAGAAGATCACTCTCAAATAATCAGGCAGCACTAGGTGGGCAGAATTCAGTTTTTGAGGAAATAGCGAGCGTTATCATGAGCTTAGCTTTGGATTTGAGCGAGACCATCAAGGTGTACTTTCAATGACCTTGGACCGTACCACAGAAACTTTAAAGCCGAGAATATAATTACTGATAAAATTTGCGTTCACCAATGGACACCAAGATAATGTCAATAATGGAGAACACAGGAAAATTTAATTCAGTTCAATAAATCGGATGGCATGGCTCAGCCTCTCAGACGCGATCATTCTGCATAGCTTGTCTTTACTCACATTATATATATATATATATATTTGTGCAACTCAACTTAGATGACAAATTTTCAACTTTAGCAGCAATGTTTGAAAAGTAAAAATTCAGCACAAAAATAAACCTTTGCAAGATGGCTGAAATCGACCTCACGTAGTGCCCTGAGCTCTGAAACAATACCGTCACTCCAAAAAACTACTGCCACTAATTCCGTACTATTAGATCCTTCGACGTACCATTTTTGCTAACGTTACAGGCAGTTGGAGTGTTCAACGCATGCACACCTCTAATGACAAAAATCTTTCATTGTTTTTAGTGTGGCACCTCTAATTGACTGGCCCACTTCATATCTAAAAATAGATATTTTAAGGTGATTGTTAATTTCACTTTTTCCCAGGCTATGGAATGTCTTAGTCGGTCCCCCAGGGTTCAGTACTAGGACCTCTTCTTTTCTTGATTTATACAAACGATCTTCCACAACAGGTATCGTCTGACTTGTTACTTTTATGCTGATGACGTGAAAGTTTGGAGGGAGAGATACACAACCGGAAGGATTCACTGGCACTTCAGAAGAATCTGACTCGACTTCAAAGTTGGGCAGATGACAACGGACTTACCCGTATTACTTCAGAGCGTAAAGCAGCCCACCTGAGACATGTTGAAGACTACAGTTACAGCACAGGAAACTCCTCTCTAGAAGTATCCCAAGTTGAAAAAGATTTAGGAGTTCTGGTACCCTACGATTTGAAGTCTTACGCTAACTGTGACGAAAATGCCTTTCGAGCAAACCTTGGACTGATAACATTGAAGCGCATTTCTGGCCAGTTTGACGGTAGAACTTTCCATATAACCTTCAACAGTATCGTTCGTCCCCATTTAGAATACGGGAATATAGTATTTCCTCACTCACTCCGAAAGTATAAGGACACTCTGGTGAGTATCCAATGGCGAGCCATAAAGTCAGTTCAGGTACCCAAATTCAAGCCTTACGAAGAGCGCCTCCAATCACTAGACCTTTACCCATCAGAGTATAGGAGTCTTAGAGGTGACCTAATGGCTAGCAGTATCCTTACCGCTTCTAGACATCCCCGTAAACGCCTAATTGAGTTTAGCTCCAATATAAACCTATGTGGTAACATCCCGAAACCAGAGACACAACTTAGCTGAACGGACTGTAGACACAACTTCTACTCCTTAAGAGTGGTCAAATGCTTGAATTCGCTGCCAGCTGAGCTAGTCCAAGCGATTTCCCAGGAGTCTTCTAAGAGGCAACTAAACCTATACTTAAGGACTAAGGATAACATCTTATTACAATTTACCAATTTCTTTTTCTTTTATCGTTAATATACCTAGGTTCCTGTCTGGAGGTATCGGTGATCCAGTGCTACAAGACACGGAAGTCCGTTAAGCGAAAACTTAATCTTTTCCGCCCACAACCACTTGAGCCACTTGAATACTAACTTCATCATCATACTACAGTTTAATTATCCTCATCCTAAAATACAAACATGTATATGCATGATTAAATTGATTACGAGCAATATATTCAGAATGGACAAGATTAAGAATATTGTTTTCCACTGCAGCTTTCAGTACAGGATGAAACCACTTAAATAAAACATGACTGACCCAGTTGGTCTCAGATATCAAATAACGATTATAAGAATAAACAAGTCAGTCAATGAACTAATATTTTGTACATTCGTACCATTATTCCATTTGAACTTGTCTCTGCGTTGACATAGAATTAAGGTTGCAAAGTTTGAAGGTAACATTTCGACTTAGCTTAGTTGTTCATAACAATTCATATTTGAGAATTCAAACTACATTGAACTCAGGACTCCATTGATCATAACTACCTGTCGGATCATCTGACTTATCTATATAGTAGTTAGTCACTGGTAAACACCAGATTATTACTAAAATACGAGGTATTTGAAGGTTGATGTATTAAAGGATACTTTCAATCCTGTATTATATCATTTGATTTATTATCGAAAACACTGAAGTATCCAGTAGCTAGTTTGTTCTTATTTTCATATACTTTAACACTGTACATTTGTAGAATTATGGTCTAGTATGATATTAGTACTGTGCTAATAATAAGCCTAATCCTAAAATCACGGATTTGTCGTGATATAACTGCCTAATCTTTAAGATCTTACGTGGAAGTTACATCATCATCTACACCAACTCACCACATAGTAACGATTACCAAAACAAGATGGAGAAGAAGCTTAGGCTAGAGGTAGAGCAACATATTTAATATGAATAAAAGGTATAAGGTAACATTCCGCAAGGACCACGCCTTCATGGCCAAGCCATGCCATTCGATCAACTCTAATTATTTCAATTCCTTGTTCGCGCTCTCTCCATCGTTAGGTATTTCTCCGCGTTATATATTGAATATCTATTTTCTGAGTAGTCTAGTGTTCAGCTTTGAGGAATGTGTGGTTTTTGTCCAATGCCACTACACATTCACGATCAGAATTGCAAAAAATAAACCAAGGATCATGGTTCGTTTCAAAAAAATTCAAGACAATGTTCTTTAACTTCATTGCACTAAGTGCCTTACAAAATCAATTCATTTGAAATTTTTTTATAAATTCACAATGAATTTCATCATAATTTTGTGACGTGATAAGAACCCTTTTGTTATTTTGATGATTATTGGTCTAATAGTTAACATCTTTTTTCTTAAAAAAAAAAAGAAGAAACACCTATCTTTGATAAATCGAGAAGTAACTTAGTCATATGATCACTTAAGAAATATTACTGAATTTAAAAGAATATTAAGAGATATATAATCTGTTGAAATATAAATGGAACACGTTTCGTTCATGTCATAATTATCTAATAATCGATTGGTATCTGTTGCAATTATTTCATCATACTAATTTGAATAATTAGTTGTTGTTTAGGTTCGTTTGTCTTGTTTTTCTTCGCTGTTTTTTTAAATCGTAAGTTTAAATGATCTTTGCTTGTTGAATAGTTTATTAACTATAAACTGTAAAAGTAGGAATATTCAAGTCACCTTGTTAGTTTGTTAGTAAAAATGATTTAAATAGAAAGTTATAACGTTGTGTATTTAGTTTTATAACTTTAATGTTTTCTATCATCATAAATTCGTTGGACTTTTGTATGATTTATATTTAATCTTTATAACTAAAATCTTGTATTCACTAACTTTTAGAGAATACAAGGAATTTTCGAAAAGATAATGTACTTATGAAAAACAATTTGATCTTGCCTGTCAACTGGCATGCCCTACGTAACAAACTGTTATTTGAGAGTAAATTATTATTATTATTATTATTATTGTTATTATTATTATTATATAGATATTGTAGTCATGTACTGAGATGACATACTGTTACGGGAGAACTGAAGACATTTGACTGATTAAAACCCTAATATTAAATATTATTAATTTCACCGCGCTTTTGGGTGTATTTGTTTCACTCAACTTCTGAACTTGTTTGTTTATATCACTATTTTCGGACATTTTGGGTTCTCTTTGTCTGTGGTTTGGTATTTGGGAGTTTTTGCTACGGGAACCTACAAAATTCAAGGTTGTTTTGTAATTGTTATAATTATTGTTGTTATAACGATATTTGGGTGGACTCTTTGCAAATTGCAAATAAACGTTGGTACCTAGATTGAAGTTTGGTTCTATTGTTAATTTGGGTTTGTAAATTGAAAATAGATCGATATACCGTACTTCAACAACGGGAACGAGCAAAAACGTGGACGTGACAATATTCACCTGGTAACAAGTAACTGATCAAAGATTGAGATTAACGGTCACATAACAACCGTCTTTATCACCATTTGTGTAAAACATATGCATGATACTCATCATCGATGTGCTACTGTTTCTGTTTCTTTCTAGCTCCTACGATCCAAACTGTAGACATTTATCATCGGTCCAAATATATCCACATTCACTTACTTTTCTTACCGTGAATTTTGTTGACAAAAAACCATCGTAATTTGAAAGCAATTGATGTGGAAAAATATTTTCACCCCTCAAGCTGCATTTCAGTGAAATTCATAATACTCACACAGGAGCCAACAAAAGTTCGAGTAAGATGATGAATTAATTGCCTCCTGGTTTAAGAAATTTTACTTGCATTTTTGACAAGATTCATCATCTATTGTTTTATTTTCTCTGGTTGAGAGTTTAGATGTAAACTTATGTCCTTTAGTCTTCAATTTCGGTTTGGAAAGAACATCAGGCAATGTGGCCTATGTTGGTCCTGATAATGGTGGCCTCTCAGTTGATCAAACGTTCTTTTGAATGTGTCGACAGCTGGCGGTAATGAATTTGATTAGTTGATGATTCGATGGGAATGTCGATAGTTAGCCGAAAAGTAATTTGTTATGAGCTTGTGAACATTTTTAGAGTTTCTTTGTAAATTCTCTGTTTTTTAATTCAAGAAAAATGAGGGCATATCGCATTAAAATTTATCACTAAGTAGTTTAAAACAATGATCAAGTCACCTCTGGTCCTTCGATAATGATAATGAAACCAGGTTTAGATAAGCCAGTCGAGCATCATACGGGAGCTTTGTTATCCTAGGAATCAGCTTAGTTACAGTTCTTTGAAACTTTTCCGTCAGCTCACTATCTTTATTAGGCAGGAGCTAGCCTTTTATATGTGGTACTCGAGTTTAGGGAGAGCGAATACCGTATACAACGTCAAAAATGTCTCATTCGTACTTTCTGAGACTGCAGTCTCATCCGAAGTCATGGGTGGCATGGTCTGTTGATCTGGACGTCAGACTTAAGTCTCGTCCGTAGATAGTGCAGATGACACGCGCTGTTGACAAAGACGTGAGAACGAGGTCTCTGATGTATCTAGCGTGTGGTCCGAAGTAGATGTGCAAATCCCGCTAGCAATATAATAATATAATGATGATATAATAAATTTCTGCGCAAACACTCCATTTTTACAGGCATGATCTATAGATTACAACATTTGTTGGCTCACAGCATGCTTCCCAACTTATTAAGTTTATAGTTGTTATAAAGTATACTCGTACAGTGTTTGCTGTAAACCATGACCTTGAGGGGACGCGTATGTCGAGTTCGTTCCAGACGTCAGAAGTCCCATAGCTGTGCGTTCAGAGCAAGATTCTGAAGAAAGAAAAAGAGAAACAGAAGAGCAGTAAAGCACTTGGATATGAACGCCAAACTTTCCTTGACATTGTGTAGTAGAACAGACAGAGGTATAATAAATTAGATTAAATTCATATTTTCTCTTTTTAGAGTGAAATGTATTCAGAAGCTCCATATAAGAGAATGTAGTAATAAAGAACAATGAGTTGTGTCGTTTAACATGTTGGAGTAAGCTCACATGAAGGAAAGGAAGTCAAGGCTAGTACAAGGTAAGCGGTTTATTAGAAGGGTGTGTATATAGAGGGTGACGTGTTAAGAATACTAATGACTGTATCTTTTGTTGTCTAACGTTTTTTGTTTATCCGATGCCAGCCACACAATCCTAGTGTAAAAGTCCGAGTTAGCATGTTATAGGTTGTCTTAGTAAAATAGCTAATCCAGCATAAAATTGGAAACATGAGTCTAAGTGGTGGTCGTAGGAAGACAATCTATATCACAGATTGATTGACTCGTTCCCAATCATAAAAAGCCTGATACATACAAAATGTTCTGCCCCAACAAACATGGGTAGGTTAAAGTCATCGCCCTCACCATCAATGCTTGCTGGTCAGCAACTTCACCCTCCCTCCTTTTGTGATGTTAGGCTCATTTAAGCTTATTTTTGGATATATGTCATACCTCACACAATCCTCTGTGTTTCATATCCTGTTGGAAATCACTATTTCTATAAGTAACACTTTACGAGCTTATCAGGCAGTTACAAGCTATGGCATATTCGTAAGGCATCGATGCAGTGCCTTAATTGACTATAGTATAAAGTATAGTTTGTTAGAGAATAAGCATTAAGAAGGTTGTAATGTAAGATAGTTGTTTATTACAGCAGACGGAAAAGTATAGAAGTATATGAGTTGTAGACAAGGTAACGGGTGGAGAAACTATATTAATTGCTGTTCAACACAGTGTACAGAAGAGTAATCGGCTAATAAAGAATAAACAGGAAGAAACTCACGCTAACTTGGTGCTGATGTTATTTTGTGTTGTCCTAACCAGTTGATGGGTAACAGGCCACAATGATACAAGACCACTGGTAGCAGGCAGTGCGGTCCTCTTGACTTTTTAGGGTAGTAATGAGTGTTCCTTAGCGACCCAGCTTAGTTGAACAGTATCGATAGGTCGAGTGAGTTACCTGTCTACTTCAAGTGGAGAAATAGGGTGTTGAAATTAACTGATACAACTGCGAAGTAGGAAAAATAAGGCATACTGAACTTGAAGTCCATTTCGGTCTAGAAATGGAGAGAGCCTATGATGTATGAGTGGGGTGCAGATGTGTTCGTGTGTGCTAGATCAGTGCAGCTGGTTATGAGGAACTCTGTCAAAAGCTTTGCTGAGGTCAATGTAGGTTTCGTGTATTGGTAACTTTCTATCGTTAAGAGCTCACCAACTTTCACGATCCACTAATATGTGTGTGAGACATAAATAAACTGTTCTAAGGTTGTAGTGACCTACTTTTATGAAGAGAACGCGATTGGCATAATGGAAACAATTATTGTTTTAACCAATTGTACCATTGATTGTTTTACTGTACCTGTTTGTTTAAGTGTACTAAAAACACACATTCTTCCGCTGTCTGTGACTTTTCACGAACTCGTTGTGGTGTTTGAATGAACTAATGGTACCTTTGTACTTGTTGAATGCTTGATTTCGAATTCTAAATACAGTACATTCGTTTACGGTTATTTAGTACTTCTTGATCCGATTACGTTATTGCTGTGATTCTTAGTTCATACTATAATTTAAATAATTCGAAACATTATACTCGTGTACGCTCAGTAGTTTCGCTTGTAAGCTCTGGCACGATCTCGGTATTTTTTGATACCACGAGCTCGCCAACAAATACGTCTTACTACAACCTTTCATTGCCTTCTGATATTTAGCCTACGGAGGCATCCAATCTAGTAACTGACATGTAGTCTTCTTGTAGTGGTGAACACAGTCAACCCCGACTCGACGACGCATTACAAAGCCATGCTGCTTTTGAGAAAGTATTCTTTTTCCATCGAGATATAAAGACAACTCCTTGCGAATAATCTTTTCTAAAATGTTAACAACCATTCTGGTACGGCTTACGGCTCTATAGTTATCAGGTCTGTGTCTTCCACCCATTTTGAAGATAGGAATTACTATGGTATTCTTCCGGTGTTTTAGTAATCTACCTTGGTTTACAAGTAGACCAAAATTTATGCTCAAAGGATTCACGAAAAGCTTTGCTAATTCCTTTAGTAACAGGATGCTTTTCATCGGGCCACATGGATTTGCTAATATCAAGCTTACTTAGCAGATCGAAGAAATCGGGTTCTTTAATGGTCACAGTGTGTGGGGGTTTGAATAAACTGAAGGGAAGTGTATCTTTACGGTGCATACATTGCTGAATTAATTTGAGAATAACTGAGCTTTACCATTATCGTCCTCCACTAATAACGCAGCACTGCTATCTCCCCGTAATTCTGGGACGATGTCTCGCCTTTTGATTCTCTAATTTATGTACGAGCATTAACGTTTAGGATGTTCTATAGACTTCTTAAAAAGTTTTATTCATACAATCTTCTAGACTTGCAGAGGATCGAGGCACAAATGTTTCGAGCTTTCTGACAATGAGCTTTTGTCTCTTCAGCATTCAGTAACCCAAATCTCTCCCACATTATTCTCTTCTTACGGAGAAGGATACAAACCTCTTTGCTGAATCACGGTGGAGGTTCCTCGGACCCCTCGATGTAGTCCAAGAGATTTGCGGCGCAGTGACTTTGACATATAAATTTCTGAATACATCTCGAGCCGTTTCGATGGATCATTCTGGGCATGCTGAAGGTGTAATATCATGTATATTTGCTTTCCAGACGCTTGGTCTGGTTTATGGCGACACATCCTTGTTATTTACAAGTATGTAGAAATCAAAGACCAGAACTTAATGGTCACTATGACCTAGGGGTGGCATATAAGTGGTGTTTATGACATCATCACCATAATGGGTAATATGAGATTTGGTAAGGATGATTCGGGGTCAGGGTCATACTTAGTTGCTTCTTTCACATTTTGCACTAGAGCACACGTGATGACCGCGTGGGATATATTCTATCCGAAAGAAGTTTTGACAACTCATTCCTCAGATTTTTCCAGCCCACTACGGACGCATTGAAGTCTCCCAAGATTAGACATCGACCATTTGACGACCAAGCGTTGAAACCGTCTAGCAAGACGAAATCCACCTCACAGTTTGGTCTCCAGTAAAAAGAACCAATCAGCAGCTCTTGTCCTTCTTCATGGAAGCCTCACCACCCGAAAATGTACAATTTCAAGGTCCATCTCGCCAGTATCTAATCTTAGCTTCAGTTCTTTTTCAGCCCCTCGTCCTTGCATACGGTCCTCGAACGCCAAGTCTTTACGGAGAAAAACTCCCGACACTTTTGGTTTATGTCCATTCTTCAGAAATAACTCCCTTTCATTGAGAGATTTAAATACTACTTTTAGCAGCCAGGTTTGATTCTATTTCAAGTCTGTTTGGTTTCCTGGTCTGTAAATCTTTGATTGAGAAATGTGATTAACGAATTTATCCTAGCTATTCACGATTGCCTCACTCAACATGATAAGAGAACATTTTTAACCTCTTTTGAACAGAACGCTAATGGACTCAATTATATGAATAGATTCACAGTTGGAAACGAGTTGATCAATGTATATTTAAGCAATTAAATGGAAGAGTTTATTTTTTAGGTTATAAGATATATCATATAGATTGAATGATTTCATACTTCCGAGTATTGCCAAGTTGTATCTCCTGATTGCGTACCTAATTGACTGGTCTCCTCCAGGTTTGCCACATTGTCCGAATAATCCATGTACCTATAAATATTGTTGCTCTGGTTTTCAGAATGGATATTGGCCTTGTGACTTTCGAAAAATCTCGCCTTTCATCATGAGGCTTCATGATTCTTCCGTTAACTCGGAGGGAAGAGTTGAAACGGTTTAATTTGTTCAATCGGATTAGCATTTTTTCAACAAAATTTTTTTCTACGGTATG
This sequence comes from Schistosoma haematobium, assembly GCF_000699445.3. Taxonomy (NCBI): domain Eukaryota; kingdom Metazoa; phylum Platyhelminthes; class Trematoda; order Strigeidida; family Schistosomatidae; genus Schistosoma; species Schistosoma haematobium. Next base: position 308,312 of record NC_067199.1, on the reverse strand, counting down.
GGGTTGCCGATAACACGTCCACGTTGTTGTTTCAAACCTAGTTCGTTGTCAGTACTTCTGAGTACTTTGTTTCCTATCGTGTTTGTTATCAGTTTGGTTCTGACAATTTACTGTTTTGGCCATAAATCAGTTTTGTCTCCAGGGCTTGTGTCCAGATTCTTTTTAAAAAACTCTGTTTTATGGTTGAGCAGTGCAAGAAAAGTGGTTACGAACACTCGAGTTGTCGATATCCCGTTGAAAGCGGCATAGATTGAGACTAGTGCAAAGGTTTGCAGCACGAAGATTGCAGGAATCTGACGCCTACAGCTTTCAAACGGTTCAGCAGTCCTGCTCGGACTTAAGTAGTTTGCGAACCGAAGCCATTTCTATGGCGAATGCTGCTAAAAGATGTATAAGCAGGCGAAGTCGAGCCACATTGGAAAGAACTCGCTCTGTCGACACAAATTGATGTGAAGCCACCTCATATAAGCTCGATAACAGCTGATTTACATCGGTCAAAGAAGGAAAGACCTATTTCGAAGAGGTCTGTCCTAAATAAAAACTCAGAAAAGGAAGCATCCTATGTCCTTAGCCTTTTCAATCGTATCCGGTAGGAAATACACAAGAATTACGATCGCAAGGCTAGACCTGTTTCTAGGAGGAGAAACACCGGGCTGACCAAGTCGTCGAAAAATTTCCGAAATCCCACAATGTGTTTGATGTGACTGTGGGTACCATTATAACGAAAGCTGATGTTTGGTTGCACTGGACCGTAACCACACGACCTTTGAATCCGAGCATATGATCACTGAAAAGACTAATATTCATCAATGGACAGGAAGAGGAGGTTAATTATAGGGAATGCGGAACATCAATTAAAATTAATTCAACTAATCAGATGGCACGTCTTAGCGTTGCAAGCATTGCCATTCTTGTGTACAATGTCTGTTTTATTCATAATATACTATTCTATTTTTAGCCTAAATGTATTCCCCATCATATATTGGTGATGGTTTCAATAGAACGAGTCAGTGTGGAAAAGCACGTCATCCCCACATAAGATCTTATAAATTAGGTAGTCATATAGTGAAAAAGTCTACAATTTTAGGGTTAGGTCGATTATTAGAGCAATAGTGAAGTAGACCTACATTCCACGTCGGTAAGCCCGACCAAAGAAGTGCAGCCTATCATTAATCCTCATTTTTACTTTAACCTTGTCGATCGATTTTTACTCGTGTCAACCCATCATTCTGCCACTCCTCTCATTATTGCTCACGTGTATTATCATGCTTTAATGTTGATTAGTACTCATAACTTACTAGCTCAATCGATACTAACAACTGATCACCTACATTATTAGCTACGATGATTCATCAATGAGCTTTAATAGCATCTCCATGCTTCGAGGAAATAAATTTGTTAAAATTTCAAGCTCTAGTAAATATAGGCTTTAAATGATGTAAATAGACACTTGCTTGCAACGTGAGGAAGGACTGAATGGTTATCTGAACCTAATTCTTCATATTGTTTCTTCACTTAATTTTACACTCCACACTAAACTATGAACTGTTCTGTGATATGTTTACTTCCGACCACTGCCTACCTAATTTCCAATTTTCGAGTTCCATTGCCAAACAACAAAGATAATACTCCGGAAACATACGGTGAGCTTAAGCTATAAATTTTCTCCAATCATAATGTCATTTTAGATGGTTCATAGAGTGATAGCCACACAATTATCTGGACTCATTCATTTGTTCCTATTCGAGTGAGTGACACTAAGTTCAACAGCACCAAGCAACCTGAAATTAGTTACCATACTGCGTGTATAATCTGGATTCCTTTGAATCATTACTACTCGTCACAAATGGCCTTACATATGTCGAAACTGTGGAATAGACTAAATTCCAAAAATAATCCAGGTGAGTTTAACTATTTTACCGGATGATTTCCTAGTTTTGTACTTAACATGGATACATTTTTACTAAGATTAACCGTATACATTTCATACAAACCACTCTCTAAACGTTTTTGGCATAAGATATTTTTCAACAGCTTCATACTGCAATATGTTGATATGAAGAAGTTTGTTTACAGACGAAGCATATTAAATTCAAAATATATTTGACATTTAGTTCCAGTTGCCTTTGTCATATATTTGTAAATGTCACCAGGCTAACTTCAGAAGCTTCTTATGAAAATTTTATAAGTCATCATATTCCATATTGAAGTTCTATCAGTAGTCTTAAATTTGAAATTATTTTTTTGGCCAAGTTTATGATTTTTAAACTGTTATATATCTCATCAACCTACATGTTAACCTAGTCTACACATGAGCTGCATTATATTTTCTCTATGTGTTGCAGGAGAACTGAAGACACTGAGCTGATAAAAACATTTATTTTTATATATTACTAATTCACTGTGATTTTGGATGTAATTGTTTTATTGGACTCTTGAACGTGTTGTTTATATCACTATTTTTTGGACATTTTGGTGCTCTCTTTGTTTTTGGTTTGTTATTTGGGAGTTTTTGCTCCGGGAACCTACAAAATTGAAGAACGACTTTGATCGATTATTTGTGAATTGCGAATACCTGGTCAAAAAGTGGTCGGAACTTAATCCTAAGAGACTTTAATGCACTCACGGTAGACTGGAAAAATTTGAGAACTGAATTGTCAGAAAATTCATTTGAGCAGGAGCTAGTTGATGAGGTTATCACATGTACTCTAGTACAACCTATGAATGAAGTAACTAGGTACAACTCGGACTCCGAAACATCTTTACTAGATCTTATAAAAGGACATCACGAATATCGATTACATGCCAACCGCAGGTAAATGTGATCATGCAGTTCCAACCTTTGACTTCCATACAGTTTTTGAAAACGATCACGCGTCAGCTCAAATCAGACGTAACGTCTGGAAAGCAATATACAAGATATTATATGCTCAGTAGATTGGACGATATGGCCAGAGTCAATAATTTAAACAGACTGGGATGCATTTTGATATTTATACTTTAGAGTTATCGCAACCCACATCCCTTGGACACACAAAGCGGTCCGAGAAACTCCCCACCATTGTTCGGCAGGGAGTTTCGCACTCGTCTCCGTAAGAGGAGAATGTAGGAAAAATTTGTTACTGGGTACTGATGAGACAAAATTTCAATACTGAGAAGCTCTGAATATTGTACCTTGGTCAAATATACCCTGGACAGTCCCAAATAACAAGAAGCATGGCCATTCACTGGATAGACCGGAATATTCGAAGTTCACTAAGACAAAACGAGAAATACTGGAACGTTGCCAGCAAGACCAGACGAAGATGCCACAGGGTCCCTGTATAAGCGCCCTTAAAACAAGCTTTTCGAAGCGACAGATGGAGATCGAATTTGTAGTACTTCGCTAGAGTCTTGAATACGGGTCTCGGATAGACAACAAACACCAATATTAAGACTTTCCAAAGACTTAGCCAGCCCTATCTGTTGTCCAACCTGCATAAATGTGCGAACGTTGAAGGCAGCCAGTTTGAATGGCACACGTGGTTTCAGAAAAACTGCTTCAGTCCTCGTATTCGGTGGTAACATACAATTTTCAACCGGACAGTGACTCGAGAATGTTTAGATAGAGTCGAATTTCCACCACAGACGAGCTGCTGTATAAGTCGAAAAAAAAGTATAGACGGAGTAGGAATAAAAGAGGGTGAATAATGATTTAGTAAATAATAATAATAGCAATAATAATATTTGAATCATTTGAATGTTCGTCGTAGCAAGAGCATTAGTTTCTATGATCACAGACAGTTCAGTCCATTAATTGTGTGTGGGCTGCGATAGTGCCCGGGTACCCAAACCGAAGCAGGTGGTTCTCTTAGGGGGTCACACCCCGAGCCTTTGACCTAAAGGTCTAACCCACAAGGCAGTGGAGCATCGTAAGGAGATGCAGTCTGGTGGTAGCCGGTGACCGAAAATTGGTTCATACGCCATTTGTTCCCTCAGGATACTGGAGCCCATGTGCACCATTGATTTGGAATCCTGTTAAAGCGCCGGACATTCGCTTCTCGTCCTCTCATTTTCGTAAACAACACCCCCGCCACGAGAAGGCAGTGTGTAGGACTTTTCTGGCAGAGGCTGTATACGCGTGGCCATGTGAGAGTATTTCGAGAGGGAGGGAGAACCCACCCCGCTCTCGGCCATATCAGGGCTTTTGGGGGCGGCCACTAGCCGAAGAGGAAACTAGAAAAAGACGCTAGATATGGGTAGGACGAACATTGCAGAAACGATCAAACTGCATCAAAACTCAAATCCTAAATTGGAATACTCAAAACTATAAGAGAATGGTTAGACCGAGAAACAAATGGGGTGGGAGTTGTAGGCGAACGTCACGACCATGGAAAGCACGTAGCAACTACTGGAAGGGAAGGCCCATTATTTAATTGGACATCTGTGGTTAGCATCCTGTACCCTCATGAGAAGTAACAGGCTTATGTTCGTAAGTAAGTGTAACACGTTTAGTCGGTCAAACACAACGTAGTACCTGGTACGTGTGTATATCAGTTCAAGTCACCACATCCCAATAACTTGTAGTGACTTACTTTTATCACGAGAACACGATTGGTTTAATGAAAACAATTATTATGATAGTCAATCGTGCCAGTGACTATTTTAATGTGCTCCTTGTTTAACTTTGCCAGTGACAGCCATATTGTGCTTCCATTATTGTTCTTACACTTCGGTTGTGACCTCACGCGAATCCGGTTACGCTCAGTAACCACGGTCTCGGCACGATCTCAGAATAGTAGAGACAGTAACTGTATTAGTCGTACTAAAGAGTGGGCATTTAAGATACGATTTAATAAAATATAAATCAGTGAAGTAAAACAAAATTATATGGAATTCACAAGCTTAGAATCTGGAGAAAGATCAAAATCAAACACCATGGTCTTAAGCATCTATGTACAACTTTACTTACTTACTTACGCATAGGCCGTCCACCAGCATTCTCCATCAAACCTTGTCCCAAGCAATCCTTTCCAGCTCTTTCCAATTGTTATTCATCCTTTTCATATCTGATTCTGTTTCCCGACGTAATGTGTTATTTTGCCTTCCTCTTTTCAGCTTCCCTTCAGGATTCCAAGTTAGGGCATGCCTCGTGATGCAGTTCGACGATTTCCATAATGTATATCCTATCCATTTCCATCGTCTTTTCCTAATTTCTTCTACAGCTGGTAGCTGGTTTGTTCCCTACCGCAGAAGTCTGTTGCTGACGGTATCCGGTCAATAGATTTTGAGTATCTTGCGTAGACAACCATTTGCAAATACTTGTACCTTCTTGATGATGGTTGTCGTAGTTTTTCAAGTTTCAGCTCCGTACAGTATAACTGCCTTGACGTTCGTATTGAATATTTTGACTTTGATGTTGGTTGACAGTTGTTTTGAGTTCCATATGTTCATCGACTGTAGAAATGCGGCCCTTGTTTTGTTAATCCTGGCCTTTAGATCTGCATCTGATCCTCCTTGTTCACTGATTATGCTTCCTAGTTATGTGAAGGATTCTAAATCTTACATAGTTTCGCCATCAAGTGTGATTGGATTGGTGTTCTCCGTTTTGTATTTGAGGACCTTGGTTTTCCCCTTGTGTATGCTGAGGCCTACTGATGCAGAGAGTGCTGTTACACTGGCTGTATGGGATAGGAAGGCTAGGTCATCTTCGAAGTCCAAATCGTCTAATTGGTTCTGAGCTGTCCATTGTATGCCGTGTTTTCCATCGAATGTCGAGGTCTTCATAATCCAGTCGACCACCAGAAGAAAGGGGAAGGAAGAGAGTAGACAGTCGTATCTGACTCTGGACCTTACTTGAAGTGCATCTTTCAGCTGTCCTCCATATACGACCTTGCAGTGTGGTCCGTCGTATGAATTTCGGAAAATGTTGACGACCTCAGGAACTCTATTACGTTGAAGAAAGTTCCGTGATGTTCTCCTATGCACATTGTCAAACTCCTCATAGTCAATGAAGTTGATGTATAGTGGCGAGTTGCATTCAATCGATCGTTCAACTATGATATGTAGTGTCGCTATTTTGTCTGTGCACGACCGATGCTTACGGAATCCGACCTGTTGATCTCAGAGTTGGGCGTCTACCAAATCTTTCATCCGGTCCAGCAGTCAGTCAGTCAGCCAGTAACAACGTAGAACTTCGTACGTACGTACATCAGTTCGAGTTGCCACACCACATTAGCACAGAGACTCAGTGGTCGATCCAAATCCTCATTTCCTCGATTGTTGGTGGAGTGACATCTATGGGGAGGTCTGTGTGTGGTGCTTCGTTGTCTGGTGGATTTAATGGAACTGGTCTATTCAAGAGTTCCTCAAAATGATCTAACCATCTGTTGCTCTGTTCTTGAATCGCCATGATTATCTTGCCTTCTTTGTCCTTAACCGGTCTTTCTGTTTTACAATACTTTCCCTACTAGTTTCTTCATTGCGTCATATAGTTGTTTCATATTTCCTTCTCTTACAGCTTTATCCCCTGTCCTTGCTAGGTCTTCCACGTATTTCTGCTTGTCGGCCCTAATGCACTTCCTCACTTGCCTGTTTGCTTCTTTGTATTCATTCTGTGCCTCGACTTTCTCTGTCCTTCTTTGACTGTTGTTGATTTCTGTCTTCCTGTTCGTCCTTTCTTGAATATCGTGCAGAGTTTCGTTAGAAACCCATTCTTTATGACGATGCTTGTTGCGGTCCAGAACCTCATAACACGTTGAACTTAGTGCTTTTTTGATCGTCATTGCTGTCATTGGTGGGTGCATAATACTGGATAACATCCATTGTGATTCCTTCCTTCTTTGTTTTGAACGATGCTTTGATGATTCTGAGTCCATGAGATCCCAACCCAATGAGTGACATACGTGCTTCATTGGACAAGATCAGCGTAACTCCCTGAGTGTGTGGAGCATTTTTTCATTCGTGATCGGAGTACAGCAGCATCTCTCACGAATCTAACCTTTGCTGTCTAGCTTGAGTCCAATGGTTTTCACTTATTTCGAGTACTGTCAAGTTGCATCTGCTCATTTCGGTAACCGTTTGGTTGGTCTTTCCGGTCTCACACATTGTGCGGATATTCCATGTACCTATGTGAATTGTTGTTCTAATTGTTAGAAGGGACATTGGGGTTGTGACTTCCGAAGAATCTCGGCTTTCATCATGATTCGTTGTACTTCTTGCGAATGAAGATCCTTCAAGTCTCAGGAAAGAGTTTAAATGTTTTGATTTGTTTAATGTGATTGATATGTTGAAGCAAGTTTTTTCTATGAGATGGGGTTGTTGACCTCATGCCCAAGTATCCTCCTTCACCCGATCTTGGTACCGTCCATAACTTTAGAAGAGCTACAGATGGAGTTACTCAGAGAGTCGGGATGATTGATTACTTTCGTAAAAACGATGCGCTTTGTGATTAATTTGACTAAAGTAAATTCATGTGAATTGAAAACTTGGTCTTGCTAAGTTACTTACCTACTTACTTGCGCCTGTTACTCCCAATGGAGCATAGGCCACCGACCAGCATTCTCCAACCCACCCTGTCCTGGGCCTTTCTTTCTACTTCTATAGAATTTTTGTTCATTCTCCCCACGTCTGTCTCCATTTCTCGGCATAATGTGTTCTTTGGTCTTCCTCTCCTCCTTCTTTGGCCTTCAGGATTTCATGTGAGGGCTTGTCTTGTGACACAGTTGGGTGCTCCCCTCAATATGTGTCCTATCCACTCCCAGCGCTTCTTCCTGATTTCTTCCTCCACTGGAATCTGGTTTGTTCTTTCCCACAGTAAGTTGTTGCTAATAATGTCCGGCCAATGGATCTGAAGTATTTTACGTAGACAACTGTTAATAAACACTTCTATCTTCTGGATGACGGCTTTCGTGGTTCTCCAGGTTTCCGCCCCATACAGTAGAACTGTCTTGACATTTGTATTGAAAATCCTGACCTTGGTGTTGGTTGACAGTTGCTTTGAGTTCCAGATGTTCTTCAGTTGTAGATATACTGCCCTTGCTTTGCCGATCCGTGCCTTCACATCTGCATCGAATCCACCCAGTTCATCAATGATATTGCCCAGATATGTAAGGGTTTTTACATCTTCCAAATCTCTGTCAATAGTGATTAGATTGGTGTATGCTGTGTTGTATTTTAAGTCTTGCTGATTAATAAACAATAAAACTAACTCTGTGAGGATGAATACTATTATCATTTTTAAATAGCAAGCGATATTTAAGCTGGAATAGTTTTGTCTCTTTGACTTTGCCAACAATAGTGCCAACCACCTTCGTGTATGTACTAAAACGAGAGAGAAACATTTCGAAAAGTATATCAATTGATTTCACTATCTGGCCTGATATAATTTAGTCTTTGAGTGAGGATTTAATCACGAATTGTATGAATTAACTACGTAATATGTTGAGATGAAGCTATCTGTCTTTGAAAAGTTTCAATGAGTGAGGAATCATTTTGACCTCCAGTATATTGTTAGTGGTCCATAACCAGTGAAAGTCTAATTATCATTTAGCTTCTCAGACATCGTCATATCAGTCAAGAATCTTAACATTTCTTGATGCAATTCATGTCTTTGATCTATGTTATAGAACATAAACTCAAAATTTTATGTCTGCAAGATGCGTCTTAGGAGTGTTAACTCACTTTTCAAATACCCGACATTCAGGTTAATCCAACATAACTGAAAATTCAAACACAATTTGTTAACCAATACAGAAATTATCAGTTTTTCCAATAGCAAGAGATCAAACTGACTATAATAGCACAAGTAGACACACGAACATTTAATAACTAAGTAATCGGGACGCATCAATTTCATATTCACGAAGTTATTTCCAGAGATAATCTCTATGTCTAAAGAATATCTTGGAAAACTAGTCTAGAATATTAATGAAATGTTTTGAATAACACAACACAGCTCAAATTATTTACATGTGCGATAGAATTATCTATTTGATTTCAAATATATCAACAAACTGATATTAAAAACCAGTCTGACAGATCGAGTGCAAAACACAAGAATTGACTGGGAGAGGAAGTGTTCCACTTACAAAATATGTTAGTTTATTTATTTATTTGAACACATAAATCTTGGTAAAAATGGGCACCGAATACATATGCGCCACACAAGTCCCTTGATTTGTGTGAGGGCTAGAACACTTCACGGATTGCCAGATCGGAACAGGTGGTTTTTTTAGAGGACCATACCCCAAGCCTTCGACCTAAAGGTCTAACCCACAAGGCAGTGGAGCATCGTGAGGAGATGCAGTCCCATGATAGCCGGTGACCAACGAATGGTTCATATGCCATTTGTTCCCTCAGGATACTGTAGCCAATGTGCACCATTAGTTTGGAATCAGGGTTTTCAAACACCCTTAGCTGGACCCTTTGTATCCAACACCCCGTCCGCAAGAAGGCATTAAGTAGGACTTCTGTGGCAGTGGCTATGTACACGTGGCCATGTGAAAGCATTTCAAGAGGTAGAATGAACTCTCCCCACCCTCGGCCGTACCAGAGCATTTTGGGGCACAGAATATGAGATGACATCACATCAACTGTTTCAACTGTCAATCCTTCAAAATTACACACTAACCGAATTAATCACCAAAAGTTTTCGAATTATTTTCCACATCTTCGTCAAATTTAAATGACATATTCGTTGCAACATATATAATAGAATATCACCTAATTGAAATCTTATTTCTCTGATAGCTTGAATCAATGTTTAGCACAAAATAAATGTCCAATTCGTCGATAGTGCTTTTTAACTAAATACAAGTAAGCGGCAATACTTTCTTCCATGTTATCTTATTTAACTAGAAAATTCGATATTATACTGTTATTTGGCACGATTCAATAGTATTTGTTAAATAATGGCACAAGTTCCGTTGATTATGTCTTATCTTCGTATATTTATGCTTATTAATGACAGAGTGCCGATTTTTTTATTTTTGTTTTCTAGGTCATACTATAGCTAAACCATCAGTCAACATTCTTTAATAAATCTTTATTATTATTATTATTCACTAATAACTGCCTCAATATCTTTAGCGGTTATCTTCAGACAATGTTTACTGTTCATCAATGGCCTAATACTATGCATATTATTTTTTTAAAAAAAAAGATCAAATGTACTTTTTACTTAGAATTTTAGTTATGATACCAACTAAATTCTTTACAAAAGAATTTAATAGAAAAACAAATATGATTGAGTTTGTCTATTATTTATAAGCTGGTTATTTACTCTTTATTTTTTATCAATAATAAATTATCTCTTATTTTACAATAAGAAACTTATTTTACTGTAGAAAGATATTTAGTAAACGTTGTTGTTGTTGACTTTTGCACGAAGTTATCTTTTGAAACATAATACCGTTGTAATAGAGATACAACCATAATAACAATTGGATGCGCACTGTTGAGGAGTCCCATACTAGGACGAAACGGACGTCCAGTTCTCCCAAGTTTTCCATGGTGGTCTAGCTTCAACTGACTCATGATTTCAATCTGTGAAAATTTTTAAAATCTCCTCAAACCCCTTCTGATAAAAATAATTTATATTATAAAATTACCTTTGCCAAAAGACCATTAAAAGTCAGACAGCATAGAACCTTTATTTTGTCTGTAGTGCATATTCCATATTAGTCCATATTGGTACGAATCAGTTGTTTATTGCATCGTTTTCAGTAATTTTCTAAATGAAGTTCGTCCACGATGAAAACTACAAATTTAAATCCTTTTTCAAAATAATAATAATTTCCTCAATAAACTTCAACGTTCTACAGAGAAGTTATTATTGGTAAGTCACGACACAAAGAGCAAGTATATGCTTGTTACCTACTCATAAGAGGTGCATACTGGAGAAAACAATTTTGGTCTCTGGTGTACAGATTTTATTGGTAACACAAATGTAAACTACACATATGCACACAGAATCCCAAGTTAGCGTTTGCCGTGTGATGCAGTTTGATGGTTTCCACAATGTATGTGTTATCCACATCCATCTTCTTCTAAACTCCTCTTCAAGTGGAAGATGGTCAGTCAGTCAGCTACAACGAAAGGCCAGACATATATATGTATCGGTACAAGTCGACACATTTTACTCATCAGCACAACAAGATGAACATCAAAGGATGCGATACAGGAAGAAAGAATTAGTTCGTACAAATAAAGCAATTTCGATCTCACGATTTAAGGGTAGACAAAGAGTGTATACACCTACGCCATTGTGGTCGATTCTGAGCCATGTCACACATAGTCACCAACCATTGATTACGATAGTTGCGTGAACCACAACCAAGTAGACTGCATCTACCAACATGGTTCAGAGCAGAAGTGACTTTGTGAACTGATACAACGTTTTGGTTTGGCCACCCCTAACTTTCTTCCAACTGTCTCTAATACTAGTCAGCGTTTCGCGTCGTGGTAATCGGTGGTCGGTCATGAGTAATACGTGGCCGAACCATCTCAGTCGATAAAAATTCACAGCTTTATCAACTGATTTACCATCATTCCCAAATTCAACCCCAATGGGTCTTCTAAATGTGGCTTTACTGAGTCCAGTGAGGTGCAAACAAATCAGCGCTCGTATAAGAGCATGATCAGAGTCTAAACATGTATTCCAGAACAAGCGGGAGTATTCTATCGAGCTTCTCCAACGGTAACTGTTGGAACATGGTCTATTAAAGTCTATCGTTGGCTTGGTACAGCGGGTCACCATGTTAGACGATGTCTCTCCTTAAACTAGTGCTTGTTAGAAGTAAACGGTTGTCTGAACACAGTTGCAGGAGACCATCACCAATATCTGTTCGCTGACACGGAATACCAAAATACACACCTAAATGTTCTTCTGTTTGGTTTAAGCAATCTACCTAGGCATTAAAGTCACCTGCTATGAGTACTATGTATAAGTGCATAGCTTCTTGAAAAACTTCGGTAAGCTTCCCATAAAATTCATCTTTCACCATTTGGTTTAGAAGGTCTCAAAACTGTTATTTGTTGTTGAGCAGGATTTATGTAGTTTACGCAGTAGCAATGATACATATCTCATTTTCAATGAATGATAATGTAGTTGTTTTTGTCATTATAAGTCAGCAAACTCCCAAAATTATCGCTTTCAATGACACTCATGCCGCCAATGTTAATACTTAAAGTCTTTTTTATATATATCTCAGGAAATGAGTGATTGAAGCAATTTTCGCTTTTCTATTTCTTTAGTCATCTAGGCCAATTCGGGTGACTTTTGTTCACAAGTTCGTCAGCCAAGTAACTGTTTGCATCAAGAACTCTGAACATAAACCATTCCTAGTTGACTACTCCAACAACACACACTAGGGCAATATTACAATTACAGGTGGTTACACTAATAACAGCTTAAGATAGCGCGTTCTGTAGCAACTTCATTTCAATTGAAATATAACATGAACAGAATAACACAGACATTACAAATTTCATACATATAACCATAGATTGAATAAAGAAAACCAATTGTTTGCATACAATTTACATATATTTTGTTTATCTAAATCTCATGAAAAATAAGAAGGAGAGAGAGAGACACAGAATCAAATCATATACACTTTGTGTAGTATATTGGTTGGCAGTCTATGCTCCATTGGGAGTAACAGGCGTAAGTATGTAACTAAGTAAGTAAGTTGTGTCGTCAATTAGCAATGCCCAAAATTTCCCATTACGTAACCACCAGTCAAGTCACAAGAAAATTTTAGGAAAATAATTTTGAAAATATAAAAATTCAAATGAAAAAACAAAACAAGAATAGAATGATCAAAAAGAAATTTCAATCACAAGTAGACAAAATGTACAAAACTATTGCAGTCCAAGAAGAAGAGCAACCGGACATCGGTTATCAACGTTGATCGCTTCATTGTTTTTAAATGAAGTGAATGTAGCACTTCACAAAAAAGGCGTTAAAAAAACAGAAAACTAATGAATCAGCTACATTATCTTTTTGTATACGGTGAATTTATACAATAAGTGAGTGTTCGGGTAGCACAACAAAATGACTGTTTAACAATGTTAACAATACACAATAATTCTATGCTTTATCTTTCATCTTCAACTGGATGGTACAATACGGAAAAGTTTTTGTAATCCAATCGTGATGTTTACTGGAAAAATAAACAAAACATTGAATGAAAACAAACAAAAAAACAAAGAAGAAGATGGAGAATATCAACAAAATCTACAACTGATTCGATGATGTTGAATTCAGCTATTCGTAAACAAGTTTGTCTAGTTCAATCATCATCATCATCAAATCATTTCAACAACTTTGGAATGATTTTATCACATATGATAATTTTTATCAGGTCAATTACATATTAACTTGTTAAGATCAATGGAAGATATATGAAGATTTTGTTGGGACGGCTTCTGAGAACTACGACGGAGCCTCCAGAGTTCCTAGAGGAGTCGAAGAGTACTATCCAATCAGAATGCAATGGAGCCTTCTAGAACATCAACGTGGCATGCCATTATCGCTCAGTAGTGTAACATGCCTCTTTTACGATTGGGTGAATTACAATGTTGGTTTAACAAACGCTAACATCTGTGAATAACTGTGATTTTCTGTATATTTTGATTCTTGCCGAACAAGCACTTTCTGCAGTCTTCCTCTGTCTTCTCGTTGGAGACTTGGGAGGGTTCTATCATTCGAGTGATCAAGTTATAAACGGTATATTAGGAATCTGAGCACTAGATATAACAGATTCAATTTCTTCCCATTTGTAATGTATTAAAAAACAATCGATATTTACATTAAAAACTATTCCTGTTACTTGTTGTAAACTATTCTAACTTCAACTAATTCACGAAATTGAGCGACATATCCACAGCTGACTTTAGTGAGTTACTACCTCACAACATACCCAGTTGAACCCCACTGATCACTGATTCTCACTATAACTCCAGGAAATACCAGTCACCAGTGAGCATATGTTGAATAATATCAGAAGGGGTTTTGTGTGAATATTATAGTGGTTTTAATAGTTGAGACCATGAGTCAATTGAAGATAGATCACCATGCAAAACCTAGAAACACTAGACGGCCGTTTACGCCTATTGCGGGACTCCTCACTAGTGCACATCTACGATTCCACTTCGCGACATTCGAACTCAGGATCTATTGGTCTCATGATCTCAACTACTAAAGTTACTGCAATATCCACAAAAAGTCCCACCTGACATATTATTGTACTATTGGATTATTGTATTGAAACTTATTGTCCTCGCTATCACTGTTCTGATAAATTTTATTTTTGTTATTATTGCCAATCTGTTGACCGATGGATGACCTAATAAGAAACATCATGTGTCATTCATTGAATGCATGAATATTATCATTTGACTTGAGAAAATACTCTTTTCTAGTTTAATAACAGCTGAAAAACATTTTCACAGTAAAGAAAATGAAAGTCCAGTAACTACTGGCTAGAGCTTATTAAGGCATGTGTATTAGTAGTTAACACATAAGATGTTTGTATACATACCTGAAATAGCAACAATTATTAGAAATCAATACTTAGATTTGGAGATCTAATCAGAAGATTGAATTATTTAAACCTAATACCTAACTCAAACCTCATAATTTCTTTCCGTTTAACTCAAGTGTTGATGTCCAAATTGATTAAATTCATAAAATGTATAGTAGTGTCAAATACTCAAATGTTAAAGTATTTATAATTGTATTGGGTTAAAAGAGTTTTGAGCATCTACATAGTTGCATCATATGGTTTAGCTGTGCTATTCAGAATTCTAAATAGCTGAGATGATATAGTTCTCCTGAAACCAAATATAATCATTAACCACTTTTCCAACATATACGTGGGTGAATAAGATTGTATATGCAGACCCGTTACACTTATTTACGTTTGCGAAACCAGGTAGTGTCTCTAGACCTCAGATAAAACAAGTGTGTAACTCGAAACTGACTAAATAAACCAATAACTGGTAGGTCAGTTAGACCGAAAACGTTCGAAAATATTTCAATTATGTGATATGGAATGTGACTTGACAAAATTACTTACTCATTTTTTCCTGAAATGATTTCGGTTTAGGACTCCACGCACAACCGAATATGTAAACCGGTATACCGGTTAAAATGATCAAAATACCATATACTACAAAGGGATAAGACAATCGAAAATTCAGTAGAGAGATGTAATCATTGTTATATTAGGAAAATAAACCATTCGTGAAATTAGTTCCATTCAACTATAATGATGAGAACATTACTTCATCTTTCAGTAGTACAGATCAAATAGTTTTCCATGAAACTTCAATTTCGATCATTATTTAAGTCATAAAGTGACATAGGAATAACCGACAAGAAGAACCATAGGAAAACTGAACTAGATTTTTCTTAGTTCTGAACTATCTCAACAATGAAGGGCTACAACAAGCTATAACATCAAATACATGCGATATTTTGGTCTTGTGAACAAATGTCGGTTTCTGTACCAATGAATAGCAAAAGATTACTTCGGTTTTTCTACTAAGATTAGTTTTCGTTAGCTATATACCACGATTTTGCGCGAAAGCCATCGTTAAGTTATGGTCTCATCTGTCAGCATTTCAACTCAGTAGCTCACAACATACTAACTAACTCGAACCTAGTTATTTATGAGATTATGGCTGCTTGGTTTGTTGTGTGAAATTCAATCTCCATATTCATAGTTGAATAATATAACGAACTGTTATTCCTACATTCAGAAAGTAAACATACGAATTTATAGAACATAATTTACAACAAATGACCTACATGATTCTTGAGGTGATCCATAGAAAGAGAAAATTAACAGAGATGTAGTAACTACTAAGTAGATAATGGCAAATATTATCGGAGCCTGTAATAAATATAAATAATGAAAAAATAAAAAAATATTAGTAATGTTTGAAGATATGAATTCAAATGATAGTAGTAGAAAGGATCATTTCAATACTCAAAAACGACTATGGAGCTTTGCTTTGAACTTTTTATCAACGTAACAGTTTTAAAATGATGTTTCAATTTTATGTCAGTTCATAAGACAAATGACGGCCTTTTCATTCTAGTATGGGACTCCTCAGCAGTGCGCATCTACGACGCCGCTCCGAAAGATTCGAACCCAACACATGTCAGTCTTTAGACCATTCAGCCGGCATCCAACGATTTTAATGTTTAATTTCAAGCAATGCACGAAATTACGCCAACTTCACCGTGGACTAGCTTCAATTGACTCATCAATTCAATTAATAAATTACCATAATCTCCATAAAACCACTCTCTCATTATAATCATATAATCTTAAGGAATAATATCGCAAACCCACTTCAGAAATTTTAATTTACCTTAACCGGACGTTGAATATTAGGACGAGTAAATCTGAAAATTACTACAATCAGAACACAAAGACCGATTGCCAACCATTGAACAAAACCCATATAATTCATAAGTGTGAAAATATCTCCAGCAAGCAAGTAAATTATTGATACGATACACTAAAAGAGTAATTAATAAAAGTTAAAAACATAAGCAATAGATTCACATTACACACATTGAACAATAGTAATTCATGTAAATCACAATTTATAATGATAAGTCAACGTTATTTTACCTTAGCGCTATCTCGTAACAAACGTATAGTCTATTGTTGGTCAGAATTTACTAATCGAATTACGTTTTCCACAAATTTAGTCAACTAGACGGCCTGCATGAATATTTGGGCTACCTATTCTCGCCGTTCGTAGTCTTCTTTGAAACTGTAGAATGAAAATCATTGGTCTTGGTGTGTTTCAATTACTACAAAGCCATTATTGTCAAAGTGACCCACAATCTAATTACAATTTCAAACTTATTATCAATAAATGTCACCCTACAACCAGTTTAAACACATTTGATATTGTTGCAAATTAGACATCAAATGTTCACATTTAAGACATACTAACTGATTTGTAAGGATGCAAATACTTTTTATTATCTATTTATGTTGGACGAAAGTAGTGTTATTGTTATGAACGGGGAATTAAGAAGCCCAGACAATTACGAAAGCTATTTTCTTGGGACGTTATTGCATTTCATTCAAACCCTGTAAAACACTTATATTTATTTTTGTCCCTATCTTATTCTACATAACACGAGCTTTCGTTCTATGTATCATTCACTAGCATACCCTTTTTTGTCCCAAAAATATTGTAATTTAAACATTATATTTTGCACTATATTTTCTACCCTAATTCCCTGTTTCGGGCATAACTGTATTTTTCCAAATTATCGTACGTCGTGGTCAAGATATGCACTTATTTATTCATGTACATTTTTGTAGTAATCCGAATTCAGAGAATCCAGAGTTTAGTGTTCCAACTGTCTTGTCTTCTTTCACTCGCGTGCTTGCCAACCAATCAGGATTTAGAATAGTTCTCTCTACCCCAATCGAACTCACGCGTATTAGACTCAAGGTTAAGCCACTCAGCCTAACGCGTCAAGGTCATAATTTAGACTACACAGACCAAGGTCAAGTCGTAACAAGTATCACGGGGTAAAAGCGATCCAAGGTCATAACAGTTATGCAAGGAACTCACAGTGAACAGAACAGCCGGAATAGGTGTTAATCGATCCGTGTGCAAGTAACTGATAAACGCTGGCATTTGTTTCAGCTGACTAGCAACAACAAATATTCTCGATGTAGTCAATATAGTCCCATTGGCACCACCAAACGTTGAACAAGCAACAAATATTGGCATTATCCACCAAAACATTCCGTATATTCTATTAGCAAATGTCTATTTTTGTAAGTAAACGGATAAAAATAGATCAAAATTATTCAATAATGTTTTTCATACCGACGGAACAATTTGGAAACAAATTAACAGGATTCAAAACGGGACAACTTTGAGCGTCTATTGGGGGAACTGGATAAAGATTGATCTTAACTAAATGATCTATTTATTTGATAGATTATTATTATTATTGGATTTTAATTTGCCGAGTAGTCCCACAATAGGCCGAAACGGTCGTCTAGTGTGTTCATGTTTTCCATGGTGGTCTAGCTTCAATTGACTCATGATCTAAAGTATTAAAAATAATTGTTAATGAATTAGAGTTTCGTTCTTTCATGAAATATTTGTGGTAAATTTTCGGTTTACTGTGGAACATAAATCATATACGAACCTAAACACGACAGGGATATTTATCACACAAATAACACACTACATAGAACTCATTTAGTATACATACTGATTTGGGAAATATTTCATTCAGATACCATGTTCGAGTACAACGTAACTTGAGACCTGTTCTTACCATTTAACAAATTAATACTGATTCTGAGAATTTGAAATATGTAACGACTTATATTTATACAATAAATTTTCGGAAATCGGATGCCAAGATGGTGTGATCTTGAACGGTGAAAATACATTAATAAAATTCTTGGTTTGTAGGAAAATTGATTAAAAGCATCAATACACCAGTAAAATTACTATTCCACCTACCACAGCCACAGCTCTTGTACTCAAAATCTCTGCAACTGGTACGACTGTTACATAGGCTACATTAGCAGCTGTGTAAACTAGAGTCACTAGTAAGCACGATACCACAATTGCTATGGGCAAATGTTTCCTGGGGTTCTTCATTTCTTCAATCATACAATTTAAGTAATTCCAGCCAGAATAAGCAAATAAGCCACTGTAAAATGCATTAGCTATTTTACCAGGACTCCAGTCCGAATCGACAAAAGGTTCTTTCAGCTCTTCATAACGACCTAAAAGAAGTTAAGCAATAAAGTACAATGGGAGATACCCTTAATGAATTTACTGAATAAATAAATATATCATGGCATAAACAGTGATTACAATCACAAATACATAGAGATTATAAATCCCAGTCAGTCGCTTAGAAGAGATAAATCACATTGAATTACTAACAGCAATTGGAAACACTGAAAAGGAGAATGTAATTTACACAACAGATGTACAGACTAAACAAGTTAACTTTTTTAAAACAAATATTGAGTCATTAATTAACCATCAGAAATGAAATGAATTTTTCTATCAATGTTTTATGGCAAATTGTTGAACCAAATGAAATATTCAGTAGACGCTCAACTTCGAGATCAACAGGCTGATAATCCGTCGGATACTGACTAACTCGCTAAAATACTCATCATTTTTGAACCATCGATTAAATGGAATTCATCACCATGCATTTCCTTCCCTGAGTATACAAGAGCATTTGATAACGTGGATAGTCAAACTTTATGGAAACTTCTTCGATACTAATGAGCACCTAAGAAGATTGCTAGCATCATACGCAATTCACATGACGAACAACAAGGCTGCTCACTTTCTCCCTTTCTCTTTCTTCTGGTGGTTGACTGGATTATGAAGACCATAACATCTGAGGGGAAGCACGGAATACAATGGACGACTTGGATGCAACAAGATGATTCAGACTTCTCAGATGACCTGCCTCTTCTATCCCATACATACCAGCTGATGCAGATGATGGTAACTAATGTTGCAGCAGCCTCAACATCAGTAGGCCGCAAAATACAAAGAGGAACAAGTAAGATCCTCAAATACAATACGGAGAACACCAATCAAATCACACTTGATGAAGAAACTATGTAACAGGTGGAGTCTTTCATGTGTCTAACCTGAGCATAATCACCGATGAACGTGGAGGATCCGATGCAGACGTAAAAGCAAGGATTGGCAAAGTAAGAACAGCATTCCTACAGTTGAAAAACATATGGAACTCAAAACAGCTGTCAACCAATATTGGTCAAAGTCTTCAATACGAACGTCAAGATTGTTCTACTGTATGGAGCTGAAACTTGGAGAACTGCCACAACCATCATGAAAAACGTAGAAGTATTTATAAGTAGCTAGTCACTTGGAATCCTAAAGGAACACGTGAACGTGGAAGAACAAACAACACGTTGCTCAGGGAACAGGAGATAGACAACAAAAGAATGAATAGCAGTTGGAAACAGCAGGAATGGGAAGATAGGACAGAGCTGGTTGGAGAATACTAGTCAGTGGCCTATTCTCCACGAGGGATAACAGACGTAAGTAGGACGAAGGATCATTTTACTCATTCACAATTTATTGAAGAATCACTCTATTCAGATCGAAATCTTTTAAAAAATAAACGTAGACTGAAATCTTATTAGAAAAGTCATATAATCAAAGAGCGATAACAGAAATGAAATGTTCAAAGGTTGTTGCATTGAAACAACGTTTAATGTAAGACATATTCAATCAATTAATTATTTGTGTGTATTGTTGACAGAAGACAGGGAAGATTATTTTTCTCAAGCTTGATGACAAATATTGCGAATTTTTAAACTCACTAAAGCGGGTTTTATCACATACGGTCGTACGGTTTTATTCTTCGAAAACTTTTATACAACACTTACTATTCTGTAAACAAAATATCATTCTTATTTTAGACTAACTTAACACACTTGTTGCCATTCATTTTAGATTAAACAACCACATCATCTGAAATGAGGAACTCCTGAATGATACACATTAATAAAATCTTCATGTCAAGATTGAACCACTCACAGTTCAACAAAAATCACAGAACAAAACCAACTCTAATTATTATAGATAACAAAAAGTAATTAAAAGAATGTTAAAGAATGATATAATTAAATTACCAAATCCGATCTGTACAAATCCGGTTACTATGATCATTATAAGAGCGGCAAGTTTCGCAAGCGTAAATATATCTTGTATTCTGGTTGAAAATTTGATTGAAAAGGAATTGGCGAAGCTTAAAAATGCTAAGCAAAATGAAACAAGATGACAATAAATTGGCAAATTTCCATTAAAATATCATCAGTGTGATCGTTCTAAACATTTTCAGATGAAAAATCATCAGTAATAATGAAAACAGCAAACTATTGTGAAATAGTAACTCACCAAAGACAATGGTAGATGTGTCGCTCAAATTCGTGGATTGGTTGAATTTAGACATTAACACCGTTGGATGCCGGCCGGCTCAATGGTCCAGTGCTTAAGCGCTCGCGCTCGAGATCGATAGGTCCTGGGCTCAAACCTCGTGAGGCGAGATCGTGGATACGCACTGTTGAGGAGTCCAACGATAGGAAAAAACGACCGTCCAGTACTTCCAGGTTTTCCATAGTGGTCTAGCTCGAATGGACTCTTGATCTCAACCAATGAAAAAACTACATAACCTTCTTCTAAGTGAACTTCTTCCAGTATCTTATCATCAAATTAATTTATCACATATCGATTCCATTGATACTTTTAGTTTGACAAGTAATTAGATAATAAACGAACCGTTTATTATGTGAAAAATGACGAGAATATATTATTTATTCCAAACAGTTTACTGAAGTTACAGATTATTAACTACCAGTAGTATTGAGATCTATAAGCCAACTAATCAAAATATTTAAAGTGTCAAAAAACAGAATGTTTACTGATGTAATACATTTGAATTCATCTGGCATTAATTATGATTAAATCGTTGTCATTTCTCAAATCTGTCAAAACCACAATTTACGATTGAAGGCACACAGTCACCAGAAATTAACACTTCTCAGTTTTCCTTTATTCACTCAGAACTCATAATTTAACTGTCATCAGTTTTTCACCTTCTGATTCGTATTTCGTTTATTCACATTTTGACACTTTCGGCACTTATCACTTATCACTCAAACAACTTTTATTCAATTTCACTGGTTTCAGTCCACCATTATTCCCAATCATCATTCTTCTGTCGTACGTGTTTTGCGTTAAAATCCCTACAGATCACATACATTTGGCGAGAATGTCAAAAAAGATCAGGATTTATGGTATTTTTCCCAAATGTTATTATACTCTATTCAACTTTAAAGAACAAATGAATTTGGTGGAACGATTCAGGTCATCCAATTCAAGGAACGAAGTATCTAATAACCAGTGCTTTATGTTCATCAGCACTGTTATACTCTCACCCAACAGTGTTTGTCATTTTTATGTTATAAAACTGCATTTTGTCGGGACCTTTATCGAGTATCTTCATATTAGCAACTGCCTTCATTCTTCGCTTTACAAAAATACAAACAGTGCATTTTATCCATAAGAGCGCATACGAGTTAATGTTCGTTGGGTATACATTTGAGCACATCTTAATAAATAAAATGGAAAAATCGCTGCATGGAAATATTTTTAAACATACTAATACATAAAACCGCCAAAATCCTGATCAGCGTAAAGGGTAGTGGACAGTCTGGATACAAAGGTACAACAACATACTCCCCAAATGTCAAAGCTACAATAGCGATTGCTACGGGTCTTACAACCATGACTTCCACCCATAAACGCAAAAATCCAATAAACGATCCAAATGCTTCATATACATATATATAATCCCCTCCGGATCGCTCTATTATCGTGCCAAGTTCTGCATAACAGTACGCTCCGAGCATACTGAAGATCCCACATGCAACCCATATAATTAGACTAGCTCCTATGCTTCTGACATTCAGTAAAATACCAGTGGGACTGACAAATATTCCTGAGCCAATCATTGATCCTACTATGATGGTGATACTGGTTACAATACCAATAGATCGCTTCAGTTTTACATCATCTGGTTTATCTACGACAACGGTGACGTCATCATCCAACTTCTTGTTTGTTGCCATGCCACTACAAGATAAAATACATTATAATTTGCACTTGCAGTTATATAAAGTGGCCAAATGACTTTAAATAAAATGACGCAAGTTATAGAATATATCTGACTTCAATCATATGACTTTCAGAGATTTTACTTTCATAAAGTAAGATGGGATTAGCTATCAATCAAAAAACAGGTTTGGATAAGTCAAACAACTGACATGTTCAGACCTGTTTTTTGATTGTTCGCTTATAATATTCTTGCGTTCTTCCTTTGTACTATTTAAACTTTAAATTATTTTGATTTAGTTATTTATTCTTCGAAGCATTGGCTTGAACTGTGTCACGAAAGGTCAGCCAACCTCATTTTTTCTACTCATTGGGATACTACAAATATATCATTTTATTCATAACAACCTATCCAATGTTCAATTTATTCGAAATTATTAGGTCAAATCTTGGTAACGATACCTATTTCCACCTTGGTTTTAAACAACCCAACCATAAAAGTGAGATGAAATAGAAGACGATAGATATATTATGACATCAGGTTAGTAAAACTTAAGCCAAATACTTATCTCCAGCCATAAACTTTGACATTCAACCGAAATATGAACGAGAAGTTACATGTGGTCTGTAAAACAATCAAATTACCTTAAGAGATCTCAGTTTAGACAAATTGGTGGTTTTCCAAAGACAACCGCCCTTCTAATTCAGTTAGTTACAATAACACTTGTACAATTCTCCAGTTCAAAAGGTGAGGAAATACTGCTACGTTTAGGCCAAATACATTTTTTTGAAAAACAACATAGTTGTATCCATACAAATTGAATAAATTTTTATTTCGACAGACATTTCGGTGAAAAAGTTCGGGATCATGGTTGTCGAAAATATCTCTCGACAAAAAAGGTATGTCCTGTTGTTCTAGACTTTTAATGATAAGTTGACCTAAGTCTCGATAAACTCAGTTCCTCAAATAATTATGAATAAATGAACGGAATACATATAATTTTGAGCCGAGTTACTAACTATCAGTTATAATTTAATCTTTAAGTATTGATAACGAAAACTTAACATGCAACTTTTACGCTCATTCTCAGAATTCTTATATTTATTTGTAAGGGTATGAACCTTCTTTTTCCCGGTTTTGAGAACCGAGTTTTGATTAAGCTCTTTTGTAATATATGTATACTGGATGAATAGCCACACTGTACAATTAAGTCACAAATTTTTAAGTAACACTAGATAGTGGTTTATAGTGAAATCTGAGATTTAGCCAGGTTAGAATCTCAGTGTAAGTTTCAATACTGAGATACAGAAATCTTCAGCAAATGAGTTTCAAATAGAACGAAACACACTTCCTACATTATACTGCTAGCCACTATCTAAGCTTACCCAAACATTTTTGAACATATTTTCAGATCTATTCGTTTAACAATACTAATTGTCATGTGAGTAATTTCCTAGCACTACTAAACGCAAAGCGGATCATAACTAATTTCGAGGTTGGTTGGTTTCCATCATCTACTCGTCCCTTTTTAAGCAAACACCTTAAGTTTCTGGAAATATAACAAACAAAACGTTCTTTAATGCAACGTAGATAAATAAACGTTTACAATCCGGATGTTCATTGGCATCAATATACACAACAGTTCTGGTACTACTGATCATTCGGATCATGTACCAAGACGTTTCATATTTTAAGTAGATTTATAATAAGAAACGTTCGAACAAAACACTGCAGTATATATACTGGCTGCAAATCCTTTTGCGTACAATATCTTTAGTCCTCTAGTTGGTCACACACGACGTAGAAACTCCCACACATATGGGCTGGATTATGTTGCCACACTACAATAGCCCAACAGGATAAAATTATCTTTTCAAATAGCAAGAATAATGTCAACACTATTTTAAAATTTTATTTATTTAGGATTCAGAGATACAGACCATGTGACTAGTCTTTGTTGAAAAAATAAAGTCATGTTGCAAATAAGGTGTGTCAATTTTCTGTACCTAGATGACATTAGAATTTGTAACTTTTGTCTTCTGCAATCCTTCTCAAAATAAACGTTTGCTGAGTCGACTAGAAATCTTGGTGAGACTATAATTTATGGACGACCTTTGAGTGACGTTGAAGTGACCTTCAGAGTGAACAACTACTAATTAGGACTACTTAAGGGTTATAAAGCAGTTACCATTCCCATTTACAGTTGATGGTTAAAATTAAAAATTAGATTTTGGGTTTTCATCACGAACGAACATCAGCTATAATGCCAAAACTTTATTTAACCAAATGTATGGATGAATTCTGCGCCCAAATTTGTGACTCGTTATCTTATATCTGATTGTTCCGTCCATAAAATATAATCTCGCCGAAATCTTAATAGATTCTGAAGAGATGGCGGGAAAGATTTGTAGCTCAGGTGGATGATTTTGATGGAGTTTTGTTCGCTGATCTGGATGGTTTGGGCGTGGAGCTTACATCGTTCTTCTGAACGACATCATCAGCACAAACATCTGAAAAATGATAACAAAATCGATGTTTTACCATGTCTTTTCCTTAAATTTAGGACTTATTGTCTGCAAGTACGCACTCGGGAGCTCAGAAAGCTAAATAGAAACGCCAATTTCTGTAGTGCTATTTCATACACCGAGTCGTAAGTTGCTGGAGTTTTCTACCAGAACACGTAGTATCAGAGCCTCAAATTGGTACTTGCAAAGAGATCGGATCTTCACAGCGCTGCAGATTGAGAGAATAAAAGCAGGTTGCTTGACCCTAAATCTTCGTCTTTGAAGACTACTGAACAAAGACTACTGAACAAGTCATCAAACTGATGAAAATTATGAAGAAAGGCAAGTCGTAAACGATCCAAAACGTCCGCCTAGACGTGCTTTAAAAAAAGAAATTGTCCTCTCCAGAAACAACCACTCCTGTACCCAATGCTTGAAGGTTCAAAAACCGATACGGAATAAATTCAGTGCACGATTCCATTTTTTCTCAACGAAATGATAAGTGTTGAAATTTTCTGTCCGAAAAAATGGTGTCAACATCCTAAGTGGACACTTAGAATAAAATGCTGGACGTTTCAATACACTGTGCAACGGACATCTTCTCACAATTACTGAACTTGCATGTTATATACTAAGATAATGCTGCCTAAATTCCAAGTTGTTATTTTCACTTCATTATTTT
Organism: Schistosoma haematobium; assembly: GCF_000699445.3. NCBI lineage: Eukaryota > Metazoa > Platyhelminthes > Trematoda > Strigeidida > Schistosomatidae > Schistosoma > Schistosoma haematobium. Next base: position 282,463 of record NC_067199.1, on the reverse strand, counting down.
TACTATTGGTTTTATTGACTCCAACATTATTTCTCTTGAAGGAGTCTCAACTGCAGTTTGTCGTGCTGAGCATCTGGTTACTCTTTCATTCCATTATTTTCAAATGGAAACATTGTAGACACCGATGAAGATTGACTAGCCGCTAACATTTTACAAGCTGACTCAAGTGAAGTGGAAAATCGTTTCACAAATTGTCAAAAGTCGGTGCATCAAATGCAAAGTTTTGAAACTTCTAGTACTGCTTTACATCGACAAAGAAAAACCACTCCAGATCACTATTTTTCAATCATGGAAATTTCACAGTCTGGTGATCAAGACCGTTTCGAATTCCCGAATGAAAAATGATAAACACATATTAAAAACCCAATGAAATTATAAATCAAGAAGCTTACCAGAAACTGTCAATCAGAACGAAGAGAAACTCTTGTTAATGCCAATAAGAACGTCAAGTGCGCACGATATGTTATAAATACTTTGTAAAGACTTCGTCAACAATTTAAACAAGTAGAAGCTTCAAACAACAAGTTGAGTTACTTGCAGAAACCAAACCAAATAATCCTAGAAATTTGATTGTTGAAAAAGATTGTAGCCGTGAATAAATCCCCAAAATAAATAGCACTAAGTTTTCGACATTGGATGCTGACCATATGTTTTAGTGAACTCATCTAGGTGAAGGCGCTCGGTCATGCATCCGCACCAGATCACGTGTGGTAACGCCGTGCTCAACATCAACCGCAATCGCTAGCCAGATTAGATCAGAGAATTCCGATATATTGGTCATCGCCAAATATACTCTTCCGATCTCCTCGACTCTGTCTTTTGATTTCTCTGAGTGGGAACGAAATACATTAGGTGTTGCTGGTAGAAGCGTTGTCAAACACTGAATACCTGTGACTTCATCATTGGTGAGCCCGACGTGATCTGGTACACCTAATTGCAACTGTGAGTCTGTTCCTTTTTGGGATTTTTATATATCATTGCCTTATTTTTTATTTTTTTTAAACATTGTGATTTTTTTTCGTATTTTTTCTTGGATATATATATATATTTTTTTTCCCCTCGTTCATTATCGTACTTCATACTTCATCATGACTGAACAGACACCTAAAGTACTCAAGCTCAAGACTTTGTCCCCACCTTCGTTTCAACTGATGCCTTTCTGGCCCGACAACATCGAAGCCTGGTTTTGCTACGCAGGAGCCGACTTCTCCGAGCACGGCGTGATCGACACACGTGCACAATTCCTCGCAGCAGTCAAGGCACTACCGCGCGAATTCAACAGGTACGTAAAACCTAGTATGTTTACTAGTGATGTTTCCGATCCTTACGAAATCTTAAAACGCTCGATTCTTAAACGAGGAGATCTAACTGATCGACAAAGGTTAGATCAACTCTTCAACAATATCGACCTGCAACACGGTTCTGCGACGGACATGTTGCAACGGATGAGAGAGGTTATAGGCCCAAGAACTTTCGACGAAGGTCTATTCAAACAACTCTTCTTGTCAAAACTTCCCCAACAGGTGCAAGCAGTTCTGGTCTCGTTCCAGAACAACGGCTTAGACGAGCTAGCTGCATCTGCCGACCGCATTCTAGAAATTACGAAACCTTCTACTACCGAGGTATTTTCAGTCAAAGAAAAGCCTCACACGACTCGGAATGATATAACCGACTTATGTCACACACTCACGCGTTATCTTAGTCTTCGTACCGACCGTAAGAGATCGCGCACACCACACAGAAGCATTTCTCGTAAGCGATCTGTCTCTAGACCACGAGAGACAGATAACCCCGACTGGTGCTGGTATCATAACCAGTATGGAAAGCTTTCCAGAAATTGCAGAAAACCCTGCAATTTTCCCAACACGAAACCGACTGATTCGAAAAGCAATTCGGGAAACTTCCAAGCCGGCACGCGTTAACGGCAACCGTAGCCGGCGAACAAAGCCGTCTGTTATTCGTCACAGATGTGACAACGAGAGTTCGCTACCTCGTCGACACTGGCGCAGAAGTTAGCGTTCTCCCAGCAAATCCTAACGACCGGCTTCACGAATCGACCCTAAACTTACAGGCGGCAAACGGAAAACCGATCGCTACGTATGGCAAAAGGTACGTTTACCTTAACGTGGGTTTACGCAAACCCATTCACTGGATTTTCGTTGTTGCAGATGTTTCTATACCAATCATTGGTATGGACCTTCTACAACACCACAATCTGATCATCGATACGCGCAAACGGAGGCTATTAGACGGGAACACTAATTTGTCCGTTTGCGTAACTTCTTTTACTGGTTGTAGAGTATCCCCAGTCACAGTTAAACATATGATAGACCCACTCTATCAACCACTACTCGATAAGTACCCTGGGATACAACAAACTCAACCGAAACTACCGTGTGTAACCAGCAACGTTACACATCACATCACGACTACAGGACCACCTGTATTCTCTAAAGCACGACGACTAGCTCCTGAAAAGCCAAGGTTAGCGAAAAACGAATTCGACCATATGATAGACTCAGGAATCATACGACCGTCAAATAGCCCATATGCATCTCCGTTGCACATGGTCCCTAAAAAGGACAGCAACGATTGGCGTCCAACTGGTGACTATCGGCGATTGAACGCGAAAACCATTCCCGATCGTTACCCGTCGCCTCACATTCACGATTTGACAGCTACCTTGAAAGGTACAACTGTCTTTTCGAAAATCAACTTGGTTAAAGCGTATAACCAAATACCTATGGCTACTGACGACATACCGAAAACAGCTATCATAACTCCCTTCGGACTCTATGAATTTTTGCGAATGCCTTTCGGTCTAAGAAATGCTGCTCAAACATTCCAAAGAATCATAGACGACGTTTTTCGAGGTCTCAACTTCGTACATGCGTATGTTGACGACTGTTTAATCGCAAGTCCGGACAGAGAAACATATCTCAAGCATCTGGATCTTGTTGTCGAACGACTACAAAAACATGGCATAACTGTAAATGTTCAGAAATGCCAATTCGGAACCGACTCGTTAGACTTCCTAGGACACACTATCGATGCTCAAGGTATCCGACCCCTTAGAACCAAAGTGGCGGCCATTCTGGATTACCCAGAACCGACCACCGTCAAGCAATTACGCACGTTTAACGGCATGGTAAGTTTCTATAGACGTTTCATACCGAAATGCGCATTACTTATGAAACCTCTGACCGACCAACTTCGTGGAAATGCGAAATCCATCAATTTGGACGACACCGTGCGAAAAGTATTCTCCACAGTTAAGGAACTTATCGCTCAAGCAACAATGCTCGCTCATCAGAACACTGAAGCACCCATTAGTATCGCAGTAGATGAATCCGACTCAGCAATCGGAGGAGTCTTACAACAATGGGTTAACAACTCCTGGCAACCCTTGGCATTTTCTCTAGAAGGTTGCTAGACACCGAATCGAGGTACAGCACATTCGGTAGGGAACTCCTAGCTATGTATTGTGCTGTACGACGTTTTCAACACTATATCGAAGGTCGTGAATTCATTCTTTTCACGGACCATAAAGCGCTCACTTTCTCGTTAAGCTCTCCTTCTGACAAGTACTTTCCCCGTGAGTCTCGACAACTGGACTACATTTCGCAGTTTACTTCAGATATTCAACACATCTCTGGAGCAAACAATGTAGTTGCAGACGCCTTATCTCGCATAACTTCCTTGAACAGTTTCCAAGGAATCGACCTTCTTAAACTCGCCGAGCTTCAAAAAGAAGACAGTGATCTTCAGCACGAGTTATCGTCCACAACACTTAAACTACGCATCAAACAGATGGGAACAGGTAAAGAAACCTTACTTTGTGACACATCTACAGGTAGGGATCGCCCAATCGTGCCGAAACATTATCGACGCAATGTCTTCAACACATTGCACAAACTTTCGCATCCAGGTGTTCGTGCAACCATCAAGCATATAGCAGAACGGTTTTGCTGGCCTGGAATGAATAAAGACGTGAAGGAGTGGGCACGCTTCTGTGTAAGCTGCCAAAAATCTAAGGTTGTCAGACACAATAAATGTCCCTTAGGCTCGTTTAAAACTCCCGATGCTCGTTTCGACCATGTTCATCTGGATTTGGTAGGACCTTTACCAGATTCAAATGGATACTCTTATCTCTTAACCTGCGTTGACCGTTTCACTCGATGGCCAGAATCAGTACCTATCAAGGACACCACTGCTGAAACAGTGGCCCGCACCTTCGTCGAACGATGGGTAGCAAACTTCGGCTGCCCTTCAACCATCACTACAGACCGCGGACGTCAGTTTGAATCTGATCTTTTCCGTCGTCTGACCACACTTTTAGGGACCACTCGCTTCCGAACGACTGCCTACCACCCACAAGCAAACGGGTTGGTAGAACGTTTTCACCGACAACTAAAAGCTTCACTATCAGCTGCAAACGTTTCACAGTGGACCGACGCTCTTCCACTCGTCTTACTAGGTATCCGCAATGCAGTGAAAGCTGACATTGGATACACTGCGGCTCAACTCGTTTATGGAACGACATTTCGACTTCCAGGAGAATTCGTGGATCCTTCATCCTTTTTAATGGACATGGATCTAACCTCCTACACGAACAGGCTTACAAACGCAATGCGTTCAGTTAAACCTGCTTCCACTCGACCTCAATCAACTGATGTTTTCGTTCAACCTGACTTACGATATAGTACACACGTTTTCGTTCGTCGAGACTCGCATCGACGACCTTTCGAATCAGCATACGAAGGACCTTTCAAAGTTCTTCAACGCGGACCGAAGTACTATATAGTCGATAAGAACGGAACCAACGATAGCATCAGCATCGATCGCTTAAAAGCAGCGTATTTAGAAGGAAATCCTATCTACGTCAATTTTCCTTCGATACAATCGAACGACACGACTCCACTCATAATTCCTCAACCGACAACCAACACTAGCGATGATACTCCGAATTTATCTGAATATAAACCTAAAACAACGCGTCCCGGAAGAAGAGTAAGATTTCCAGAACATTTAAACGACTACTGCACGTAAATCACTACTCGACATTTTATATTATCTCGATCTTTTTTTACGATATATATTTTTTTTAAAAAAAAGAATTTTAATATGCTCATATATTTATTTTTTTTACTTAAAAAAACAAAAAAAAACATTTTTAACGCTATTATGTGTGCTTGAGTATATTTTCCATTTTTCGCCGACATTGTGTTTTTACGCACATACGAGTGTATTTCGACATGCACTTACACTTTCTTTTTTCTTTTCCAGGACGGCTGGAAAAGAACAATGCAGTTTACGAGGAATCGAAATTTTTCGTTGTAACTTTTTCTTTTTTTACTATGTTGTCCCTCGGTCCCATATAGTAAGGAAAGACGACCAGACGCTGCTACACTCAGTAAGCTATCAGAAGAGTGTTTACCAACGACAAACTCGTTGGGTTTAAACTTCTGGCTGGCCACGTCTTAGGGTCGTCACTGCCTCACTAGGGGGAGAGTGATCTGTAGCGGTAAATAAATCCCCAAAATAAATAGCACTAAGTTTTCGACATTGGATGCTGACCATATGTTTTAGTGAACTCATCTAGCTGAAGGCGCTCGGTCATGCATCCGCACCAGATCACGTGTGGTAACGCCGTGCTCAACATCAACCGCAATCGCTAGCCAGATTAGATCAGAGAATTCCGATATATTGGTCATCGCCAAATATACTCTTCCGATCTCCTCGACTCTGTCTTTTGATTTCTCTGAGTGGGAACGAAATACATTAGAAGGTGTTGCTGGTAGAAGCGTTGTTCAAACACTGAATACCTGTGACTTCATCAAGATAAATGGTCAAACAATCGAGGTAGTAATGCTGGCGATCAATAAACAACAATCAGCGTAAACCTCGTTAGTACCTGCTGAGTTAAATTAAGCTTCGAGCATTCTTTTGTAAGATTCGCCTTAGGAAAGCACTTATGTGGCTCCCAATAGGAAGTTACTCAACTTCCTGACTGGAATAACGAAAATTTTTTGATGAAATTTCGTGCGGACACTTTAGTTTTCTAGCTTGAATGAATGTCTATTGAATGTGACATATTAGCGAGACGTATGAGCTGACTATTCGGTGAAGTATGAATAACATAATTCACCGTGATCACATCTTTTCTAATTCCCTGATTATGAACTTTCTTAGGAGCTGGGCTGGACTTATTTTCAGTCACACAAAAATTTTATTCAATCAAGATAAATAGTTCTAGATGGAATAGAACAACCCTACGTCTGATGGGCTTTTCAACCTATCAGCGATGGATCATCGATGACTCCATGTTGGAACCTACGTATATCAAATGATAAAACAGAGTATTGTTCGTAGATCATAGTGATACAATGTTTAGAATTTCTAAGAATATATCAGGTTTTCTCTTAAAGGACTCCTAGAAAGTCAATCGCACTTGCTCAGCCGGCAGCGAAATCTACTCTCAAGGAGTAGAAAGTGTGTCTACAATTTGTTATGCTATGTTGTGCCTTTAATTTCTGGGTGTCGCCCCAAGGTTTGTGTTGAGGCCAAACTTAAGTGATTGTTTTAAAAGGGTGTCTGGGCATGTACATAATGCTATAAGTCATGGCGATTTCATAACTGAGACGCCTATAAACCAATGGGTATAGATTCAGTGGTTTGAGACGCTCTTTATAAGGTTTGAATTTAAATCCTCAAACTGATTTCGTGGTTTCCAGTGTATTGCTATCCTTTCGGAGAGGAAGAAAACACTTCTTCCATACTCTAAACGTGGTCGAGCAATACTGTATAAGACGGAGTGGATAGTTCTGAAGTCGAACTGACCAAAAATGAGTTTCAAGGTTACCAGCTCAAGGTTTTCCCAAGAGGCATTTTTGTTGCAGTTGACGTGAGACTTTTGGTCGTTGTTATCCGAACAACTTTGAAGTTGTGTCACATCCTCCTGTAGTGACATCATTTACTCTTGGTTTCAAATCTCTCTACGAGGTTTCACATCATCAGCGAAAAGCGATGAATCAGACCGTGCATGCTAAGAGAGGTCATTTATGCGTACTGAGAAAAAGTAGGTTCTAGTACTGAACACTGGGGGAACCCCATAAAACATTCATTGGCCTGGGAAAAAGTGAAGTGAAATCTGACTCTGAAAGGTTGATTATTCAGGCGTGAAGTAAGGCAATCAATAAACAGTGACTTGATACCCCATTCGAAAATTAGTGAAATAAGAAATCTCAATGAGCGCCCACACCAAGTTGAGTGTGGATTGAGAAGTCCACTTGCTGTAGGTTGCCCTGTAGAGTTGACACATCAGATCGTTTGAAACGCTGGCACCTGTTCATAGTGGGATGTTGCAGCTCAGCTTTGACGGCAAAATTGAAGGCTATGACGGCGTGATCATATTTTCCCAAAGGGATTCAGGATTGAGAGGTTGTGTGACTGTTTCTCCACCGAGTTGGTCACCTCTCATTTTCGAATAATCTCAAACCGTAAATGAGGTCGAATAACCGAGTTTTCACCTTCAATGCAGATGTTCAGAGAAATTGACTTTAGGAAGATCGAAGACTCCTAGTATCAGAATATGAGTGTGGAATAATCTCTCCAGAATTCTATTGTCATACTGACTGTCAGGAGTAGGCTTGATGTATATGAATGCAACCGGATATCTCGAGATGTTGGACGGTTTCACTGAGCACTATATAGATTCGTCAAATCTGATAATCTCGTGAATGCACACTTGATGCGCTACAAAGTAAAATTGTAGGTACAGAGGTGCTCCGCAGCTGCCCATTCCTGTTTTTATGTCGTAAGGAACAAAGATATGCCGAGTATTGCCACCTATTGTTCCGTGATTTGAGAAGTTGCCCATCTTTCAGATATTATTAGCGTGAGTTCACCCAATTCACTCGGTTCGTTTGGAAAATCGCAGCCCCGTTGATCCTACTGACGTGCTGAGTTCCAGAATTTTGACACTAGCGTTGATGGGTGTCCCATAGATTCTTATGTTTTCGGGTACCCTTTTCTTCATACGTTACCCACCTCTGGACATTTTTTTCAAGGTTCTTGTCAGTTTGTTATTAATAATAATAATTATTTATTTATTCTCAAATAACAGTTTGTTACATGAGGCATGCCAGTTTACAGGCAAGATCAAATTGATACAAATGATACAATATCCACTGTAGTAAATTACATAGCTGAGTTGATAATTTATAAGATATGAATGTAGATGGTTTTAATCAGTACCACAGTTGGCGCGCTTCATGAAAGTTGCGTTGCGAATGTGCAACTGATGGTCAAGGATAGGTCCATTGAAGGTGGGAGCCTCTAAATGTCGCAACCTTATGTCCCTTTGTAATGTCTAAGGCTTTGAGGATGGTGCAGGATAAAATCTTTCGTTCCATATCACAAGGGGGCTGAAAGAGGGAGCAAGTAAAAGAAAGGACGAGAGGCAGAGTAGCCAATATTCACGAAGGTGTAGTGACTCACTTTTATCACGAGAACACGACTGGTTTAATAAAAACAATTATTATTATAACCAACTGTACCGGTGCTTGTTTTAATGTGCTTTTGCTTAACTGTGCTAATTATAGCCATTTTTTGCTTCCATTACCTCCCACCATTGTTTCGCGGTTTTTTGGTACTGTTCGCACGTACTCCTTTCTCCTGCTTCCACTTGTATCATTCCTTGGCACGATCTTGGTATTCGTTCGATACCACGAGATCGCCAACGAAATGAATCTGATTACGTTCAACCTTCGCCTTCTGATTTACTTGGCACGTGTTTCTTGGTAGCGGTGTTCATAGTCAATGTCGACTCGACTCCACGCTACAAAGGAATGTTTAGGGTATGATCACTGTCTAATTTTCTTTTATTAAGGTATTTTTTAAGAAAAAGCATTTTAATAGGGTAAAGAAAATAAGTGTTAACAAAATATGAGTGGACATACAACTGACAAATGGAGGCGATTCAGAAAGGAGCTGAGAGTGTGGGATTATGTGTGGTTATAAAATAAAATAAAGTGCTCGAAGCAGTATTGTGATATACAAATGGCTATCTTCCTTTTTTTATCGAAGCTATTAGAGCCCCTTTAGTTTTTTTGTATTATTACTTTTTTTCAGGTATCATAGGGTCTTGAGTAAGCTTCGTATATTAGCGAATTGTCTAGTTTGCTTATAATAGGATTACTGGGTAGGAGGTGAAACCAATTCAACGTTCGTAACACGATTTAAAGAGGTATTTTGCGTGATAAATCAGTATCAATACCATAAGTTCGTGACATCCCACCAAATCATAAGGAGCCGTAATTAAACAAATTGTTTTGCACTACAGACATGGGTGGATTGAATTTATCTCCCCACCATCATGTTTGCTATCAGCAATGCCACCCTCCCTCCCTTTGTTATGTAAGGCTCTCTTACGTTTGTGGTAAGTATGAATACTGCTTTAATCAAAGCCCATAGTTGGAATACACTGTCTCTACTAGGTCCATGTTACAAGCAAATCAGATAGTTGAAAAGTTCGTTTTATGGGTTAGATGTCCATATAATATATCACACTGCTATGAAAATAACTAATGGTTTAAAGAAGTAAGGACTAATAGCAAATCAAAAGATATGAGAGGGTATAAAATTGTAGAAAGAAAAAAAAGATTTCAGGGTAAGACAAACAAAACATTGAGAAACTCACAAGACTTTGTGGCCAAATTTTGAGCTTTGTATGATCGGCCTTAGTAGATCAGCATCCATAAGATTGAGCAATCTGTCTACTTGCAGTAGAAAAAAAGGCATGACTTTTAGGAAGTGTAATGTACATTTAACCTGTAGAGATTTGGGAACTGAAAGCTAGGGTTAGGAGCATAAGGTCATGATTAATAAACAATGAATAATAGGAAGGGATAAGCCATATATTCTGTGATTTTGTTATATTCATATTAATAACAGTCGAACTTGTTATATTCTTGTTCTTTCTGGATACTAGGCGGTCCGTAATAAAGTGCCTCATTGGTGGGCGGGAGTTCAAGGAAATGTTGAAGTTCTTTGGAGTCTAGAAATAGGGTTATTAGCTTTTTGAATCTGGTAAACGTATCATAGTTACGGATAGGCATTGGCAGCCTGTTCCACAATAAACTGTACCGTACTGTAAAAAACAACGCATTTGTTTTTGGTGTTTTACGGTAAGTAGTGTAGATGCGCTGTTTCTAAGTCTATAGGCTGTTCACAGACCTTTTACATAAATGATGAGGTTGCTCAGCAAATTCCCATTATTCACGTTGCATATGCCACATACTCATCTGCTATCTAATCTACTGAGTTTACTGCAAGCACTTACCATGAGACTTGTTCATGCTTTGTGAAACCAACCTTTAGAATTGTCCCACTGTGTACCACAGGCTACAGCAAGATGGCATCCAGGCCAGTTACTTGTGTTATTCATAACTATGGTGGAATAAGAATCGTTGATACATCTTAGTAAAACTTTACGACTGTAAGAAAACAATATGTTGAAGTTTCGTAAAACGGGTAGTGTAAAAAGTAAAGATTTACTGAATATAGACTCGACGTGGAAAGCTACAGAACCCGGATTGTCAGTGGGATCTGGACCACAGTTATCTGTTAACTTAGATAAAACCCAGTAACAAAATCTACAAGACATGAGACCCAGGGCAGATTCTTTGGATAAAAAATGGTACTTTTGTTGAGTGAGGGCACAACAAAAGTTTGAGAAATGAAAGTTACGTTGGGGCTTAACTTCCCGTTTGTAGGGTGACCGCACAGAATTCCGTGAAAACATTTCTGTGGTCGGAATCAGTAAGTCATATAACTTTCTATCTGAAGTTATGCAAACAATGTAGTGGCATTGGTCGCTAACGTGGATCGGCCTTGCGGGCTAGGTCACTCCTTGTACCTTCTTCCTTTTTTATCGAATACATTACTCTCACCCCATCGTAGATGTGGTTTTCAGAAGTTCTTGGGATTATATCGCTGATTTTCACAATTGGACGAGTCAGTGAATGCTATGATCTGACCTGTGGATTAGTTAGTCACATCATAACGAATATATAATTTCGGGATAAGGTCTATCATTATAGTACCAAAACTAAATACTGGATTAGTCCCTAAATCTGCAACCGTAATATGTTCTGAATCTTCCAAGAGACCGCTCGAAGATCATTTAAGCTTTCCGTGCCAGTGAATTTATATTGCTCTATTGATAGAAGAAACCAGACTAGTAGTGAAAATGCTTTCATTTAGATCATGCGATAGAATAGTTATAGCACAAGGTTATTATTTCGAACACAAATTTCTTCGAAAGTCGATATAAGGTAATAGGAAATATTATGCCTACACAAATTATAAAGTGGATGAATACTTGAGCTGTGATGCTCAGACATTATTGTGATATTTGCCACCTACTCCTAACCAATCAGCCAAAGTTGATGCAAGCTCTATACATACTAACGAAAATTACTCTAAGTGTTAATTCGTGATTCCATGTATTATTTGCTGGATTGTTCGACCCTTCAGCTTTTAGAGAAAAAATAAATTATATCATGCCTTTCCTTAAATAAAGACCCCTTAAAGCTACCCTAGCTAATATCATGTGGGAGAAAAATTTGCTAATTCTTCCAAGAAAATTTTAAGTTGAGGTCGGATGCGCAAAACTGAATTCTTATCGACATGGATCGATGCAAAGTATCGGGAACAATTTTATATACTAATTTTACAAAAAGCAAATTAGAATAATTGTCCAATTTAGTATTGAGACAAAGCGCGAAGAAATCAACTTATTTGTATCACCCCACTAGCAGAAGGAACATTATTTTGCAGTCTTCTAGGAAATACGAACCCTGATAACGCAGTTTACGGTATTAAAATGCGGAAGTTCATAAGGCAGCTCTTGAAGTTTATGAATATCTTAACGCAACGAACACTGGTGACCAAATGAATTCCATATGCATACGAACTGACCACATGGTTCAAGAATTAAGCACATAGGTGAATTTGAACTGAATAGCTTTCTAATGAAATATCAAGAACATAAAAGGACTTGGAAAAGACAAATGTCTTCTGCTTGGAAAATCTTGTGTAGGTAAGTCACCTCACAATTTACATGAGGTTTATTCAAACAAAAAGGATGAGGACCAGTGTGAGTCTCACATCTAAAGTAACAAATGCTTACATATGAAACTACGAGTTTACCGAACAAATTTGATGAGTTACTTGAACTAAGTAATGCTAATTCTACACTTCTGCTGAACATATCTGAAATACGTGTATCTTCTCAGATCACAGGCCAATACCCGATAAGTGGTTACTTTGAAGTGACAAAAAGAACGGAATAAGAGACAGAACTACTCTATTCCTAAGCTCTGGCCTGGTAGTAAATCAAGTAAACACTAAAAATCTTATCAAGCGGGATTAATCTATATCCTATTGCAACGCTCTCACACTCACCAGGTCATAGTGTGTCCCCAGAAAATCTAAGGCTAACACATATCACACCAGTTTTCAAAGAAGGCCAACGCAGTCGATCTTCAAGTTACCGAATAGTTGCATTCCTTACCGTACCCTCGAAAATGATGGAGTTCTTGATACACTATAATTAACTTGACCACTTATTACATATAAACTTTTACACTGACAATAACACAGTTTCTAAAAGGGACATATTCGTTTTATAAATTTGCTGGATGTAATGGACAGATGGACAACCATTCTTTATAAGGAGAGTAATGTGTGTATGATATAGCATGGTATTTCCATTAAAACTAATGTGGTCAGCACCAAATGTCGAAGACCTACAGAGCTATTGATTTTGGGAATTTGTTTACAGCTACACCTCTAAGCTCTTGGTAAGGCCAACCAAATAAGCCTCACCAATAAGTTCAAACTGTTAAGTATCAATTCGCCATCAACAGACTAATCCAAGGTCATATTACAAATAGTTTTTCCCTGTGCTTCAGAGTGTTCAAGTAGGTCCACCATGGTCCAGTGTAAAGAATTATTTTTTCATTCATCGGCTAGTATATTCCAACTTATCGCTCTTCGTTGACGGTGCAAAACTGTGGAAAAAACTTTGCAACTAGGATGATAAACTAAAACTGCACCAGCACTCCACCGGTGGTAAACCTCTTCCATGAGACTTCCATAAAGAATTAGGAGTAATAATAAGTCATGACCTAAAAACAACTACGCATTGCAACGCAGACGCTGTCAAAGGTTTTCATGCGTTATGGTCACTTCGCTGAGCGTTCAAATCTATTGACGAGGAGATGTTTCGAGTTTTATATCCCACTTATGTAAAACCGCATTTAGAGTACTGTATCCAAGCAACTAGCCCATGTCTGGCAAAGGATATTAACTCACTTGAGCGTGTCCAACGTGTGGGAACGAAATTAGTGAAGGGTCTTTCTAAACTCCCTTACGATGAGTGTTTAAAACGCCTCAACCTTTTCCCTTTATCGTATCGTAGGACGCCATGTGACCTTATACTGGCATTTCGTAACTTTAATTATGATTTCAGATTCAGACTTGTATAGTAAGGACAGAACGCCTACGGCCTATGTTATTCCTTTTCTATGAGTGTCCAGTCTTCTCTTGAATGAGACAATTGAAGATGCGGACACCACTGCTTCGGGCAGCAGGTTCCAAGTATTGATGACTCGGTGTGAAAACCTGTGTGCCACGGGTATTTTGTTTGTTTTTGGCTTTTCTACTCGCTTGCTATGTCCTCTCAGATATCTCGATCTAGCGGGTAGTAAAAGAGAGAATAAGTTAGGTCCATAATCACTTCTCAGTATTCTGTACATCAAAATTAGATCTCCCCTTAGTCTGCGATAGGACGGAGTAAAGAGGTCCAACTTTTCAAGCCGCTCTTTTTATGATAAACTCCGGAGTTCTGGAATTGCACGCGTAGATGCTCCCTGTACTTTTTCTAGTATGTCCGAGTCACCTTTTAAACAGGGGCTTGCAGCCTGAACGCAGTTCTCAAGCTTAGTCCTCACTAAAGATGTGTATTTTGTGGTGAACATTTTAGTGTCTAACTCAGTGAATGTCCGTTTTATAGCCTAGGGTGTTCGAAATCCCTTAGCTGCGACCTCCTGACAATGGGCCGTCATCTTAAGATCATGACTTACTGTCATTCCTAGATCCTTATGAGACCGGACCATGGTTAATGGAACATCCCCTGCGTTGTACCTATTACCTTTGAATCCCCAAAAGTGCACGTAGACACACTTTTCCACGTTGATAGGCATCAACCACTCTTTAGACCAGTTAATCATTTTATTTGAGTCTACCTGATGAGCACATGCGTATTTGTCTTCAGTTTTTACTCTCCAGATTTTTACATCTTCAGCGTATAATCACATTGGAGATTGTACTATTCTTGGAGGATCAATAACACACATTATAAAAAGTAAAGGACCTAGAACGGAACCTTGAGGTACCCCACTAAGTACTGCTCTCCAGATGGAGCACTTGAAATTTATTCTTACTTTCTGTCTACGACCTACTAGGAAATCCTTAATCCATTTTAATAGAGGTCCAACAATACCAAGGTTTTCCAACTTCAATTACAGTCTTTTGGTTTGCACCTTGTCAAAAGCCTTACTGAAGTCTATGTAGACACCATCCACTGAGTTTCCGTTGTCTGGCGTGTTTATCCAGGACTCGCTTGCCATAAGGAGGTTCGTTGTACAATATAGACTCTTTCTAAAACCATGTTGTTCTATATTTAGCAATTCATTGGTTTCCATAAATGCCATTATGGTTCTTTTTTGACTATTCCTTCCATTACTTTAACCACAACACTGGTGAGGCTTACAGGTCTGTAATTCGATGGAATTTGTCGCAGACCTGTTTTGTGTATAGGAGTGACGATCGCGTCCTTGCGGTCCATAGGTAACACACCTTGGTCAAGTGACATGTTGAATGTCACAGTCAGTGGGGCCGCGATATATTGTGCAATATGTCTCAACATTTTGGGGTGTAGTTCATCTGGTCCTGTTGACTTTTCCATGTTTAAGGTGCTAAGAGCCTTAAGCACATCGTCTTGATTGAAGTCCACGGTGAGCAGGTGGATTGTTGACTGTGTATTTTGGTCTGGTTCTTTGTCTAGAGGAGGTTTCTGATTGAAGACAGTCCCAAAATCGTTAGCCATAGCCTCTGATTTTTCCTGATCTTCCTCTATCATTTCAGTTTCACTACCTTCTTTAATTAGGCTGGGAATTCAATGATGTGTCTTTGTTCTGTTCATGTACGAGAATATTCTCTTGGGTTGCTTGAGTGCAGATTGTGCTAGCTGCATTTCATATTTTGTTTGAGCTTCCCGAATTTTCGTTATACACTTGTTTCTTATCAATCTGTAGCGTTTCGTCGTACCTGCCGTGACAAGGCGGATGGCGACATTCCAACATTTCTTATTTTGGTTTAGTAAACGTCGAATATCACGGCCAATCCAGGGTTGGCCGTGCTTCTTCTTCTTTGGAACTGTCCAGGGTATGTATGGTTGAGTTATCCGATTGTATAACTGCCTGAAAAGAGTCAATATCCCAGTTCTCAGCCGATGCTGCGGAGTTGACTTCCTCCATATCTGCCTTCCATATGTTAGGACGGGCCGGCGTAACTGTTTGACAGGCAATCGCAGCCATGAATTTGAATAAGATGACTGCATGGTCACTTCTCCCAAGTGGTGGGAGGAAAGTCATATGGCCAACGTCATCACTGTGTGTGAAGACTAAATCTAATAGAGAAGAAGAGTTTCTTAAGTCATAACGTGTAGGATTTCTAATGTGTTGGAATAAAGCTAATCCAATCGATGTTTCTAAGAATTTACAATCGAGCGACGTTATCGATGACCCTAATTCTAAGTTAACCCAGTTTACATACTGTGCATTGAAGTCACTCACTACAAGGCTTTTACCTTTGTTACACCAGGACTTAGATTTACTTAAGAGAAAATCATCTGCTACACATTCTGGACTGCGATATACTACAACCAAGTCAATATCTTGCCGTCGACATCTCAGCTTACATCGAACCAGTTCACATGTCCCTGAAACATGTGCCACTGTCTCAACTAATCTTATGGTTAGGGTAGTTTTCGTGTACAGGACAACCCCACCTCCCCCACGGTCTAGTCTATCAGTCCTATTAGTTAAAATACCAGTCAACTGAATTTCAGTATCTAATACTTCTGATTTTAACCAAGTCTCCGAGACAGCAATACTATCCGATTTTTCTTTATCCATCATTGACTTGAGCTGCGCCATTTTATTTAGTAGGCTGCGAGCATTTGTGTAGCATACCCTTAAGTCTGTGGAGAGCTTCTATCTTTTTGCTCCCTCCAGCACTAATAATATCCGAGGTCATAGCAAGAAGGTTCAAAGATCGCGATCTAATAAACTTAAAGTTGGGTTCCGTTTTTCTCATTGAGCAGTCAAAGACTGGAACGCCTTACCCGAACAAGTGGTATCATCCCCATCAGTGAATATTTCCAAGGAGAAGCTGGACTTTCACTAGAACACAGTCTGTCAGAATTAAAACAGGTTCACCAACCCACTATCCTTATTACGGAAGATTGAAGACTGACTGATTCTCAAAATTGTATTGGACACAATTTACCCAGAAAGTTTGCATAAGACGCTACTTTTCTGGTTAATGTATTGAGATGAGTGACTGTTCAAATTCAGACGAATCGGCAAGCCCGTCTCCACCTAAAAAAAAGAATAAAACTCAAAAGTACACGAAAAAGGATCTTTACTATGATAATGATGAAGATGAGGATGATGACGACGAGGAAGACGAAGAAGAGGATGTCGATGAAGATGAAGAACCTGCCTTAACCTCGAAAAAAAAGAGAAGAATGAATTTTGCAATTAAGGTAAGAAATTTGAACTTGTGAGGAGTTTATTGATTTTTTTCCGCCCCATTTTGATGGGAATATCCACGCCCTTTCTGATAATACCCATGAAATTTTGTACACAATGCCAAGGAATTTTTTTTTGTTATTTACAATATGTAGAATTGCAAAGCATATTTCTACATGCTTTATTATGTGAATTTGGCCTTGGTTTTTAGTTTTCGAGGTAAAATAAACGTGTCCATTACACGTTGTTGACATGTTCGGTAGATTACTCACTAGTGTACTTGTATTCAAGTCGATGTACATGTGAAGATTTAAACGCACTAAGTAAAATGAATTGATTCAACGACAATCGTTATTACATTCACAGGGTTAATCAAGAGGGCTAAATGCATGGTATTCTGTTACAGTTGGTTAAAAGAGAAGGCTAACTAGATTTGTATTAATTCTGAATATATAATTATTTCACTTACTCTTCCAACTACATTACTATCTAAGTGAAAGATAATCTGCACATCGCACAAAACGCCTCAAGTTACAGACATTGTATATATGTAGAACAAATTGATATTATTGCTCTTATTTCAACTAAATGTCTGTGAAGTAAGATTAAAAAAAATATGGTGAGTATGACAAAACTTTCTTTGCAAGACACGAACCTCGAAATTGTGCCTAAAATGCATACATTCGACCGTAGTAATTTGCTATACTCCTATTTATGGTGAATCATTAATCGAGTAATTCTAATGATGGGTGTGAATATTTACGAAGATGGTCTGACATCAATACGTTCATGGTCTCAACCAAAAAACAATCCACAACCTCATTGATAATTACCATGTGATCACTAGTGAGCAGTTTCATGAGGGAATTCTCGGAGCTCTAGTGAGAAGGCATGACCGGTGGAGCTAATCCGTATCAGATAGAAACAGGTGTCTACCTCAAGCAATGGAAGATGGTCACGCAGTCTCGTGGATTGATTGAAGTTAGACAGCACCGTTGGATGCCGGCTCAGTGGTCTAGGGGTTAATTGTTCGCGCGCGATATCGAAGGTCCCGGGTCCGAAGCCCGCGTGTAGGATTGTGGATGCGCACTGCTGAGAAGTCCCGTACTAGAACGAAACAGCCGTTCATTACTTTCAGGTTTTCAATGGTGGTCTAACATCAATCGACTCACGATCTCAATCAAATAACGTCCTCATTAATGTTCACTAAGTAATCTTAATCAGTGGTAGAGAGTTAATCATATGGCTCAGAACCAGCTTTACATTCAAATTTGTCTAATTTTCGTTCCCCGTTTCATTTTTTCTAAATCATAAACCGTTTACATGCCATTTAGATTAGACTCCCAATCCCTATTTCTTTTGTTCATTTTGGTATTTCTTTCTCAACTTATTGGGTTCCTCATGCTAAACGTTAAAACTTAGACATACACTTTCTTGCAAGGTTTTGTGTTCGTATGTATGCCTCCTGTTAAAATTCACATAATATACTTTATTGCACTCTATGGTTGGCGACTTAAATGACATAGATCAGTTTCGTCCATTTTCCTTCATGTAATTCTCCAGTCTAATCATAATTCTCATTCCACGATCCTGTTTATTGCTTTTGAACTAAATTTATTATGTCAAGTTTTACACTGACTGATATTATTTCCACTGCTTTCCTTTCCGTATTTCTAACTTTGTTTCTTATCGAGCTGATGCGAGTTGTAGGAATTCGCTTTGATGGGCAATTTCGCCAGCTCATACTATTTTCGTCTACAAACCTGTGTAATCAGTTACCAAAATGAAAAATTAAATTAACTCGTTCTCAAGCTATTTGGATATGAGCCACATTTCAAGTGTGAGAGCTAAAAACACTACCCGGTTGCCCTAACCGAGACAGCCTGGGGTGCTTGAACCTAGGACTTAGTGGCTGAAGTTAAAATGCCTAAATCACTAAGCCATCGCTCCACCAATAGGGAGTTACATGTATATTTTCTAAAAATCAAACCACTTCCGACAGTTTTTTCTCTTCGGTGTTCCCCAAGACCGTATCAACATCGGCAGTTTGTATACTTACATACACCTGTTACCCCTCATAGACGAGCATAGGCCACCCACCAGCATTCTCCACCGAACTTTGTCCGGGACAATCGTTTCCAGTTCCTATTAATCTCTCTCATATCTGCTCCCGATTCTTGACGGAATGTGCTCTTTGGACTTCCTCGTTTCTGTTTCCCTTCAGGGTTCCAAGTTAGAGTTTGCCTTATGATGCAGTTTGATTTCCACAATGTATGTCCTATCCCCTTACAACGTCTTTTCCTAATTTCCTCTTTAGCTGGAGGCTGGTTTGTTCTCTCCCACTGTAGGATGCTGCTGGTGGTATCTGGCCAACGGATATTCAGTATCTTGCGTAGACAACAATTTATAAATACTTGTACCTTCTTGATGGTGGTTGTGGTGGTTCTCCAAGTTCCAGATCCATAAAGTAGAACTGTCTTGACGCTCATATTGAAGATTCTCACTTTGATATTGGTTGACAGACAGTTGTTTTGAGTTCCATATGTTCTCCAACTGTAGGGATGAGGCCCTTGCTTTGCCAATCCTCGCCTTTACGTCTGCACCGGATCCTTCACGCTCATCGATGATGTTGCTGAGGTTAGGTACGTGAAAGATTCCACTTTTTCCAGAGCTTTTTCCTCAAGTGTGGTTGGATCGGTGTTCTCCGTTTTGTATTTGAGGATCTTGCTTGTTACCCTTTGTATTTCGCCGCCTACTAATGTAGAGGCTGATGCTACACCAGTTACTTTCATCTTCATTTGTCCATATGTATGGGATAGAAGGGCTAGATCATCTGCAATGTCCAAATAGTCTAGTTGCATCCAACTTGTCCACTGTATTCCGTGCTTCCCCTCAGATGTTGAGGTCTTCCTAATCCAGTCAACCACCAGAAAAAAAGAAAATGGAGGAGAGTAGGCAACATTGTCTGACTCCAGTCTTCACTTGGCATGTGTCAGTCAGCTGTCCTCCATGCACGACCTTGCACTATAGTCCATCGTATGAATTCTGTATGATATTGACGATCTTCTTATGTACACTATAGTGTAGATAATTGTAACTGTCTGCTGTGACTGTGCTCAGACAATAGTTTGTTTCTAACAAGCACTAATTTCAAACATAGGGAGAAACACCATCTAACATGGAGACCTTTGCTCTAAACTAATGATGGATTCAAGTTGACCATATTTTCATCAGTCATGATTGGAGAGGTTCAATAGAATGCTTCCGCTCGTTCTGGAATACATGTGTAGACTTCGATTGTGCTCTAATACTAGCACGTAATCGCTTGAGCCTTACTGGACTCAGAAAAGTCACATTAAAAGACCCACTAAAGTTGGACTCAGCGATGAGAAAGCTAAAGGAAAATTTCATGAACGACCGAGGTCACACTTGGGCGATTTCGTAAACGAGGCTGACCCAGATGTTGCTTGGGAATATATACGAACTACTGTGGAAATAGGAGCGACATCTATTAGTGATTTGAACCAAAAGGTTACGAGAAATCAGTGATTTTCTACTAAGGCTATTGCACTGAAAGATTCTCGTAAACTCATCCCATCAGGCTCTGAATCCGATGAAGAGCGAAAACAAATCAGATCTAGGTTAGCCAAAAGTCCAAGAAACGAGCGTGAGCAGTGGTGGGCAACAAAAGCAAAAGAGATGGAAAAGGCAGCGGCCGTAGTTAACACTAGACAGCTTTTCAGACTAATAAAAGAAACTGGAATTAAGAAGTCAAGTGTAAATGAGACAATCTCGGAAAATGACGACACTTCTATCTGCTCTCATGCCAGACGTTTAAAACGATGGGCGGAACACTTTAAGAGGCAGTTCAGCTGACCTTCGGCTTTTCTACAACTACCCACCATTCCCAGACAGCATGGATGGAACATTGAAGTAGGTCCCCAGATCCTGGCTAAAGTTCAGAAAGCTAGGGCTAATCTGAAACGAGGAAGAACAGCTGGTTCAGATAGATTGGCTCCAGAGGTCTTTAAGTATGGTGGTCCAATTTTAGCGATTAGGTTGACTAATATTTTAGCTAAAATCTGGGAGTTGGACGTAATCCTATGTGACTGATCGCAATCACTGAATGTCCCAATATATAAGAAGGGGTCAATATCATCCTGTGATAACCGTAAAGGGATTATTTTAACTAATACTAGCCTCAATGATTATCGGACGCCTAACTCAGACTCGTGGTCTTCAAACACGAGAAAATTAGACTGGCTTCAGACCTGATCGTGGCTGCATCAACCGCATATTCACCATTCGTCAGATTTTAGAACATAGGCATGCTTACCGGCGTCCGACAATGACAGTTTTTCTTGACTTAAAAGCAGCATTTGATTCGGTAGACCGCGAGATTCTGTGGCAGTGTCTGTCATTGAAAGGCGTACCCCAAAAGTACATAAACCTTGTAAAGGCTCTTTACTCGAGCACTACCAATCAAGTTAGAGCTTATAGCGAACTGCCATCTGCTTTTGCAACCTCAAGTTGTGTCCGTCAAGGCTGTCCACTTTCTCCATTTTTGTTTAACTTCGTCATAGACCTACTGATGGAAATAACGTTCTCGTCTACTGAACTCTCAGGCATTGATCTCCTTCCAGGAGGTCCACTTATGGACTTAGAATACGCAGATGATGATGAAGATGCCTACAGAAATAGTTACTTCAATGGTTAGTAATATATAAAAGAAAGATTGTGTCAACCACTAAACTAAGAATAGGGAGTGAAATAGTCGAACGCGTTGACGACTTCACTTATCTTGGAAGTCTGATCATCCCTAATGGGTTGGTGTCTGACGAAATCTCAGCACGGATTCGAAAAGCTCGTTTGGCTTTTGCCAACTTGCGTCGCTTATGGCGAAGGCGAGATATCCGTCTATCAATAAATGGACGAGTATACTGCGCGGCAGTTTTACTTTGCAGCAGCGAAACATGGCTATTGAGAGTAGAAGACAATCGTAAGCTACTAGTATTTGACCACAGATGCCTTAGAAATATTGCTGGCATCTGCTGGGATCACCGGGTAAGTAATAGTGAGGTTCGACGCATGGTATTAGGGAATGATGGTAAATCAGTTGATGAGGTTGTGAATCTTCATCGACTGAGATGGTTGGGCCACGTGTTACGTATGCCTGAACACCGATTACCACGACGTGCAATGCTAACCGGTGTTGGAGATGGTTGGAAGAAAGTTAGGGGCGGCCAAACCAAAACGTGGCATCAGTGCTTGAAGACACTAACTTCTAGTCTGAGACATGTTGGTAGATGCAGACTACTTGGTTGGGGTCCACGTGACTTCCGTAACCAATGGTTGGAGACTCTTGGTGACATGGCTCAGAATCGATCACAATGGCGTCGGTGTATACACTCCCTGTCTTTCCTTAAACTAAGAGATTAAAATCACTTCATATCTTTCTTTCTACGAACCAATTCTTTCTTCTTGTACTATATCTCTATATGCAATCTTTCTCTTATATATTACCACCTTTGACCTAACCACTGCTATGAATCCGGTGTTCATCTTGTTGTGCTGATGTGGTATGGCAACCTGGACCGATGCACATATGTGCCTGGTCCTACGTTGTAGCTGACTAACACCATAGTATCGAATATGGTTCCATAAAGTTCTCCCATCCACATTGTCAAACTCCTTCTCATAGTCAATAAAGTTAATGTATAGTGGCTATTTGCATTCAATCGATCGCTCAACTTTGATCTGTAGTGTTGCTATTTTGTCTGTGCACGACCGATGCTTACGGAATCCGACCGGTTGATCTCAGAGTTGGACCTCTACTAAATCTTTAATCCGGTCCAGCAGTCAGTCAGTCAGCCAGTAACAACGTAGAACTTCGTACGTACGTACATCAGTTCGAGTTGCCACACCACATTAGCACAGAGATGCAGTGGTCGATTCAAATCCCGTAGTGCTAGATGTAGTAAAATTATAAGCTGTAATCAGAAAAATTAGAGTTTGAAAATGTTATTCAATGAGTATAATCCAGTGAAATAAATTTGGAAAGAGAAAAAGAAAGGGACATGAAAAATTCAGATTAGAATTTGGGAGAACACAAAGAGTGGATGCACCTGCTGCTCCATTACAAACGATTTTGATCCATGTCATTCAAAGTCTCTAACCATCGGTTGCTATCGAGAAACCATTTTTAAAAACTATAAGACGTCATGCAATTCCTCGGAAAACTCTTCATTAACATTGTGTTCAAGGGAGATAATACCGCAGAAATCTTGAACTATCGTCTGACGAAATTCTTAAGATAAACATTTTATGTCGCTAAGATTCATATCGTCCTTTCGAGCCTCCCTATCATTCGTGGATGTGTCCATGACAAGCCCTTGCACGGGACCACATCAATATTTATTTAAAATTTTACTTGCTCCTGTGGAGCAGGTTAAGTAGAATGGGAAGAGAAAAAGAATGTAAGGTGCGTAAAAGGAAAAACAAGAGAACAATAACGACCACACATTAGTGTATAGTAGTGTAATGATAATAACAATAGCGGAAACGGAAAGGTACAACCAGAAAGAATTCTTTCACTTAAGGAAGTTACAACCACTTTTTATGAAGGACGTAAAAGAAGGTTGCAGCAGGATCGCCACTGACTTCTATTCTAAGCCATATCTGATAACGTCTCTAGCCACTGTGTTGCACTATCTCTATGACCCTAACCAGGGAGACGTGAAGGAACAACAGAAGCCAGTTCGGTACAGCTTTCTTTCATACCACGACATCATGTCATACACTGACCACCTCTCCGCTTTTTCCAACCAGTCCCACAGTCGGAAAATAATGCACGACGTGGAATTCCCTAGGACGACATTCATTGAACATGTCCAAGCCACCGAAGTCGGTGTTTCAAGATGGTGACACCAATTGAACTATCGTCTCTGCGTCCGAACACACGACGCCGAACCTCTGCATTACTAACATGGTGTTGCCACTGGATGTCAGCAATCCTTCGGAGACAACGATGATCAAACTCAGAGAGTCGTCTAGCATCCTCAACTCGGAGAGACCGGGTTTCACAAGCATAGGGAAAAACTGCTCTCACCGACGCGTTGTAAATCCGACCTTTTACAGTCAGACTAACATCACGAAGGCGCCAAAGATGGCCCAAATTGGCATAAGCCACTCTGGCTTTCACTATACATAAATTGATCTCACCACTCACACCACCACCAGCACTTATGTAGTCACCTAGATACACGAACTTCTCGACTACTTCTATCTGCTCATTACCCAGGGTGTGAGTACAGGATTAGAATCCTGCCAGTCTTGTAGAAGTACTTTGCACTTCGAAGGTGCAAAGAACATACCATATCTACGGACATTGATTGCCAACTGATTAAGTGCGGATTTCATGACTTGGGCATTATCGCACAGTAAGACAATATCATCTGCATACTCAAGATCGAGAATTCTTTCTCCAGGCAACAGATCCATACGACTACCACTCACATCCATCAGAGCTGTTTCCAGAATGTCATCGAGGGCAAAGTTGAAGAGGAATGGTGAGATTGGGCAACCCTATCTAACCTCACTGCTTGAATGGAACAGTGGAGAGAGGTGGTTGTATGCCCTCACTCTGCCTGAGGTGTTTTTATATAGGGATTTTAGGATGTTAATAAACTTCTCAGGCACACCCTTCTTCAATAGACAATCCCAGAAAACACTCCTGTCCAACGAATCGAAGGCAGCCCTAATGTCAAGAAACATTACGATTGTTGGCCTTTGATAAATATGGCGGTGTTCTAACAAATAAAATGAAATGACGATGATTACTGAAGATATATTCGTACATTCCCAACCGAAGCTGCTACCTTGACGCGGTGGTCGGGCTTGCCTATCGTGACGACCCAACCGAGCTATATTGGCTGGAACATATGTTCCTGTAGGTTCTACCATGCCAGGCAGGTCGATTGGAGAACGGTAAGACTAAAAGTAGCAACTCAAGGTCTGAGGGCGAAGTCGTACTGCTGACTGTAGAGGGGTGTGACGGCAGTAAGGTGTTTCGCTCGGACAACCAGCATGACAGCGATGCTGCCTTCCCACAAGGAGGGGCGGGGTTAGAAAAGGTCGACCCTAAAAATGTCACACCTCACCTTACCTCACGGATTTCCGTCTCCGGCGGTAAGGCCCTTTCAAGAACGGAGCCAATACATTAAAAACCTTCCACGAAAAAGCCGTGCGCGACCGGCCTCAAGCAGTCCCTTTGGCTCTGTGGTGACGCTCCTAGGTCGTTAAGACTAACACTAATCCAATTTCCTTTTCAGGTTCCTCAAGAAATACCCTTCCA
Source organism: Schistosoma haematobium (assembly GCF_000699445.3). Classification (NCBI taxonomy): domain Eukaryota; kingdom Metazoa; phylum Platyhelminthes; class Trematoda; order Strigeidida; family Schistosomatidae; genus Schistosoma; species Schistosoma haematobium. Next base: position 257,227 of record NC_067199.1, on the reverse strand, counting down.
CGGTGTGGGCAGCCGGGAAGTGATATCAGCCCTCATACCCGTAACAGCACACGAGAACAAGTTAGTCACATTCAAATCCTTCCTACACTTCCTAATACCTCTCTTACCTCCATGACTAACCCTTCTCACGTCTCTTTATCATCTCGCACCGCTAGGACAAACGATTCGAGTACGCGGAACGCTATTCTTGGTCTCCTGAAACCACGCTCTAAACTACACGTAGGAGCTTTTAACGTCCGAACACTGTGCCAAATAGGACAACAGGCTTCCTTAGCTAAGACTTTAGAATCCCGTGCCATCGATGTGTGCTGCGTCTCGGAAACGCGCATACAGGATCCGAGTAGCGTCATTCATCTGACCTCACCATGCCAAAATAAAGAACCGACTCGATTCACACTTCGTGTATCTGGAAGCCCAGATTCTGCTTCCCGTGGCCTCGCCGGCGTAGGTATAGCATTGAGTCCTAGGGCAAAACTAGCTCTCCTAGAGTGGATCCCAGTAGACAGTCGTTTTTGCGCTGTCCGGCTGAACGGAACAGTAAGGACCCGAAAAGATAGGGACACTCGTCGTTGCCTCTTCGTCGTCTCTGCCTATTCTCCCACTGACTGCAGCGCAGATGATGTAAAAGATGAGCTTTACAGAAAGCTCTCCGACCTCCGAAAAGCTAAGCGCTCGGATGTAGTAATAATGGCCGGTGACTTTAATGCTCAAGTAGGTAAACTAAGCGATAGGGAAAGACACCTGAGTGGATCTTATGGTGTCGTGGCCCAAAGAACAGATAATGGCGACCGTCTGTTGCAGCTATGCTCAGATAACCGCCTCTTTCTTGCAAATACTAACTTTAGGCATAAGGAAAAACATCTTTTAACATGGAGACCCCCTAATTCGTCCCAACGTTGGACCCAAATAGATCACATCGCTATCAGCCACCGATGGAGGGGCTCGATAGAAGACTGTCGCTCATTCTGGAGCACATGCCTAGATTCAGATCATGCTCTAGTGCGAGCGCGTATTTGCTTGCGTCTTACTGGACGTAGGAAAGACGCTGCAAGGAAACCTCTTAGGGGCCTACTTAATGATAGTCAAGCTAAGAGTATATTTCAGGAACAACTAGGGAAACAGTTAGGCAGCCATGTATGTGATGTCCACCCCGAGGCAGCATGGAATGATATCCGAAAAGCTGTGGAAACAGCAGTGATATCTGCTAGTACGGTAAGCCGTAAGGTTAGGGAGCAACACTGGATCTCAGCAGCATCTATCGCACTGATTGATGCTCGGAAACTCATTCCACCTGGCTCTGAACATAATGAAGAGCGGAGTCAGCTTAAGCGCAAGCTGACAAGAAGTCTACGCAATGATCGTGAACAGTGGTGGGTAGCGAAAGCAAGAGAGATGGAAAAGGCAGCGGCAATAGGTAATAGCAGACAATTGTTCAGACTTGTTAAGGAAACTGACTGTTAGCGAAACAATCTCAGAGAAAGATGGACATATTATACATTCTCAATCCAAGAGATTGGATCGATGGGCAGAACACTTCAGGGATCAGTTCAACTGACCTTCAGCCACACTTCGGTTTCCCACGATCTCCAGTCAACCTGAATGGCAAGTTGATGTAGGTCCTCCGTCTCTTTACGAAGTTGAAAAAGCCATAGGAAATCTGAAGTGAGGAAGAGCAGCAGGCCCTGACAGGTTTACTCTTGAGATTTTTAAGGATGGTGGTCCAGTATTAGCAATGAGATTAACTGAGGTCTTAGGTAGAATTTGGGAACTAGACGCAATCCCATCTGACTGGTCTTGATCACTGATTGTACCAGTTTTTAAGAAAGGACAAAAGTCCTCTTGTGACAATCACAGAGGAATCAGTTTGACTAATATAGTGTCTAAAATATTAGCTTCGATAATACTTCGACGCCTAACCAAAGCTCGTGAAGAACAGACTAGAGAAAATCAGGCTGGTTTTCGACCTGGACGTGGTTGTATAGATCAGATATTCACACTACGTCAGGTTCTAGAACACAGACACATGTTCAGACGCCCCACAATGGTAGTATTTCTCGACCTTATGGCGGCATTCGACTCTGTTGATCGTAAGGTTCTATGGCAGTGTTTGTCACTGAAAGGAGTACCAAAGAAGTACATTAACCTCATTAAAGGCTCTCCACTCGAACACAACTGGTAGAGTGAGAGCTTATGGCGAACTGTCATCAGAATTGATTACCTCAAGTGGTGTTCGTCAGGGCTGTCCACTTTCCCCATTCTTGTTTAACTTTGTCATTGACGTACTTTTAGAGATAACACTCTCCTCATCTAAATTTACAGGGGTTGAACTTCTACCGGGAGGTTCACTTGTTGACTTAGAATATGCTGATGGCATAGTTTTATTTGGCGAAGACGCTGACAAAATGCAGTCTTCTGACCACTAAGCAACAATGCAAGCATGTTCGGCATGCGATTCTCCCCCTCGAAATGCAAAATGTTGCTTCATGATTGGTTTGCATCGACACCCGAACTAATGATAGGGAGCGAAGTAATTGAGCGTGTCGATCGCTTCACTTATCTTGGAAGTCTCATCAGCCCTTGTGGTCTGGTGTGTGACAAAATCTCAGCACGGATACAGAAGACTCGACTAGCTTTTACCAACTTGCGTCATTTATGGCGTAGGCAAGATATCCGTCTATCAACCAAAGGACGTGTTTACTGCGCAGCAGTTCGTTCCGTCCTGCTTTATGGCAGTGAAACATGGCCAGTAAGAGTAGAGGATATTCGTAGGTTACTAGTATTTGATCATAGGTGTCTTCGAAATATTGCTCGTATATCATGGGACCATCGAGTAAGTAATGCAGGTGTTAGGAAACGGGTACTAGGTAAGGATGGCAAATCAATTGATGACGTAGTGAAACTTCATCAGTTGAGATGGGTTGGACACGTGTTACGTATGCCCAACGACCGACTGCCTCGACGTGCGATGTTCAGTGGTATAGGAGTAGGTTGGAAGAGAGCTAGGGGCGGCCAGATAAAAACGTGGCACAAGTCCATAAAGTCACTGACAAGTGGTTTGAGTCATGTCGGTAGGTGTAGACTACCTGGTTGGGGACCGCGAGATGATAGCAACCGATGGTTAGAGACCCTGAATGACATGGCTCAAAATCGTTTGCAATAGCGCAGGTGCATCCACTCTTTGTGTTCTCCCAAATTCTAATCTTCTGAATTCTTCATGTCCCTTTATTTTATCTCTTTCCAAATTTATTTCACTGGATGATACTCATTGAATAACATCTTCAAACTCTAATCTTTCCGATTACTGCTTATACTTTTACTACCTCTACCACTATGGGATTTGAATCAACAATTGTGTTTCTGTGCTTATGTGGTATGGCAACTTGAACTGATGTACGTACGTACGAAGTACTGCTTTGATGCTGACTGACGGACTGAATTTTCAGAATGTTGGAGAAACTAATTTGTTGTTGAAAACTTATCTTTGCCCACATAGACCGAACTAGATAGGAATGTTGGGTAGTTGATAGAAAATAGAAGCAAACAAAAAATCCGAAGATAGTTAACTGGACATGCGAAGAGTACACACTCTATATCTGCCAACATCGTGAGATTTTTTTCTTCTTACACTTTAATGTCTTATTAACTCGTTATCAAGACATCTAGTGAATATCTGATCCTAGATTCTATGATCATTTTGGAAACCTATTTCATACAATCTGCTTTGTAAATCCACATTCATAAGCAGTAAAACCTAAATGAAAATACCTTCTATTATATCCTGGTGAAGATTAAATTGCGAGTAACTTCCGAAAACTATTAATGACCTAATATTATATATATATATATATATATATATATATATATATATATATATATATATTCGTAGATACCCAAAGTATTTGTTTATAAGTTTTCTGTATTGCTAATTAATACGTTCCATATTTGTATAGGATATGTTTCATGATGAAGCTTCGGTCGACGAAGACGATGAAGAAGAAGATGAAGAATATGACGACGAGGGGGAACTGATTGGTCCGGAAGATGAAGAAGCCCTGGACGCTGTACCTGCAGCTCGAGAATTAGATTCTCGCCGGAGAATACGTGAGATCATGGACCAAGATGAAGAGGAAATAGAAAGATATTATCAAGAGCGTTATGAGAACCAAAATTATGTCGATCGTTTTGGTGATGGTGAGGCTATGGCTGATAGTATTGTTCAAAAGGAACGTCTTCCAGGTATCAAAGATCCTAACCTCTGGGCACTTCGATGTAAAATGGGTGAAGAAAAGGCTACTGTACTTGCACTGATGCGTAAATTTATAGCCTATCAATTTTCTGACACTCCACTACAAATTAAGTCAGCCTTTGCTAAGGAAGGTTTGAAGGGTTATATTTATGTTGAGGCTTTCAAGCAAACTCATGTTAAACAAGCCATAGACGGTATAACAGCTTTACGACTTTCAATGTACAAGCAACAACTTGTTCCAATTGAGGAAATGACAGAAGTTGTACGTGTGGTGAAAGAAACTGGTCAACTTAAACCTGACCAGTGGGTTCGGATTAAATCTGGACTCTATCGTGATGATTTAGCATTGGTAAGCACAAAAGGTTTGCCATTCAGCTGTGCGCTATTATCCAGTGTATCTTATTATCAGTTGGTATATTTTTAAAATTTATCTATTTCCAATTATTTGTTTTGCGTTTCAGTTGAGGAGCTTTCGTTGTTATTCTAAATGACGTTCTGGGTTCAAGAGAAGTAGTACCACAATTAACCTGTAGTTTGGTGAATATTAATAACAGTACTAATCGCTTTATTCAGTACTATATGTTTGAAACAAAAGGGAATTCTCTGGATAAAATATTTAAACAAGTTCCTCTTGTCCCACACAAATATTACGAAAAATATGTAAATAAAATAAGTACAGTGATTTAAAATGAAATGAAAAGCAGCCTTTACAATTAGTATGCGAGCTTTTGTGATTGTCGAGTTTTGTAGCTTACCTTCTGGTTGACTCTAGGTAGACAACCATTAAGAACCAGGAAGCACTGGACAGTTTCATCCTAGTAAGGGACTCCTTGCTAGTATTCAAGCCCCCAAATGCCCTGGTACGGCTGAGAGTGGGGAGAGTTCGCTCTCCTTCTAGAAATGCTCTCACATGGCCACGCGTATATAGCCTCTGCCAGGGAAGTCCCACTCACTCCCTTCTCGTGACGGGAGTGTTGTTTATGAAATTGAAAGGACGAAAAGAGAATGTCCGGTGCTTTAAACGGGTTGGTGGACATGGAGAGTCCACCTAGGGGAGTTGGAAAACCCTGATTCAAAACCAATGGTGCACATGGGCTCCAGTATCCTGAAGGAACAAATGGCGTATGAACCAATTGTTGGTCACCGGTTACCATGGGACTGCACCTCTTCACGTTACTCCACCGCCTTGTGGACCAGACCTTTAGGTCGAAGGCTCCGGGTGTGCCCCCCTGAGAAAACCACCTGCTTCGGTTTGGGCACTCGAGCAGTATCACAGCCCTCATACAAATCAAATGAGATTTGTGTAACGCATATGTATTTGGTACCGCTTTGTACTAATATTTATGTGTTCAAATAAATAAATAAAACTAGTATTCATCCCTGGTCTTGCCAGGGGTCGAACCTGGGAACTAAGTACTCCACAGTGAGCGATTAACGCATTAATTTTAATCACCATTAGCTTTATAACAATAAGGATCATGAAAATGTTCATTTAAGTGTAATAAGAACTTCAGAGATAACCGCTTCTAATCACAGTATGTAAACAGTTAAAGGGTATTTAAACGACCACTGATTATTAATGGGTAAACGATGTTCTGTTTAATTCTGATGTTTTCAGGGTTTTTATTATCATATTTGTCAAATCATTATTTTAGGTTGCTTGTCCCTTGAGTTGATTATCAAATCAAAGTTTTGATCTTTTTCTAGGTTGAATATGTAGAGGATGCACAAAATTTAGTTGGTCTTAAGTTAGTTCCTCGAATTGATTATGAAAGAAAACGTAATCGTGGCACAGAAACAGAAGATGATAACAACAAGTTTAAACGTTTTAAGCGCCCAGCACCAGCACTATTCAATGCATCAAAATTATCTGATCGTGTACAACGTGATGGATCATCATTGGTTTTTGAGGGGAATCGATACGATACTGACGGATTCTTGCATAAACAATTTCGTATTAATGCTGTTGTAAGTAAAATTTTTTTTATTCATGAAATATGCGTTACATTTTTAAAGCATTTATATTGTATTGAACTCTGGATATATAGTTTAAAGTTGCGACCTTATAAACTACTATGTATTCGTCGTTTGTGTTGTAACTGCGCGAGACTAATGTGGCCACTTGTTATAACTGCGGACAAACTGGCGCTTGTTATGTGTTATAACTAAACAAGACTGATAAAGCTTGATTCAAGGAAGAAGGCAAGACTGTTGATCAAGATCTTTTATGCACCAGAACAAATCAGAATTTATCGAAATATACTAAATCATACATGATTTATTTATCTGGTCAGTAGGTATATGTGAATGTATTAAACTGGTAAAATATTTGTCATAAATTAATCAATGAATTAACGGATGTATACAATTTATAATATCAATAGATTAAACTGCTTTAACTAAAGTGTATGATTAAATTACTGAGATATGTATTTGCTCTTTCATAACAGCTTGAAACTCCAATTCTAACTTGAACACTATGTTGAAGACACTGGAGAGATGGCTCATTGATTAAAACATTAGACTTTTAACCACTAAGTTTCAGATCCGAATCCTCCCTACCTACTTCGGTTTGGACAATCGAATAATATCGTTAGCCTTCACAATTAAAGTGTGACTCGAGGCCGAGTACATGAATCCATATTTGGTATCAAGACAAAAACCTCTGTAATCGGATACTTGTCGCTCTATTACTTTATTTCACAATAGAAATACCTACGTTGTGTCCAGAACTAGTTGCTACATAAGTGAAAAAAACTAATAGTAGTTGTACTTAAGTTGTCTACTCATGGTTGTCCAATATGGATCGATATTTCTAGGATTCATAAACATTTTTTATGAAAAGTAGGATTACGTGATCTGTATCTTGAACAGTCTAGAGCTAATATATCAAAAAATAATCTCCTAACTTTGTTTATCATACAAGGTAATGTACTAGTATGTTTTGGCCAAACCGATGCATAACACCAATATATAAAATTATATTTATCTGGATCTCAGCAAATGAAACTAACCAGTTACAACATTTCTATCACGGCTAGATTCAAGCATATTCAGATGAACCATCAAAATTATCAAAGTCATGAAAATAAATTATCTTTTGACATTCATAATCTTCCTTTAAGAATTGAAATCGATAATAATACCAATTTTCAACTTAGAAATATCCAGGGGCATCCAGCTGACAAGTCCAAAGTGGGACGAGACGTGCGTCCTAGATTCCACTGATAGCCACCATCCATCTCTGCTTAGAGATGAGCAGTTCTATTTTAGTCATTTAGCCGATGTGATCAAATTTTTTTTGTAAATATACGAAAATGATGAAGTTAAATAAAATATTTATACTTAATAATTAAAAGACTACAAAATAAATCGTTCTTGTTTCAGTTTACTGAAGGCATTCGACCTACACTGGCTGAACTTGAAAGATTTCATCATACTCCTGATAGTCTACAAATGGCTGCTGCCGCTGCTAATGCTGCAGCTAATTTAACTTCAACTGTTAATGTTGAGATTGCTTCAAATCATTGTTTCACTCCTGGAGATGTTGTCGAAGTATGTGAAGGTGATCTTAAGAATCTTCGTGGTAAAGTTGTCTCCATTGAAGGCAATAGCAGGATTATTGTTCAGCCGAATCATTCTGACTTACGAGAACCCATACCGTTTACACCAGTGGAATTAAGAAAGTTCTTCAACCAAGGTGATCATGTCAAGGTAATATTATTATATGTATTATATATTGCTCCTTTAAAAACAAAGTCCGACTCGATGTCTCCTCGTAGCACTGCTCAGTATTGAGGGCAACCTTGCTACCTAATTTGGGCGGTTAACAGAGATCGGACTAATCCCCCGCCCTACTGTGAACTGGATTACTTGGGTCCCAATTTCGAAGCTCAATAAATCTTTCGGGCTGTCCGATGTGTGTGTTTATGTATATGAATTGTATGAGTCTCGGTTTGTGTAGTTGAGTACGTAGGTACATGCCAAGGGTACGCTCCGGGTTCGCAACAGGAACGTCAGCTGAAATGTCTGTCCTAGGTCTAATGAAATCAGCGGCCTAAACCATCAGGTCGAATACATAATAAAAAAATATGATAGCAAGTACTAGGAAGAAGTGAGCATCAACCCTCCTTAAATGTGTCTTATGCTTATGGCGTATCTCATAAAGTAAATATGTGAAAGTCTTTGTACCAGTGGTATGCATGTGATGTGTAAGAGAGTCAGTCGTAGCAAATACGATCAAAGGGAGCGGTGAGCATCTACCTCTCAAGTGGGTGAATATTCCTATATGTATGTTATTGGCTTCATAAGTGAAAATTTGAGTTATCGGTGTGGGTATAACGTATATTCACTCACAGAGTGAGTATACCTATGAGTATGCAAAGAGATGCATCGGTGAAAACTTGTGTTGCCGAAATGGATGTAGCGTGTACTTGCCCCAAGTGCGACGCCTGCGCGCCAAGACTCGGGGGTTCCAACAATTTCCCTAAACTATCACGTATACGCGATGGGTTTCTGAACCTTGGAAAGCGGACTCTAATCTAGATAAGCTGATCGACCTTACCAAATGGGGCTTAACCTCTGTGATCCAATACTCAGTCAGTCAGCTACAACGCAGGGCTAGGCACATATATGCATCGGTCCAAGTTGCCACACTTTACTCATCAGCACAACAAGATGAACACCGAATTCATAGTAGTTACTTCAAAGGTAGTAATATATAAAAGAAAGATTGCATATATGGATATAATACGGGAAAAAGAATTAGTTCGTAGAAATAAAGCAGTAGACAAAGAGTGTATACACCTACGCCATTGTGATCGATTCTGACCCATGTCACACATAGTCACCAACCATTGATTACGATAGTTGAGTGGACCTCAATCAAGTAGACTGAATCTACCAACATGGCTCAGACCAGAAGTAAGTGACTTTGTGAACTGATACAACGTTTTGGTTTGGTCGCCCCTAACTTTCTTCCAACTGCCTCTAATACTAGTCAGCATTTCGCGTCGTAGTAATCGGTGTTCAAGTAAATACTAGTAGATTACGAGTACCTTCTACCCTTAATGACCATGTTTCGCATCCGTAAATTAAAACAGAGCGAACTGTCGCGCAGTATCCTCGCTCCTTAATTGATAGACGGATATCTCGCCTTCGCCATAGGTGACGGAGGTTCCGAATCCGTGCCGAGATTTCGTCAGACACCAACCCATTAGGGATGATCAGACTTCCAAGATAAGTGAAGTCGTCAACGCGTTCGACTATTTCACTCCCTATTCTTAGTTTAGTGGTTGACACAATCTTTCTTTTATATATTACTAACCATTGAAGTAACTATTTCTGTAGGCATCTTCATCATCATCTGCGTATTCTAAGTCCATAAGTGGACCTCCTGGAAGGAGATCAATGCCTGAGAGTTCAGTAGACGAGAACGTTATTTCCATCAGTAGGTCTATGACGAAGTTAAACAAAAATGGAGAAAGTGGACAGCCTTGACGGAAACAACTTGAGGTTGCAAAAGCAGATGACAGTTCGCTATAGTCGTATGGATCTATTGCCTGGAGAAAGAATTCTCGATCTTGAGTATGCAGATGATATTGTCTTACTGTGCGATAATGCCCAAGTCATGAAATCCGCACTTAATCAGTTGGCAATCAATGTCCGTAGATATGGTATGTTCTTTGCACCTTCGAAGTGCAAAGTACTTCTACAAGACTGGCAGGATTCTAATCCTGTACTCACACCCTGGGTAATGAGCAGATAGAAGTAGTCGAGAAGTTCGTGTATCTAGGTGACTACATAAGTGCTGGTGGTGGTGTGAGTGGTGAGATCAATTTATGTATAGTGAAAGCCAGAGTGGCTTATGCCAATTTGGGCCATCTTTGGCGCCTTCGTGATGTTAGTCTGACTGTAAAAGGTCGGATTTACAACGCGTCGGTGAGAGCAGTTTTTCCCTATGCTTGTGAAACCCGGTCTCTCCGAGTTGAGGATGCTAGACGACTCTCTGAGTTTGATCATCGTTGTCTCCGAAGGATTGCTGACATCCAGTGGCAACACCATGTTAGTAATGCAGAGGTTCGGCGTCGTGTGTTCGGACGCAGAGACGATAGTTCAATTGGTGTCACCATCTTGAAACACCGACTTCGGTGGCTTGGACATGTTCAATGAATGTCGTCCTAGGGAATTCCACGTCGTGCATTATTTTCCGACTGTGGGACTGGTTGGAAAAAGCGGAGAGGTGGTCAGTGTATGACATGATGTCGTGGTATGAAAGAAAGCTGTACCGAACTGGCTTCTGTTGTTCCTTCACGTCTCCCTGGTTAGGGTCATAGAGATAGTGCAACACAGTGGCTAGAGACGTTATCAGATATGGCTTAGAATAGAAGTCAGTGGCGATCCTGCTGCAACCTTCTTTTACGTCCTTCATAAAAAGTGGTTGTAACTTCCTTAAGTGAAAGAATTCTTTCTGGTTGTACCTTTCCGTTTCCGCTATTGTTATTATCATTACACTACTATACACTAATGTGTGGTCGTTATTGTTCTCTTGTTTTTCCTTTTACGCACCTTACATTCTTTTTCTCTTCGCATTCTCGTTGTTTTGTGTGGCGCATATGTATTTGGTGCCTCTTCATACCACAATTTATGTGTTCAAATAAATAAATAAATACGAATTACATGAGTTTGCAATTCAGGTTGGTTGGGGATAGTGGGTAAATGAAGTGTTGCTAAAGGCCAGTTGGAGTTTTCCCTAAAGTGTTCAGTCCATCAATTCAATCTCCTGGATTAAGAGTGAATATTAGTCCTGGATTTTTAACACCTGTTTTCTTAATAAGTCGGGACTGTTTTCTGCTGTTACCTATCGCTGCTGCCTTTTTCATCTCTTCTGCTTTCGATACACACAACTACTCATGATCATTACGTGAGCTTTGGACCAACTTCGTTTAAACTTCCTCCGCTGATCATCGTGTTCATAGTCAGACGGGATGAGTTTTCGATTATCCATCAGTTATGTAGACGCCATTGAAATCGGCTGAGTCTTCCTAACCTTTTGCTTTAAGTTGCGAGTAGATGTCATAACTGTTTCCACAGCTTTTCGAACATTATACGAAGCTACTTCGGGGTGGATATCATTTTCACGGTTGACTAGCTCCCTCTGTAGCTGTTCCTGGAATATATTTTTTAGCTTTTCATCATTAGTTTGGACACTAAGGGGTTTACTTGTGGCTTTTCTACGTCCATTAAGACTCAGACAAATATGTGCTCGAACTGGGTCATGATCCGAGTCTAAACATGTGCTCAAGGATGAGCGACAGTCTTCTACGGAGCTCCCCCCCAGGTATGGCTAATTGCAATGTGGTCTATTTGAGTCTATGGATGAGTCGATCGCGGAGGTCACCACGTCAGATGATGTTTCTCCTCATATTTAAAGTTGGTTTTTGCCAGAAATAGACAGTTATCTGAACATAGTTGCAACAGATGGTCACCAGTATCTGTTCTCTGAGCCTCAATACCGTAAGATCCGCCTAAGTGGGGTTCGGTTTGGTTTATTGTACTTGCTTGGGCATTAAAATCATTTGCTACTACTACTACTACTTCATCAGAGCGTTTAGCTTTTTGAAGAAGGTTAGATAGCTTCCTATAAAAATCACCGTTAATTTGGTCTGAGCTGCAACTAGTGGTAGAGTAGGCAGAGACAACGGAAAGGTAACGGCATGTATCCCCATATTATCGAGTTCTTAATGTCCCGTTTAGTCGAACAGCGCACAAGCGACTGTCTATTGGGATCCAGTATACGAGAGCCTGTTCTGCCTCAGAACTTAGTGCTATACCTACACCAGCGAGACCACGGGAAGTAACAGTGGGGTTTTAAGATACTTGAATTTTAAATCGTGCCGGTTCTTTATATTGACAATGCGAGGTCAAATGAATGACTAGTTGGGTCGTTTAAGCGCGTTTTGGTGACGCAGCATACATCGATGGTGCAAGATTCTAGAGTCCTAGCCAAAAAAGCCTATTGTCTTGTCGGACACAAGATTCTAACAGTAAAAGCTCCAACATGTGATTTAGAGCATGGTTTCAGGAGACCAGGAATATATCATTAAGTGAACTCAAGTAATTAGCATTATTGATGCGTGGTGATAAAGATATATGAGAAGGGTTATTCGTGGGTATGGAAGAATTATTAAGATGTGAGAGATTCGATCGTCAACAAGATGATCTCGGGTTCTAATGGAGGTAGGAAGGTGGTTATCACTCCCCGGCTACCCGTACCGTGGAAGGTTATTTCTTCTTGGAGGACCTTAAAAGGGAGCTGAATTAGTGATGATTTTAGCTACCTGCGAGCATGACCACAGAGCCTAAGAGACAACTACCTAGAAGCGTTCGCGCACGACATTTTCACTGGGAGTTTTTGACGAGTTGGCTCCACATTTCAAAACTCTTTACCTCAGGAGACGGACATCCGTGAAGTTAGGTGAGGTTGACCTATTCTAACCACACCCTTTGTAGGAGGGCAGCATCGCTGCAGATGCTGGTTTTCCGAGAGAAATACCTTACTGCTGTCACAACCCTCTATAGTTAGAAGTACAAATTCTCCCTCGGACCTTAAGTTTCTGCTTTCAGTCTTACCGAACTGCTCGACATGGCAGAACCTAAAAGAAAATGTTTTTTTTCAGTTAATACAGCTCGGTTGAGTCATCACAATAGGCACACCCGACCTGCACGTTAAGTTAGCAGCAGCGGTCGATTAAAAACACTAAGTTATAGTAAACACTTTACATCTCAATTAAGTGTGCGTAGTTGGTGACTTTTGTTAATAATTGTGAGGTTAGAGGAAAGGGCTTTAAAAAGATTCAATTATTAAATCTTCTTAAAGTCTCGTATACATACATCTACGTATCTTGTTGTGTGGTGTCACAAAGCGTATTCGACCAGTTTACAAGTTCATTCTTATCGCTTTACGCGAGTAATTCACGTCTTTCGTACCCATTTCTATTTTCCTATGGAGACTTAAGAACGAGAAATTACATATTATGTAGCGACAAAAGCCATGTTATTCCTAACTTTAAGAATTTATCCAATGTCATTATTTAATGAGGTACAACTATGAGAATAGATATTTTGATAACAATTCCCGGTCTTTTTGGGATATCATAAACCCATATTTTTACTCTGCATAATTCAAAATTATATAACTTGTACGATTTGCTTATCAGAACATTTATTTGTCAGTAAATATATATTTAGACAGGTACATACTGGCACTTAGAGTTCTATTGTGGATAATGATCAGCATATCATTAAGAGTCTTGACTGCGAGAAATCGTGGTTCAGAATGTTTTATAATCTGAACATGAAGGAACGCTTTTCGTTATTAATTAACCTGTTTTCCATTTTTTAAAACCGATTTACTGAGTAATTACTTCGTAAGTGTCCATGCTATACTACTCGTTATTGACTAACTTTCAATAACTAACCCATTTATTAAGGTCACTCAGCTATATGATACCATCGATGTTGAAATACTTCAGCGATTCGGATGAAAACTGAACATTCTCTCTCTCTCTCTCTGTGATATCAGTTTCGCGAAAAGTTAGTTGTTAAAGGACTTGGATTCCAACTAGTAAGTCACAAATTCTAACCCTCTCCACTCAATATACTTCAGTTTGGATAGTTGAGTAGTCTCACTAATCATTACACCAGCAGTGTGACTCAAAACTGAATACGTTAAGCTGTTTTTGGTTAATAGGTTATCTTTCATAAGAGTTAATATAGTGTATGCCACTAATTAGACTTGTTTTTTTTTAAATTCCGATTATCACTATTCACTTGAGGCGCATACTCACTCAGTTGATTGTCAGATAATATAACCAGTTTAAGTTTCTCGTAGTCTAATAATAAACGTTTGTTCATTTAGCTGTTAAATCTCGATACTATGTGATTGCGTTATACTGTATTTATAGTCTTTTGTGGTATCATCCTATCCGTCAATTTATATTTACCTCATATTAATCATCGCAGTATTAGTTATATGTATGTTAATATCTTTATTTCTTCATATTTAAGGTCCTCAGTGGTCGACATGTTAATGAAACTGGTTTAGTCATACGTTTTGATCCCAGTCTAGCTGTTGTTTTATCCGATCATAGTATGAATGAAATGAAAGTTGCACCGAAGGATTTACGTTTATGGCAAGATCGTGCTACAACTGTTGAATCATCTGGGCATGTACAATTGATGGATTTAGTGCAAGTTGACCCGCAAACTGTCGGTGTTGTTGTTCATGTTGAACGTGACCAAGTCTCTGTACTAACATGTTTTGGTAAAGTTGTTAATTTAAAATCGAATACAGCATTGCGTCGATTAAATACTGTTCGTCGACCACCACAAGCATTAGATCATAATGGAAATTCTATACAATTAAAGCAAACTGTTCGCTTATTAGAAAAACCACATTGTGGATTAATTGGTGAAGTGAAACACTTGTATCGTTCATGGGCATTCATATATTGTCGTACACATTTAGAAAATGCTGGACTTGTTGTAGCTAAAACTCGTCAACTCTCTGCATTAACCACTTCACAAGGAGGTAATGAACAAAGCAATACAGAAAATGGTATTTCAATGAAAACAATTACACCTATCAGTGGTGCAAGAAACTTTGGTGGTAATAATGAAGGTGGACGTGGAAAAGGTAGTCGTAACGAACGTCAGCTAGTTGGCAGGACAGCTTTGATTGTTAAGGTCTGCCTATTTTTAATTTTATTTCCTAAAATCTTTAAAGTAGTTTTATTAATATCACTTACAGATAGTCTTGAAAACTAAAATGAGTTCTCTTATTTCACTTCGAAACTGAAGTTTAATTCTTATTTAAAAAACTACATCCAAGTTCATATTAATTAACCATAAGGCCATCATTTATACCAAAATAGTGCTATTGTTTTGGTAGGTAAAATCGCATTCAAATTAAGAATCGACTTGCTAAAAGTGAACTGCCCAAATCCCTTGTTTAGGATATCTAGTCTCAAATTACAATTTATAAGAATCAAATCAATATCAATTACGTTAAAACTGTATGAGAGTAAACTATTCAGTGTGAAAACTATCTATGGAATTTCAATACATTTTTACTATATTTTGTGCCTATTACAATCACTTAGTTTAAATATCCTAGCAATGTTTTAGTCATATATATATAATCGACAAACCTAATGTATTTTAATTGATTACATTAGATCAACATCAAATAACTTCATTTGCAATTAGTGTTTTTACTTTAGTTAGCGGGGCAGGTAAAATAAGAGGACAGAATGGTTTCGTTCACGATATTGAAGTCGGAGTAGCGCGAGTTATTAGTACAGTGCATGAACGTCTCACTCCTCAACACATATATTTCATTGGATAGTCACTCCACTAAAAGTGTGCATGGAACCGTAGGTCTAGGGCTTCATACCTAATGTCTCCAACCACCTAACACGCATATGTATTTCTCTGTGATTTTCAGCATGAATTCCGCTGATATCAGTTTGTAATTCAAGAGCCATATTGATACCTGCTTGAAATCTTTAGTTTTTCCATAACAGTCACATGGTTATTTGTGAAATTTTAAAATAACAGCATTCATGTTCTCTCTCTTTCCAATCTCAATGAAATGTCATTCACGATTGGTTTAACCCAATTAGAGTTGTGATATTTAAAAACGGACAAGTTAGCCATTGAAATAGTTAGATGTTTCACTCAGATTATCCTTCTTAATTAGATCTCGCAATATACACGAAACTTCAAAGTCGAAGTCTACTAGAACTCATCGATTTATGCTTAACAACATATATTCAATTCAACAACAAAATCTACGAACAAACGATACGGACACCAATGGGATCACCAATATCAGGACTGATCGCAGAAGCAGTGATGCAAAGACTAGAAACCGCGATATTACCAGTGATCAAGCCAAAAATTTGGATTTGCTATGTAGACGACACATTCGTCATCGTCAAAAAGGATGAGCTGGAAAACACCTACAGGCTGATCAACAACGTCTTCGATGACGTCAAGTTCACAATGGAACAGGAGTCAAACGAAAAACTATCATTCTTGAATGTATTAATCACCAGAACCGACAAGGGTGAACCAGACTGAAGTGTATAGGAAACCGACCCATACAGATCAAATTCTCAACTACAATAGCAACAACCCAAGAGCTCACAAATTCATCTGCGTACAAACTATTCAAGAGGGCGAGGACACAGTGTGACACAGCGTGGAAAAATGAAGAAGAATACTTGAAAACCATCTTTCAAAAGAATGGCTACCCAATCAACTTCAAAAAATACCAGCCGCATACATCATCAGAAATAAAGTCAAGTACAGAAATCAACAAAAGGATCACCTTACCATACATGTCAGCCATATCAGGAACCGCAAGGAAACTGCTGAAAACCTTCGGAATAGGTGTTGCACACAAATCAACGAAATCCCTACAATCAGTCCTATGCAAACCAAAAGAAGAAATGACAAATACAAACCAAACATGATCTACAAAATAAATTGTGTCAACTGCGAGAAAAACTACATCGGACGAGGCGGACGCCCTTTTCATCTTCACCTGCATGAAAATCAATTAGCAGTCAAACGCCATGACTTGTCCTCACTTATATCAATGCACGTGAACAACTGTGGACACATATTCGATTGGAAAAATGTGGAGATTTCGGATAGAGGCGATTCCAAAAACACCAGAGAATTTTGAGAAGCTTGTCACTCAGGTCAATCAGCAACAAACAAGCGCATTGAAATCCACCGAATTTATCAACTAATCAGAGAAATTATCCACAAACATAGGAACAAAAATCAAACCAGTGGGAGATACACCCAAAATAAAGAATTAAACGATGGCGGGTTTAAGGTCAACGAGAACCAATCAACATCGAGGTGTACAGGACAAGCTGTGAACACATATATGGAGAAATTCGGACACTTCAATTCTACCACGACCACACCATCCAACTCAGAGAACAAAACTCCTTCAAAATTAAATAATTTGAACTTCACGGATTGACTCAATGTTTTGACAATATCCTAAAAGTGTTATGCACATACTAATTTTCAATGATCACGGCAAATCTTTTGACTAATCGAAAATGAATGAATTCATCCCTGTATTTTTTTTTAACCTCTTCATATTTTTCAACAAAATCTGCGTTAATAATATGCAGCAACGTGCTGATATGAGATATGAACAACTGTTGCTAAGTGTTTTCGATTTTCCATCTAATATAAACAATGTCAGTAAGACTATAATTTTTGGACGACCTTAGAGCGACGCCTGACTGACCTTGAGAGTGTCCACTTAATAACCGGGACCAAATGGAGGTCGTAAAAACTGTGTGAAGACTTATAATTATAATTTACAGTTGATGATTAAGGTTAGTAAATAGATTTCGGGTTTTCATCACAAACTCTTGTCAGCTATAATCCAAAAACTCTATTCACTCAAATGGATGAGTGAATTTTGCGCCAAAATCCGAGACTTGTTTTCAACTAGGAAATTGTTTCATTAATTTATTATCCTGTAACCTTCTTTTCGAATGTTTTCTTTTTATTCTTATACAGGGTACATTAAAAGGTTTATTGGGTATTATATGTGATGCAACACCAACGCATGTAGTACTGGAATTACATAGTCAATTTAAAAAAGTACCTGTTGCACGTGAAAATATGGCTTTGTTAGACAGTGGTGGTCGTATCATGGATACACAATATGGTGCTACTACACCTCGTATTACACCAATGCGTGAAATGCGTACACCACAGGTAAGTATTTGTCATTTTTAATGATGTTCAAAAATTTGTTTTTTCTTATATTTCAGTTTAACTACATATTTTATTTGTATTCATTAATTAATCATTTTAATCATATCAGTTTCCGTATAAAAGCAGACTATAGATTATATTTATTTTTTACGACTGACGATATTGATTAATAAGTGTCTAATTTAAACTATAACAAAGAGAGATTCAATCGTGATTCAAAGATTAAATAACAGTTCTGTTGAAATCAGCCCCCAAATGCCCTGGTACGGCCGAGAGTGGGGAGAGTCCGCTTTCCCTCTCGAAATGCTCTCACATGGCCAGGCGTATACAGCCTCTACCAGGGAAGTCCCACTCACTCCCTTCTCGTGACGGGAGTGTTGTTTACAAAAATGAGAGGACGAAAAGCGAATGTCCGGCGCTTTAACCGGATTCCAAACCAATGGTGCACATGGGCTCCAGTATCCTGAAGGAACAAATGGCGTATGAACCAATTGTTGGTCACCGGCTTCCATGGGACTGCATCTCCTTACGATGTTCCACTGCCTTGTGGATCAGACCTTCAGGTCGAAGGCTCGGGTTGTGGCCCCCTAAGAAAACCACGTGCTTCGGTTTGAGCACCCAGGCAGTATCACAGTCCTCACACATATCGGATGAGATTTGTGTGGTGCATATGTATTTGGTGCCTCTTTGTACCATTATCTATGTTGAAATAAATAAATAATAATCTGTTGAAATCCGAACCGCAGACGAACCAACAGATAAATATTTCGATGATATTACTCTCCATATTGTCATATATATATATATATATATATATATATATATATATATATATATATATATATAGCGAAAAGATCATTTAAACAAAAAAATATTTCCTTTCTCAACTTGTGTATGAAATAGAAATTTCGCACATGTAATTGTAAAAGAATTTTTCCAGGTTTGTGAGCATTAAGGTACTTAATCATAGATAAATATCCATATCGGGAATCAATCTCAGCTGGGGTACTACTAAAAACCTGAGAGTTTTAGACAGTCGCCTTGAGTCTTTAGAATGGGACTCCCTCAGCAGTGAATACCCATGACCCTACCATGGGTTGGACCCCTCCCAGGTATCATGACAAGGATGTGATTCTTCCTAAGTGTCACTGTAACCCAGTTGCCCGAACAACTTATTATTAAACATAAACTATGTTCTTTCTTAAAAGTAGTTCCCTCAGATTTATCATAAAAATCACAGTAGTAATCTTTTTTCTGTTCAGTTACCTTTCTTCACATATGTAGTCAACAGTTCTAATAAAGATTATATCAGTGAATAATGATATGACATCTAGAGTTAACTTATCGATAACACATATATTTCTAATGCATATAACAGTGCATAATCATTAGTTCACTTTCTTGATTGGCAGAAAACTTATTCCATTTTCAATGTTACTTACTTTTCGTTATATCTTTTCTATCCATTAAATAACAGTTGGCATATGGTGCTCAAACACCACATGCAGCAAGTACAACTCCTCGTGGTGACAGTACCCCCTTACCGAGTGCATTTAATGCTGGCATGGCTACACCAAAAATTAGTAATCTTGATGAACCCATGACTCCAAGTTCTAGTAAGTTTTGTCCTATGCATTTTACCCAGAATCTTTTTATATTAGCAACTTATTATTAAGATTTATGATTTCCCGTTGATCATTTTCGTGGCATTACATTGATTGCTGACTACGATACATGTTCATCATACTTAAATTATCAAAATAAAACGGTGTTTATACGTAAGATTCCACAAATTGGCAAATAAAATCTGAGGCTGACAGTAATTTGAAGACAGGGTTTACAAACCTATACCAGTCAAATGATGATAGTTACCAAGATGTGCTAAACAAATGTCTTAATTTTCAGGGGCTTCGTAGTATTTTTTCTATTTACTAATCATTTCGAATTTCTTAATCCCAACTTTATTTTGCCTTTATCGCGTGATAAGGTTTTCTAATTTCATAATTTTAGTCATGGGTTTACATTAGTTCTAATATAATATACCGTGGATTTTACTTGACACTGTGTCTGTCTTTGTGGCTTTATGTTTAGAGTAACTGATTTACAGTTATTGGATTACATGTTTGAACCACCTACTTCAGTTTAGACAGAGGGATAATGTCATCAGATCTCACATACATAAAATATGTGCATCAAGTCCGAATGAATTCATTCTGACCTGATTAATAAGTCATATTCTTTTCTTTATAGGCTTTCTGTGGACTTCAAGTGATCTTCATCGTATGTCAAGTTCAAGTACCCATTCATTGTCTGATACTGAATAGATACAGAATTAATGATACTTCAAAATACTAAGAATCAAATAATAACTTATTCGTTTCAAATTCATTCAGTCTGTGATGAAATGTGAATAACTGGAATGACCACAATGATCGGGATGTATACACATAAAAAAAATTGAAGAACCATTTGTGCTCTTTTTATTGTGACCTTTCTGTGTTTGTTTTTTGTACCGTTGTGATTAAATGCAATGAGGTTGTGTATATTACCATGTTACAAATTCATGGGTGGTGGGAGGTCGTCTCAAATACTCATGTAAATAAGCAATGTATTAACCTCAGTACTGACAATCGTTCGTTTAAATGCAACTAATCTAAGTAATTTATATGTAAATTCTTTTCATCGATGACATTCTGAGTCGTTAACAGCAATGAGATGTAGAATATATATTTCTTGGATTTATTTGCATAACAATAAGTTTTATTGTTTACAATGGAAACTTGAACCCAGCACCCATTACTTTGATAGGCTGATTCATTAGAATACTATACAGAGTCGACTGTTTTCGAAATGGCTACCAGTTATTAATAGAGCTAGTAAAATTTGATTCCGAAAGCAGCACAACTCAAAAGGATCTCCAGTTCTGGCAGTAATTTTCAAGAACTTTTGCTAATCGATGATTCTTTGCAGCTATAGAGTAGGTATTGTCCTCTGATGTCACTGTCTTTTAATGAAACATAAGGCAACAAAGAGGATCAATCGTATTTTGTGTGAATTCTTGCTTCATTAACACAATCTGTTCTTGCATTCATATCGATTCACTTTGCCATATTACTTTTGTTTGTACGGAAAACAAAACGAAAATATTATAGAGTCTTCTACTATCAATTCCGATAATGGTTAACTTTTGTTAAACCCTTTTATTAACCCATTTAACAGACAATGTTATTTGGATATTAGCAATCTGTCTATTCCTTTGTTCTATTATGATCACTAGCTTGTCAGTATAAATGTGTACGCTTGATCGCATGTGACAGCCTACGCATATATTTCTCTCTGTCTTAAAAATATGGCTCGATGAATCATTATCTTCCCCATGTATATATGTACTTGAATCCTATTAATGGCCTATGCTGCGCTTTTATGCGATTTGACTACAAATTTGCCTCCGTATTCGCTCGCGCATAAATATTAGTCTCTGCTCAAAATCCGCTCGGTGTGCTTGTAGCTTTGCTATGTTTGTTATCTGTCAATAAACTGTAGTTGCCGCTTCTGATTCCAAACACCGTTGGGATTTTTATTTATTTAAACACAAACATTGGTACAAGGAGGCACCAAATAGATATGCGCCACATAAATAATTCGACTTGTATGAGGGCTAGGATACTCTGCCCGGGTGCCCAAACCGTTGAGAATTATATAATAACGGTTATCAGGATGATTAATTAACGAAGCTAAACCACTTATCGACTTAGAATACGCAGATGACATAGTCCTGTTTGGTGAAGACGCTGATAGAATGCAGTCTTTTGCTAGCACTAAGCAACAATCCCAGAATGTTTGGAATGCGCTTCTCTCCCTCTAAATGCAAGTTGTTGCTTCAGGACTGGTCTGCGTTGACAACTTCACTTATCTTGGAAGTCTGATCAGCCCTAATGGGTTGGTATTTGACGAAATCTCAGCACGGATTCGAAAAGCTCGCTTGGCTTTTGCCAACTTGCGTCACCTATGGCGAAGGCGAGATATCCGTCTATCAATAAAAGGACGAGTATACTGCGCGGCAGTCCGTTCTGTTTTACTTTACGGCAGCGAAACATGGCCATTGAGAGTAGAAGACACTCGTAAGCTACTAGTATTTGACCACAGATGCCTCAGAAATATTGCTGGCGTCTGCTGGGATCACCGGGTGAGTAATAGTGAGGTTCGACGCAGGATATTAGGGAATGATGGTAAATCAGTTGATAAGGTTATGAATCTTCATCGACTGAGATGGTGGGGCCACGTGTTACGTATGCCTGAACACCGATTACCACGACGTGCAATGCTAACCGGTGTTGGAGATGGTTGGAAGAAAGTTAGGGGCGGCCAAACCAAAACGTGGCATCAGTGCTTGAAGTCACTAACTTCTAGTCTGAGCCATGTTGGTAGATGCAGACTACTTGGTTGGGGTCCGCGTGACTATCGTAACCAATGGTTGGAGACTCTTGGTGACATGGCTCAGAATCGATCACAATGGCGTCGGTGTATACACTCCCTGTCTTCCCTTAAATTAAGAGATTAAAATCGTTTCATATCTTTCTTTCTATGAACTAATTCTTTTTTCCTGTACTATATTCTTATTGCAATCTTTCTTTTATATATTACCACCTCTGAATTAACTAGTTTTATGAAATCCGGTGTCCATCTTGTTGTGTTAATGAGGTATGGCAACTCGGACCGATGCATAAATGTGCCTGGTCCTACGTTGTAGCTGACTGACTACAATATAGATAGAAATATTATGAAGGAACTACATAATTTATAAATCGAGTTCATAGCTGACGAACCTTTGAAAATCAAGGTACCCTAGGATAACTTCAATACAATATTTTTCAATAAGTACATTTTTCGGTTTCTTTATATCAGATGTTACTTTTTAGAATTTAGCCCATTACTCAAAACAGACAACTTGAAATAAAATATAACAAATGGAAAGCTATTTGATTATCGTTAGTCAACGATTGTCCAGTAAGAAAATATCCTCTTATTCCACATTAGAGATTTATTCACATTCAAACTGTACATAAATTTGTTTAAGTAATTCTTTATCAAGTGAATTATCATTCTGTAAATTTTTAATAAATTTAATTATATTTACACGTTCTGATCCATCAACCATCATCCAAGCAATATCAAATCTTGGCAATTTTGATAAAAATAATAAACGTTCTACAATGTGTTGATTTGTCAATTGATCTGAAAGATAAAATGCTTGCAGCATACGTGATACGAAATCACTTTCCATATTTTCACCGAATAACTTCACATAATGAACTGGTTGAATATTACACAAATAAATGATTGCTTCTTTGTTAAGGTTTGGCTGGTAGTTAGATGAAGAATTTCTTTGGCATAATTCACGTAGTTCACGTTCTAACTGAAACCAATTTGATGGTGGTTTGTGTAAGTTCGTATTTAACAATGGGAGTTGTCGTTTAAAATTATGATCAATTCCAGGATTAATCGTTTCACTGGTTGGTACTATTGGCGTTGACGTACTGGAGGATATATTCCGAGATTCCAAACGATCTGATGTCTGTGGAGTCGAATGCAAAACATTCTCATTTTTTGATTGATCTTTATTCAAAATAGAACACTTGTTATTATTTGAGACGGAACTATCATCATTAGTACACACAGATTTTGTACTATTCTGCACAGGTGTACTCAACATTTGTTTATTATGATTATCATCATCGACTTCAATGATTGGTATTCGTCTCATTTTTCTCGGATTACTCGACTGGATTGAACTACAAGACACGGTGGAATTAGATATGTGTGCGACTTTCTTTTTACCAATTAAAGCTTCGAGCTCATTTATGGCAGTTTTATTATCTGAATCGAATCTAAGCAATTCTTTTAAATCTTCAATTGCTCCAGTAATATGACCCAAACCTTTTCGAGCAAGTGCTCTCCTAAGAAATATAATTTAATACATAAATAATAAATACGCTAAATAAAGCTTAATATGACACAGTATTGTAAACAGCCTTTACTAAAATGTCGATGTAGATTTTTATGCTTGTTATTACTGATCAACCAAATATGTGACCTGAACATAAAATAAAAACATCATTCATATCAGAACTCAATTCTATATTTTCTATTAGTGATACAGTGTTCCGGTTACCTATGTTGTTATCTTAACATTATATATATAATGTCAGTTTTAAAACACTAACACAATTTAATCCAGTAATGTTACATGGATGATACTTTCTGATGAATGCCAAAAACACGAGTCTTGATATTCGCAAAAATTAATGCCTAATTTACTTAGTTCAATATCAGATCACGTAGTTTAGTAACAACGTTGTACTTCTTGATAGATACACGGATATGTCAACCAGCATGTCAGTTACCGTTACGATATATCTAATTAAGTGAGTATTGTAAAAAGTAGAAAGTTAACTCAGCGAAAATCAACATCTTATGAACCACATGATTTTTTGTGTTAGTTATGAGTTCTCAGAAAAGCATATAATTGGAAACTCATAAATACTCTCGATGTTTCTATTCACTACATGTCTTCAATTCTAAATTTCAACACAACGTAGTAAGCTTAAAGTCTGACAATAGTCTTTAGACGTAGGTTAAGTAGATATATAGAGTAATTAAGAAGTAGGGAAAAAGGTTATGAAATGTTGAAGAAATCAGTTTATATGCTTCCTATGTGTATTTAGTAAACTATCAAGTAAATGGTATTTTTATATTATCCTAATAGGAGGCTTTCATTCAACTTACTGACTGTTGAGACATCCTTTTGCTGGTTATAAACTACTAGTAATTAATCATAACTCTTACTAACCTTATTATCACAAATGTCACAGCTGTTTACCAATTAAGATTTATTATTTATGGAGCTTTGTACTCTAGTATTTATATTACGTAATTAGGGGTCTTTTTGAAGCGATTAATACAATAACACGAAGAACACAAGGTACCTGGATGGTTTTTCTGATGTTCTGACTGTTAGGTTCAGGAATGAGCGAACTTCAAGTGAGCTATCAACAGTTGACGCATAAAGCAACTGATTCAGTGGGCAAAGGTAATACACAGATTGCAGAGGGCAGGTGGTTGAAGTAAAATGGCAGGAAGTTCCGAACTCAGGTTCCGTCTCGGTCACCACTAGTCAACAGGATGATTTTGGAATCCTAAGATAATTGATGCTCCCGCAGGACTCACAGTCATAGATATCATCACACTACAACTTGATTAATAGAATTCGATTAGCAATAAGGATTAGACACAATATGACATTGGCTATAATCAAACTATTAATTGATATGAATAAATATCAGTTTAAACTTCATTTCCAAATTATGAGTTGAATGTCTACCTAACTGAAATAAAACCCTACATATTATATAACGGTTAAACAAATTTTATATTTCAGCACGGTAATCCTACTTTAAGTTGAAGATATTAATAATAATCCAAGCAAGTACTTACCGATAAAATGCTTTAACAGAAGTTCTATCTAGTCTTAAAGCGGCTGTGCAATCGGCTTCAGCTGATGCATAACGTTCTGTTTTAATATAAGCAAATGCACGATTTATATATGGGATAGAATCTTCAGGTGCAAGTCGTATGGCCATAGTGTAATGCTCAATAGCTTCATTTAGTTTACCTTCCTATTTGTTTATGAAACAAAAATGTGTATATAAAAGTTTTATTTTGAAAAAATATAAATGGATAAACCTTTAAACAGACATTACTGAATGTTATCTAATTGGTTACCCCACACTGAATCTATTACCTCATGAGATATGCCTGTTGATTAGATCTGTGTTTTTTTAATTTACAATTTTGAAGTGGAAATCGAAAGGGATATAAATGAAAGTGCTGAAATATTAATAACACGATGAGAAAGAGACAGGTTAATCTAAACAGCGAGAAGCGTCTATACAAGCACTCATGGATTTAAATTTAATATATTTGAGCAGAAAGTTGTTATTGGCTTAAGTTTTCGTTAAATGATAGTAAACACAATTGGCACTCAATACACCGAGTTACACAGTAAACTGACTACCTCTACTTTTTCCAAATTATTACAACTACATCAAACACGTATAGGTGTGAATGATTATCATGTTAGAGACATTTAGGTTGTTGTTACAAGATGATTTTGTTTATAGTGTAACAGTCTCCATTAGACCTGGACTTATCACTAATTACACAAAGCTGGGTGATGAGTCCAGCACAGTCAAGAAGCATAATTGACTTGAATGAATGAGATCTCATCGCCACACGACAAAACTTCGTGGTTTTGAAGTGTTAAAATTCCAAACTGCGACACTTATGCTAAAAAAAAACATAAAGGGTGGTTTGGATTGATGTATGTCGCTTCGGTTTGCGCAATATTGAAACTTATTTCGTCCCCTATAAACTGCTTCCACATTTGAAGGCAAATCGAAAAAAACTAATTAGATTACTCACTAATTATGGTGGTTTTGTACTCAATTAGTTAAAGGGTTTAATCATTAAGGCTACATTGACTTTAGAGACAAGGTTTTTGAAGTCTTATTGTTTTACTTTCACTCAAAGCAGAGTGTATATCCAAACATAACCTATCTCGATGAACGATGGTGGGCGGCTTAGCAGTACGTTAAAAAATTTAGGAGTGAACAAGTTAATATTTGACAATAGTCCATGAATTTATTGGCTTCTAATTTTAACCATCTTGGCAGCTGCTGACCACTTGATCAGGGTCCTCGTGAGAGCCGCAGTCGATCCTTGGAGATGTTGAGAGACGCGACTTAGAGTCATTTGTAATGGTGAAGATTCATTCGCTTTTCTTCTAAGTCTGTAATTATTTGATAATTTTATTCAGCAAAATTATTCTTTCTTGCCGAATCGAGTTCTTAATATTTGATTATCTTACTATCACTGCTACTACTATTACTAATACTGCAATACCCCTCCAGATAATTCCATCTAGTTGTGCTTATGTTGTGTAGAGAATCGGGTTGATGCAAATCTATACTAGATTCTTTATTGCTTATGATTAAAGCACTGATTAGTAGCTGAGTGTGTGACAAAAAATATAGTGTACTATGACACATCTTGACGATTGGTTATAGAATTAGCAGTGCATACAGTGTTTATCCCTACTTAGTAAACTTTTATGTTTTCACTCAGGAAATACTTCGGATTTTTTCAGCTTTCATGTAAACCATGGCTACTGAAATACATCCTCAATGCAGATTACGGGATGTTTTGATTTTGGTGCATAGAATACTAAGAAAGGGTTTCCGGTTTCATATACCTCTTCTTCTTTCAACTAAATCAGAACAATTCATGGGATATAGCAGGCTAGTTCAAATACCAAGATAAAACAAAATACCCGCGACAAACAGGCTTCCTCGCTGAATGAAAAACTCTAGGGACTTACTACCGAAAGATATGGTATACACACTTTAAACTGACTCATTCAAGAGATTATTCACGCACAGCAGCTTACTAGAAAAGGAATAATAAATGCCCTGAGCCTTCTATCCTTGAAATATAATTTGAATCTGAGATCTCATGATAAGCTTAATATTAGTGAAATCAAATCTTAACATTTATTCTGTGAAAAAAAGATATAATTACACTAACTTTAAAACGAACATTGCCTAGTTCACGAGCTTCTTTAGATAACTGAATTCTTCTCTGATCCTCTTGTTCTTCATCCGTTTCACTACTGCAATCTTGGTCATTAGGAGAAGTGAAGTTTCTATCAACATCACGATCATCATTATGTTCATCATCATCTAAGGCCTGCTTAGCACTAAATTTATCCCAAGCACGATAATCATATGATTTGATTCGTTCAACCTTTTTATTGTTAACACTTTGTTTAACTGCTTTCTAAAATTAGAGAAAGTGATTTTTTGGAAAGAAAAATATCAGACACTCCTGGTATAGTTTTACCTTTTTATGCTTTTTTAGTAGACTATTACGAATAGCCGGCAACTCCGGTTGACATGTGCTCTCTAATTGTTTGCTTTTTGATCCAACTGTTTCCTTCCATGCTTCAAAATCATTTAGGAAATTTTCTACTTCTAAATTATTTTCACGCATTTGCATTTGGAAATTTAAAAACTTCTCGGGATCCATATCAGTTTAGTAACTTTAAATGAATAATCAGACAAATAAATCAGACCTAACTAAAAAAAATACAAAAGGTAAATGATCACACTTCGACAAGCAATATCGTTTAAGCATAAAGTTGTTAACAACCATACGTAAATATTGTAGTATATTAGTGCGTTATAGACAGAGCTTATCAAGATAAAATGCAACATCAAACTTAACACATAATTTTTAGATATACGAGAGGAGAATTTCCTGCTGTGGATACTAAAAATATCACAAAAATGAATTGTTGGTTTGACCTAATTATAGAATTGTTGATTGAAGTCTTTAATATACAAAAAATCAATAGTTGGGTAACTTCATTAATTTGTGCTGAAAAATAAATCAGGTTTGTTTATTTAAAGATGGTTTGATGTTACCTATCACAAACTTTTAAAATTTTGTTTTATTTGACGCATAATAACGTAATTTAGATATATGTAACCTGCTTCGAGGGGTACTGTCTGTATGAGGCCTAACGATACTGTCGATTTGTCTAATCCATAGATGATGTTGGATTTGAACATGGGATTTATGAGATGAGAGAGCTGTGTCGATAAATAACGCACCACCTTCCATGCAGAGTAATAAGACTAGTATTTAGAGCAAATGCTTTTGTGAAAACATATCTCATGCAAGTATTTGCTGAATGATTTGATACAGATTATTTGCGTAGAGACTGCTAATTAGTCAGCAGTTGACACAAGAAACACAATTTCCGTATTAAGTGATTAAACCAGAATTATTAATTTCCATGAAACTCAGAAAAAAACTTCATATAGATGACAAGATATAACAACCAAATCAATCTTGAAAAATAAACAAATGTGAAACGATCAGCTTTTATTCTGGAATATGAGAGTTACAATAGACTACTAGTATTTTCTAATCAGTATCGTGAAACCCAGCAATCAACGTTGTGACAATATCGTGGAAATACTTATGTAAGTTTCGTATTTGAGTAATGAACTAGTTGTTTGAACACAATACTATGGATGAAGCTTAACGTAAGTACCGCAAAAACACCCGACAATATTTTCCCAAGTCTTTTAAATAATCACAATGCTTAGAATTCCTTGTTGGTAGATGTATTATGATGCTTAGTGGTAATCACATCGTATTACGAAGACACCTCTAATTTATTTGATTAAAAAACATGAATCGTTATGCTATCATGACTATGATATTCGACAGTAAAGATACTAGAATTTGTTTGTAAGTTTTATTTTCAAAAGGTGGAGTTTAGGTTGTAGCTAAGAGACGTCTTTGTCGGTGTAAATTATTACTTAAATTTCTGGATCAATAAATGTTAATGCTAATGATCAAAGTATTTCCAGAAAACCATCGGAACACAGTAGAGGAGGAGAAGACCAACATCGGTTAGCAGTTTATCACATAACTGACCAATCACCACTCTGAGAATAAATATGTTTTGAACAAGTACGACATGGACAGGAGTCTTATAGACGTGAAACTAGTATGCTGTGATTTCCTAAGTGTATATAATAACCTTTCTTTAGCCTTATCCATGTCTCGAACGTATTATCATCCCATATATTTTATTAGTCGCTTTGGCTAATTCTAATGGCTTCTAGTTCTTTGATTCCGGAGATACTATTGCTTTTATAAATTAGGATTTTCATTCCTTTTATTGTGTTAATGCGAACGGTTATAACTTACGTCATCTCTTGTGTTAACAAAGTTCGCAGCCCTTACGGCTGCGAAAGGTGGCCATTAAGAGTAGAAGATACTCGTAAGCTACTAGTATTTGACCACAGATGTCTTAGAAAGATTGCCAACATCTACTGGGATAATCGGGTAAGTAATAGTGAGGTTAGACGCAGGGTATTATGAAATGATGATAAATCAGTAGATGAGGTTATAAATCTTGATCGACTGAGATGGTTCGGCTACGTGATGCGTATGCTTGAACACCGAGTACCACGACACGTAATGATGAATAGTGTTAGAAACAGTTGGAAGAAGGTTAGGGGCGGCCAAACCAAAACATGACACCAGTCCATAGAGTCGCTAACTTCTGGTCTGAGCCATGTTGGTAGATGCAGTCCGCTTGGTTGGGGCCCACACGATTATCGTAACCAATGGTTGGTGACTGTGTGAAATGGCTTAGAATCGATCACAACGGTGTAGATGTATACTCTTTGTCTTCCCTTAAACCATGAGACCAAAATTACTTTATAAATTTCTTTATACGAACTAATTCTTTCTTCCTGTTTTATATCCATATATGCAATTTTCCTTTTATATATTACGACCATTGAAGTAATTAATTCCATGAATTTGGTATTCATCTTGTGCTAATGAAGTGTGGCAACTTGGACCGATGTACATATGTGTCTGGTCCTACGTTTTAGCTGACTGAATGACTCCTATAGAACTAGTGGACTACTCAACGTTTTCTTCCAACAAATTACAACAAAAACTTTAATTAATTAAGTTGATCTCCATACAAATGATCGTGCAACATGATCGATAGCATTCGATCTGCACTAATAGGGACTAGACAAGCATGAGATTGATCACCACCCAGTGATCAATCAATTGTGATCGTGGGAAGTTGTTATTATGCTAAACCAACCTTACACTTCCAGGTTGAAGAGGAAATGCAGCATAACTACAAAAAATTGTAACACAAAACATGCGCAGAACTACTGTTGCTTACAGACAATGTCCCAAGACATTATATCGATGACTGGAAAGCATATTACTCAACAAAATCCCTTGGTATATAAAAGGAACAGAGATATTGCAATTCGCATTAAATCTTCCTAAAATTCAAGGGCTCCAAAAAACAAATCAAGTGTTAGATACAGATGTCCTGAGTGTTATACTAGGCCTAGTTTTACGGTCCGATAACCCTCTTGTTGAATATTCACTTCTTGTCAGTAATAGCGAAAGAAACAAGGATTAGAACTGAAGACAAGTTTAGACTTTGTCCTTGTAGTAAACAGGTCTTTTTAATCATTAGTAAACTTGGAGCATACTAAAAAATGTGATGTGTGTGACTTTAATTTTCATATTGCAAAGGAAACTACAAAAACAGAAGCGTACCTAGGAAGAGCAAACATAGAATTTCGGTTCTATGTCCTCGAAACACAAATCCGGAACGTTCAAACTTTTCTGTTTTATCTTATCCCGGGATTAGGAGAAGCCTTTGATATTTGTTACAAAAGTTAGAGTAGGCAGACAAACCAATTGTTATCATTAGTGAATATATATGAAGTACTCAAAAACCACTGGAAAGCGTTAAGCCTGATGACATAAACTTTTGTGAAGAGCATCATAACTATTGTGATCATTTGGAAAGACTCGGATAAAAGTGGTACGAACTGCCAACACCAGAACCAACTTCTCATTTAAACTACCTGTGCGCTATGGACATTAGAATAATCTAATACAACTGGACATTACAATTGATTATATTTTATTGTTCCCTGAGTATAAGTTGATACATTTTTCCTAGGGCAATAGATTGGTTAGAGGCAGCAGCAGTTGTCTGCAAATATCCTGTATTGAACTCCCTACTATGAGTACACATTCCGATATCGACTGTCTCTTACAATATTAATTCTGTAGGTGGTTACAAATGAAAAAAAATTCATAAAGTTCAAAATACACAAATAAATTAAACGAATGAAATAGACTAATACATGCTTTTGAGGATTTTAAAACGTACGTGTTCAAAATGTAAAAAAATGCTTTCTGATATATATGATGTGAATAGACTTTGTACAAGCCAACTGAATCCTCTACATCTAAGCCTTCACGTTTGCAGATAACCAACAATCTAGTGGCGCATATAACTTTAGAAACCCCGCATTAGGTCAATTGCTGTAACCAACAGTTATAGTCTACAGTAAGAAGTATAAAAAGTTGAACAACTTAAATTATTCCTATTGACTCATGATACCCTCATAATCTGATCTAAGTAATAATGCAACAAGTAGTGATGTCAATTATAATACCGCGCTGGTTTCAAAAAGGGCAGTGATTTTTGTACGTGTCGTGATTATCCTTGCTTTGTGTACTTGTTGCACCAAAAAGCATTCTTGGTCTACTTTAACTAAAAGTACTTTGGTTAAGGTTTGAAATGTTTTCTAAACTTTGTCATGTGGTATCTTTTTTTACTCCTTGACTGACACTAGTGTTCACAATGTGATCATTTTGTGTTTTAAACCTTTTTAATCTAAATTAAAATGGTTGGTAAGACTCATAAACGTGGACAACCAAACTGCCTATTCCCCGTTGAGGAAGAGATGCAGTGCGATGATTGTAAAAAGTGGTATCATAAGATGTGTACACGCCTAAGTCCTATGGCATACAAAAGATGCTCGAAGCCTAACTCACACTGTCTTTGTATGTTCTGCTGTACAGATAAAAATTTACTAATTCAGTAGGCTATGGGCCTATCGGCTTTGGCCTGTAGGAAAATCGATGGCGGTAACGCTAGTTACACGAGCACTGACGGTGAAGAATGTGCCAGTGTAGTAAGTGCTGTTACCAGACCCGCTAAACACCCGACTGCGATTGACGGGAAAGTGAAATCTCCGTTAACATTAACGAGGAGTGAAGTGCCACTTGATACTGACATCGGTAATCATCCACATCTAGTAGAAATTGAAGACACGGATAAAACTGTCACCGTTCCAAATTGTCCCGGTGTTGCTGTCTTGAGTGGTGATAAATGGACTTCAGTACGGAGAAAAAGGGATGAGTAAAAAAAAGCTGTGAGCAAAACACAGCTGGTCAGCAAGTCATTGAAAGAGACGGTATCAGAAACAAAAAATCCACTGCGTGTCAAGACAGATCCCCCTGAGAGGTCAATCATTTTTCATAAGATAAGAGAATCTTCCGATAAGGAAACGAAGGCTAGATCTGAACACAATCTCAGTCATATTAAGTCCTTAATAAGTAAACTAATCCCAGATACAGTTTCAGTTGTTAGTATTTGTAAGCTTCTGAAAGTCCTCAGTAAAACCGCCTCATGAAGGTTACATTTGCGACGGTTGAAGAAAGGAACCTGATTCTAGATAATTCACGTAAACTAATTTGATCCGGAATATACGTCCTTGAGAATCCCAGCCTAGCTGACCGTATTAGCAGACGAGCTATGGAAATGGAAATAAATGAGCGTCACTGTAGTGGTGAAAGAAACCTCGTACTTAAGGGTTTACAAATTGTGAAAGTTCGGAGCAAAACGATCCCTAAACTACTCTGGGTGGTAACGGAAATTTCCCCACAGACTTAAAGGTATGTTACACAAATGCTCGCAGCCTACTAAATAAAATGGCGGAGCTGAAGTCAGTGTTGGATAAAGAAAGACCTGATAGTATTGCTGTCTCGCGAACTTGGTTAACGTCAGAAATATTAGACAGTGAAATTCAGTTGACTGGTTTCATAACCAGTAGGGCTGATAGATTAAACCGTAGGGGAGACGGGGTTATTCTGTACACGAAAAGTACCCTAACCATAAGATTAGTTGAGACAGCAGCACATGTTTCGGGGACATGTGAACTGGTGAAATGTAAGCTGAAATGTCGACGGCAAGATACCGAATAAGTTATAGTATATCGCAGTCCAGAATGTGTAGCAGATGATTTTCTCCTAAGTAAATCTAAGTCCTGGTGTAACAAAGGTAAAAGCCTTGTAGTGAGTGACTTCAATGCACAGTATGTAAACTGGGTTACCTTAGAAGTAGGGGTCGTTGATAACGTCGTTCGATTGTAAACTGTTAGAAACATCGATTGGACTAGCATTATTCCAACACATTAGAGATCCCGCAAGATACGACTTAAGAAACTCTTCTTCTCTTTTAGCCTTAGTCTTCACACACAGTGATGACGTTGGCCATATGACTTTCCTCCCACCACTTGGGAGAAGTGACCATGCAGTCATCTTATTCAAATTCATGGCTGCGATTGCCTGTCAAACAGTTACGCCGGCCCGTCCTAACATATGGAAGGCAGATATGGAGGAAGTCAACTCCGCAGCATCGGCTGAGAACTGGGATATTGACTCTTTTCAGGCAGTTATACAATCGGGTAACTCAACCATACATACCCTGGACAGTTCCAAAGAAGAAGAAGCACGGCCAACCCTGGATTGGCCGTGATATCCGACGTTTACCAAACCAAGATAAGAAATGTTGGGATGTTGCCATCCGCCTTGGCACAGCAGGTACGATGGAACGCTACATATCGATGAGAAACAAGTGTATAACAAAAATCCGGGAAGCTCAAACAAAATATGAAATGCAGTTGGCACAATCTGCACTCAAGCAGCTCAAGAGAATATTCTCGTACATAAACTACAGAACAAGGACATATCATTGAATTCCCAACCTAATTAAAGAAGGTAGTGAAACTGAAATGATAGAGGAAGTTCAGGAAAAATCAGAGGCTATGGCTAACGATTTTGGGACTGTCTTCAATCAGAAACCTCCTCTAGACAAAGAACCAGACCAAAATACAGAGTCAACAAACCACCTGCTCACCATGGACTTCAATCAAGACGATGTGCTTAAGGCTCTTAGCACCTCAAACATGGAAAAGTCAACAGGACCAGATGAACTACACCCCAAAATCTTGAGATATACTGCACAATATATCGCAGCCCCACTGACTGTGATATTCAACATGTCACTTGACCAAGGTGTGTTACCTATGGACTGGAAGGACGCAATCGTCACTCCCACACATAAAACAGGATCAAGATAACTTCCATCGAGCTACAGAGTTGTAAGCCTCACCACTGTGGTAGTTAAAATATTGGGAAGAATGGTCAAACGGACCATAATGGCATTTACGGAAGCCAATAACTTGCTAAATATAGAACATGGTTTTAGAAAGGGTCTATATTGTACAACGAACTTCCTTATGGCAAGGAGTCCTGGATAAACACGCCAGACAACGGAAACTCAGTGGATGGTGTCTACATAGACTTCAGTAAGGTTTTTGACAAGGTGCAAACCAAAAGACTGTTATTGAAGTTGGAATACCTTGGTATTGTTGGACCTCTATTAAAATGGATTAAGGATTTCCTAGTAGGTCGTAGACAGAAAGTAAGAATAAATTCCAAGTGCTCCATCTGGAGAGCAGTACTTAACGGGGTACCTCAAGGTTCCGTTCTAGGTCCTTTACTTTTTATAATGTGTGCTAATGATCTTCCAAGTATAGTACAGTCTCCAATGTGATTATACGCTGACGATGTAGAAATCTCGCGGGAAATAACTGGAGATACAGACGCATGTGCTCTTCAGGCAGACTTAAGTAATATGATTAACTGGTCTAAAGAGTGGCTGCAAACCCCTGTTTAAAAGGTGACTCGGATATCTTAGAAAAAGTACAGAGGCTGGCTACCCATGCAATTCCAGAACTCCGGGGTTCACCATACAAAGAACGGCTTGAAAAGCTGGACCTCTTCACTCTGTCCTATCGCAGATTAAGGGGAGATCCAATTTTGATGTACAGAATACTGAGAAATGGTTTTGGACCTGACTTATTCAATCTTTTTCTTTCCACTAGATCGAGACATCTCAGATGACATAGCAGGCGAGTAGAAAAGCCAAGAAAGAACAAAATACCTGTGGCATACAGGTTTTCACACCGAGTCATCAATACTTGGAACCTGCTGCCCGAAGCAGTGATGTCCGCACGTTCAATTGACTTTTTCAAGACCGGACACTCACAAAAGTATACTAGAAAAGGAATAACATAGGCCGTAGGCCTTCTGTCCATACTACACAAATCTGAATCTGATGTACATCTGTGCAGAAAACTTCAGCAATTCTTTGTTCAAACAGTTCGAATGCTTGTAAACGGAATAAAATTTTTTTGCTTAAGGTTCGTAGCACATGTCCCATCCATCAGAGTCTGGATTTATAGATAGTGAAACTAATTTGGTTATCCTCAGTGTGCACGAATACACTCAGTTGAGCCACTACATTATTATTTTCAGTTTCACTTTAGAATAGACAAGAGGCTTGACGGCCTGCGTTGGTCCTGGCAATGATTGTCTCCCAGTTGATCCAACCTTCTTCTGAAAGAGTCGACGGATGGAGCCTCAACCACGTGCTGAGGTAATGAGTCTCACTCGTTGATGATTCGATGGGAAAGTCGATGGTCAGCTGACAAGTAATTTGACTCATACATAGGTGTACACAATAAGGCGACGTTCGACAGATTCCCTTTGAGGAAATCCAAGAGTATTCAAGATGACTTTTGAGCCTGTTAAACGGCTAAAGGATAAAGTAGCTCAAGCGTCTAAAATGACGTATCCGAAATTCAATCGCCTACTCGCTTTGATGGTGGATGCTTCGGACAAAGCATTATGTGGTATTTTTAAAATATTATGGTTCAAGCATTCATTCACATCTTTATTTCGTATAGGCATTATACTTCCAACTATTTTACATTGAATAGTGAAAATTTTCGCGTTTGAAAAAAGTAACCTTGCGCTCCAAACATGTTGCCCTACGATTAAAATAAACCTACTCACCGTTAGTTTGGTCTCCCCTATCGATAAACTGGGGTCTCAAGCAGCATGATGAAGTTGTCGAACTTCATCTAATCGCCGTTACTTTACAATTCCGTTGGAGTCAGTATTTTTACACTTTTGGTACAAATACGATCACTTTTGTGGCTTATTGTCCGATGATTTTTCCGTAGGAATCTCGTAGAATCAATATGATGAAAACAACCTCATTCATATAAGAGCCATCTACGACATTACAGATGCAGATATTAGAGAATAGTTGTATACGTATCTGTGCCTAAAAAAAGCTTGATTTGCGGTTCTAAAACCAACTGAAATATCGATTACTCAATCTTTTCCTGAAAGAATTAAATAACTCTCAGTTTTACGTAATATGGGTATTGAAAACCAAACAAAGGCCTTGATTATGAAAAGGTTTGAGTCACGGTAAAGTACACTTTGTCTTAGGACACTAAATTTTCTGGTGTGGTCCTTCGTTGTTTTATACTAAGACCTGTCTCTTCTCAATTCGCATGAATGATCTCCTTTAACATATATCGTCTGATTTATTGCTTTTCGCTGAGGTGAAGCTTCGTAGAAAGGTTTTAAACAAAGATGATAAGATGACATTTCAGAAGGATATGACTCGACTTCGAAGTTGTTCGGATAACGACCGACTTAATATATGGTACTTAAAAGTGTAGGGTAGTTCATCTGATACCTGTGTCAGATAACGCAAGTAACTTAGATAACTCTCCATATAGAGATATCCCAAGTTGAAAAAGATTTAGGAATACTAGTACTCTCTCTGGCATTTTTTATCATGTAGCAGTAAACGAACCCCCAAAATAAAATGCTCTGTAAGTTTTCGACATCTTCAGTCAGTTCAACCGTGGAGTTTTCCACTTAGTGTTAAACAGTTTTGCCCGACGACATTAAAACTATGGAAATAGCGTTTCCTCCATCTCTCCAAAGAAATAACAATACACCGAAACGTAACCAGCGAGCCACGAAACCAGTTTAGGGATTCAATTTCAAACATTATGAATAGCGTCTCAAACCAGTGAGCCTTTACACATTATATTATAGGCGTCTCAGTTGTGAAATTCTAATGACTTATGGCATCCTCAATACTCTTGGACAATCCCTTAAATAACCATTTAGGCTAAGCCTCAACAAAAAATAGGATGACGCTCAGAAATTAGAAACACAACATAGCATAACGAACTGTAGGCACATCTTGTACTCCTTAAGAGTAGAAGTCGCTGCCGACTGAGCAAGTGCGATTGGTTTCTCAGGAATCCTCTTAGAGGAAACTTGATATATTCTTAAAAATTAAGGATAGCATCTCACTGCAGTTTACAAACAATTCTTTTTTTACCATTATGTATACGCAAGTCCCGACCCGGAGCCATCAGTTATCGAATGCTGCTAAAAGCGAAATCTCGGAGAACAAAGGCTTCTTTCATTCTGTCCAGAACCACTCGATTTATTTAGACCATTTGATATTGCTACTTTCTATCTCCAGCTGAGGCATGGGACAAGTCTGGTACTCAGAGTGGAAGCGATTGTGTAGTAGCATTTATATTAAGCACTACCTACGTGAATAAGGTTACCTAAGCCATACTTACAGTATAACGAACCTACATTTATAAATTTGGGTTGTTTCTTCTATATATAAGCATAATTTTTCCATTATCATAAGTAAACCTGATTGGAGTCGACTCTAACAATAGTTAGTGATGTGACCTTGTTATTGTTTATATCCGTTAAACGTAATAAACAAACGAAAGGAAACTTTTTAAATGTTCCTTAACACGGATGTTACAATTCGCCTGTGTTTTTCATGTATTCCTCGGAATAAGTCTTATTCACTCTCAGAGTACGTTGTAACGTGTTGGTCTTTTGGAATTACAGTCTGTAACGTTCCACATACTTGATAGATTCGCCTGTTTTTTCATTGTTTATAAATATATTTGTAGAAGTAAGTGTGTACAATACCTCCCACTACTATTCAATAAATTACAAATAATACATCAACTCTAAAATTCATGCAGGGATTGACGATAAAAACTAAACGGTCAGCCAGGATTTTGAGTTGCTTTGTTTCAAGATCATAGAAAAACCTTATACATTTTTACTGGTCAAATTTTACTGCTGCTAAGAAATCGAAGCTTTTTATTTTTGCGTTATTTATTTAGCAAGTATTGCCGAAAATCGTCAAGCTGCTATATTCTTGTGGAGTGTATTACAAGTACGGGTACTCCTTGAAAAGTTAACTGAAGCAGAATCTTTTAGAAATAAACATCTTTAT
This sequence comes from Schistosoma haematobium, assembly GCF_000699445.3. NCBI lineage: Eukaryota > Metazoa > Platyhelminthes > Trematoda > Strigeidida > Schistosomatidae > Schistosoma > Schistosoma haematobium. The sequence goes on along the minus strand of NC_067199.1, from coordinate 218,195 downwards.
TTACGACGGCTATAACAAATGTTTTCACATTTCTTTGATAGTAAGTATGTAGTTAAGGCTATAATATAGGTGTTTTTAGCAGAGACGTACATCTGACAAGTTCCAAACCACTTTGGTTCAAAGTGATTTTGGGAACTTATTACCTTGAAAACTATCTCAAGTAACAAAGTATTGAAAAGCTGTTTCATACTAGTTTTAGAATCTTTAAAAGTATCCACTGTTATGATGAACAGTTTTGCTAGTGTTTCTGAAAGTGAAATCCCTTCTCACTATAAATTCCATCTAAGTTGAAGATAATCTAGTACTAATGGGTTCATTCATTACATATTTTCTCACCGAAAATGTTACATAAAAACTTGACAAACGCAAAAGTTGTTTACAGACAAACACTAATGTTCAATGTTGGCAGAAAAAGTCACACTCCATCGCAAAATAATTTATTTTAGAAATCATTAGTGTTCTGATAAAGTCTGAAGTTTGTCAGTTTTCTTTGTCATGTTCTTCAGTGTAGACATCGAATAGAGTTCTTAGATCTTGTTCGGAATTTCTTTTTGTAGTTTCACGGTTTTTATTGTGTCTTAGGCCGATGAAGATAATTCGATTCCTTATACATCAATTAATTGACTTTCAGTCATAAATATGATCTTATTGTTCACTTTTAGCAACAGTAAGATGGTGTTCAGTATCACCTGAAGAAGAAATCAAGTGCAACCGCCTTAGTTCAGTGATTAAATCCACTACCGCGATTTCAAACAAATATAATTTAACCTGTATTCTTGGCTCAGATGAATTTAATTGTATGAAGTTGATCAATGAAAAGCAGGCTGATTTAATGAATTTGGATGTTGGTCTGGCATATTATGGCAGCTCATTGTACAGTTTACGTCCTATTGCTGTGGAAAACTATGCAATAAGCAATGCACCTAATGCAAGGAACTTGTACTATTATGCGGTCATGGTTAAGCCAATCAGTATAAGTATAGATCCTACAAATTTAAGGGGCAAAGAAATTTGTTCAGCTGGTAAACTGATTTTATTCTGACAATAATTTATTTTAAAAATAGGTGCTGGGACAGCAGAAGGCTGGGTAATGCCTGTTGGTACACTAATATCAGACTTGAGAGCAATTCCGGTTACGCAGTGTAACAGTGTAGTACAAAACTTAATTCGTTATCTTGGTGATTCTTGCATACCGAATTCATTATCTGAAATTTTTAATCCTTTCGGAGACAACACACAAGAAGTCTGTCGTCTGTGTTACAATACAGGGCTATCTGATTGGTGTGGATCATTAGATAGGTACTCAGGAAACCAAGGAGCTTTGAGATGTTTGAGGGAACATACTGAAAATTTTGAGTCAAAATATAAGCCTGTTGTCGCTTTTTTGAGAGATCAAGAGGTTGAATTAGCTTCTGGTGATGGGTTTCCAAAAGAAAATTATGAATTATTGTGTCCATCAAAAATGCCTAAGCAAGTTAACACTTTTAGCAACCAGTGTTTCACTCGTTATTGCACTTCATTAGCATCGATATTTTTACTTATATAGTGATGATATTGAGGAAAACGTTCTAACAGTCATGATGTCTTGAGCATTAGTTATTAGATGTTTTAAGATCACATATTAGTTCAATTTAATATTTCGTGTAGATATATTTAAAGGTCAGCATTTGGACTTATTATTTTACTACACAGAGTAGAAATTTATCGTATTGTTTTTCTTTAAATACATTTTGGATGTCAAAGTTTAATATTTTTCGTGGAGTAACACCACCTAATAAGTAAAATACTGGAAGATCAATATTTGGGCTAATGACATAGGTCATATTTTTCAACTTTCAAGTATTGGAGTTGGATCATAATTTTTCTCAGTGGACTTTTCTACACACCGAAAATTTTGTTTTTAGTTTCTGTAGAACACTTATAGGAAGCAAAAGGTCAGTTTAGTGTGAGATTCAATATTAGGCATCTAACTTTTATGATTGGAAGTTTGGATCCCTCTCTAAAAGCTGAACTCTGGATGCTTCTGGCAAAAAACCCTAAACCTTGATGTTTTCGTCCATAATAAACAAAGAATTTTCTTGAGGTAGTGGTTTTATCGTCCGCCAAAGTGTCATTCTCCGTTCCAACCCTTATTACCACCAAAGAACGTGAAGTACAACACGTTAAGCGTCAAAATTAGTATCCCCTAGTTTGTTCAAACCTCAATTTTGATCACTGGTTCTTATCGTGTGATCCTTATATTTCTTGTAGTGACTTCACCGATACCAGTTCACGAGTGCATTGAAAATCGTACTGAACATGGCAATAACTGTTTGTTATCTGGTTGTGCTCCGTGCGATTATCGTAAATGTAATAACTTATGGCCTTGTGCCCTATTAATATACAACGTAATGATACCGCCAATTAGAGGACAGTGAATTATCAACCGAACCAATGACGCATAAACCCGTTCGAGCAGTCTAGAGTCTTTATCAATTCTTCTCCCTACCTAACCCTGCCTGTTAAGTCTAGAACACTTATCTCAGCCCCTGCGATATGAATCGTGTATTTGAAATATACTGAATTTATATACAAACCAAGCAGATCACGTCGCATCATAAAATAGAAAATAACATCTGTACAAAATCTAGCCAAAAGTGGCTGTGAATGTCGGAGACTGGAATTAATAGACTGGGCATAACTTGGGAATGGTAAATCGTACAATATTAGGTTATAGGTCAAAATAAAACTTGTAATAGGAGGAGTATAGGTATACATAATTTAGCTACTGAATAGTTATACATTATAAAATACGTATATTATTTGTCCATAAGTAGTTCTCAAATGTTACCATTCATAATTCACGTCGGGATATATTTTCCCCTTTTTTGAAGATTCGAAGTTTAGGTCCTGACTTTAAATTTTCTAACTTTATCCTCCTCCACGAAATAATGTTGGATCCTCATATGCCCAAGTTACAATTAATGTGACCTTATTTAAAACAGATTTCTTGCATTGAATAGAGGATCCACTAGAAGTGGCTAGATGGTGGGGATGAACGACATTTGACTGGAGGTCATCAGGGTTTAATTCTTCTGGAACATTCTCATCAAATTTACTGAGAATCTCATTAGTAGATAATGGATCACTACGAAAATCAGTATCTATCAAGATGTCGTTGGGTTTTTGATCATCATTTGATTCGCCCGACATACTTTTCTCATTTTTACAAGAAATTTCATCGTATCTTCGACACCAAGTCCTTAAACAGTTCCACAACGGGCATCAGGCGGTCAGTAAGATGAAATTACTAGCTCGGATCTACGTATATTGACCGTCAATGGACCATAATATAGAACAAAAGTGTCTCGGTTGTTGGTCCTGTCTAGAGGTCGCGAAAAATCTTACTAAAGCAGAAACACAACCATGACCAAAACCGGACAGACCTTGGCAAAGAATACACGCTCATTTTTCCGGTTCCATTAAATGTAGAAGTTACTTGGTTGTTGTAGACGCTTTCACGAAATTGCCGGAAGTATATGACATTTCAAACACGATACCAGAGAATACAATTAGAGAATTTTCAAGATTGTTTGCTTGTTTCGGGGTTCCAGTGATCTTGGAAACTGACAACGGCACTCAGTTTGTCATCTGCTTTTATACGGTTTTGCAACGGAAATGGTACAACACGTCTACAGTCCTCTCCGTACCATCCTTAGTCGAATGTTAAAACAGAAAAATCCGTGGATACGATTAAAAGAGCTCTGGTCAAAAGGGGAGGAGAGGGTATTCCCGAAAAAGTGGCCGGTAAATTCTTAATGTATTACAGAGTTACCGCAAATCCGGCGGTGCCAGAAGAAAAGTCACCAGGTAAATGTATATTCCGAAGGAAAATTCCGACAGTCTTTAACAATATGTTGTCGCTAAGCAAGATAAATAAACCTACAAATGAGTATCAAAAGGCTACTCGCAGCCTTCAGGTGGAAGGAAGGGTACTAGTCAAGTCGTATCAAAGTAAAAGGAAGTGGGAACCAGGAGTTATAGAACGTCGGATTGAAAATACACTGTACTTAGTCCAGAGAAATGTCTGGACGTGTATAAGATATGTAAGCCAAATTCAAAGGGACTGCAAAACATTGACCACACAAAACCGACTGCCGTTTCAATTGCTCGTGGATTCATTTCAAAAAATACCTAAATAAAATGAATGTAGGAGATATAAAGACGAGGGAGCAAAGCGGCACAACCTTCAAGAGTGATGGATTGCAAGAGGAATGCTGCAACCAAGTGTCAGCTGGATACAAAGGAGACGTGTTCTATAAGAGATTTTAAAGAGGGTAGCTCTTCTAGAGTTACTGCCGGTCCCAAGCTCGGGTGAAGGAGGAGGGTTGGGCATGGGGTTAGCGTCCCCATCCCGTAGAAAACTAACTCGCTAAAAAAACGTTTACCAGAAAGATGTGAGGACGTCTCGCGGGTGAACTCGAGGAAGCTTTAAGAAGCTTAGAAAGAGCCGAAGATATTCCACCCAATTATCTTTTGGAAGAACATTCCAGAATCTCCGCGTGTAGCTTCCCTATTGGGCAAATGCTAAAAACCACTGTTTGCGGATTACTTAATTACTTACGCCTGTTATTCCCAATGAAGCATAATCCGCCGACCAGCATTCTCAAACTTACTCTGTCCTGAACCTTTCTTTCCAGTTCTATCCAGTTTTTGTCCATTCTTCTCATGTCTGTCCCCATTTCTCGGCGTAATGTGTTCTTTGGCCTTCCTCTTTTCCCTTGGCCTTGAGGATTTCATGTGGGGGCTTGCCTTATGACACAGTTTGGTGCTTCCCTCAATGTGTGTCCTATCCACTTCCAGTACTTCTTCCTGATTTCTTCCTCCGCTCGGATCTGGTTTGTTCTCCCCCACAGTAGGTTGCTGTTAATAGTGTCCGGCCAACGGATCCGAAGTACTTTGCGTAGACAGTTGTTAATAAACACTTCTATCTTCTGGGTGATGGCTTTCGTAGTTGTCCAGGTTTCCGCCCCATACAGTAGAACTGTTTTGACATTTGTATTAAAAATCCTGATTTTGGTGTTGGTTGACAGTTGTTTTGAGTTCCAGATGTTCTTCAGTTGTAAATCTGCGGCTCTTGCTTTGCCGATCCGTGCCTTCACGTTTGCATCGGATCCACCGTGTTCATCAATGATACTGCCCAAATATGTAAAGGTTTTTACATCTTCCAAATCTTCTCCGTCAATTGTGATTGGATTGATGTATGCTGTGTTGTATCGGCGAATCTTGCTTTTCCCTTTGTGAATGTTGAGACCTACTGCTGCTGAGGCTGCTGCTACACTGGTCGTCTTCTCCTGCATTTGATGTTGCGTGTGCGATGGAAGAGCCAGATGATCTGCGAAGTCTAGATCGTCCAGCTGCATCGTAGCTGTCCACATTATCCCATGCTTCTCCTCAGATGTTGATGTCTTCATGATCTAGTCGATCACCAGGAGAAAGATAAAGGGTAAGAGTAAGCAAGCTTGACTGACACCATTCTTTACTTCGAACGACTCTGTGAGATGTCCACCATGCACGATTTTGCAGTTTAATCCATCATAGGAATTCCGTAGGATATTGACTATTTTCTGAGGCACGCCGTAGTATCGAAGGATCTTCCATAGTGTTCTGTCCACGCTATTAAATGCCTTTTCGTAGTCAATGAAGTTGATGTAGAGTGATGAATTCCATTCAATTGATTGTTCCATAATGATCCGTAGAGTTGCGATTTGGTCTGTACACGATCTATCCTTACGAAATCCTGCCTGTTGGTCTCGATGTTGGGTATCTACGGAGTCCTTCATCCTGTTTAAAAATACCCTGTTGAAGACTTTTCCCGGTATTGAGAGAAGAGTGATGCCCCTGTAGTTATCACACTTGCTGAGATCGCCTTTCTTCGGTATTTTGACAAGAAGCCCTTCTTTCCAGTCTGTTGGTACTTGTTCCTCATCCCAAATCTTATTGAAGAGGATGTGGAGTATCCCTGCAGTCGCCGCTACGTCTGCTTTCGGTGCCTCTGCTCGAATGTTGTCTGGTCCTGCCACTTTGCCACTCTTGATTTGTGTGATGGCCAAGCTGACTTCTTCAATTGTTGGTGGGCCAACATTGATTGGGAGGTCCGTGGGTGCTGCTTCGATGTTGGGTGGGTTCAGTGGGACTGATCGATCCAAGAGTTCTTTGAAGTGTTCTTCCCACCTGTTTCGTTGTTCTTCAATGTTGGTGATTACCTTGCCTTCCTTGCTTTTCACTGGTCGCTCCGGTTTACGGTGATTTCCAGAGAGTTTCTTTGTCGTGTCATACAGTTGTCTCATGTTTCCCTCTCTCGCAACCTTTTCCGCTGTCGTTGCCAAATCTTCCATATATTTACGTCTGTCAGTTCTGATGCTCCTCTTCACTTAGTTTTTTACTTCTGTGTATTCAGCTTGTGCCTTGGCTTTTTCTGCTCTTGTTCGACTGGTATTGATTGCTGCCTTCTTGTTCCTTCTTTCTTGAATCTTATACAGTGTATCAACAGTGATCCATTCCTTGTGATGGTGCTTCTTGTGGCCAAGAACCTCAGGGCATGTTGAAGTGATTGCTTCTTTGATCCCCTTCCAGTTGCTCTCCACAGTAGTTCCTTCTCCATTGTGTAGATCACGAAAGGCCTGGAACTTGTTGCTGAGGTCTATCTTGAATTTGTTGAGTTTGTTAGTATCCTGGAGAAAGGCCGTATTGAACTTTTGTGATATTGTCCGCCCCGTTGTCCAGTGCTTCTTGAGTTTCAATTTCATCTTGGCGACCAGCAAGTGATGATCTGATGCTATAACAGCTCCTCTCTTGGTTCTCACATCCTCCATCGTCCTCCTGAACGTTTTGTTGATGCAAATATGGTCGATTTGGTTTTGTGTAGAGTGATCCGGTGAAGTCCATGTGTTTTTGTGTATGCGTTTATGTGGGAATATGGTGCTGCCTATGACCAGCTTATTGAAGGCACATAGATTTGCAAATCTCTCACCATTTTCGTTTCTTTCTCCCAGTCCGTGTCGTCCCATGATGTCTTCATATCCAGTGTTGTCCGTTCCAACCTTGGCATTGAAATCTCCCATCAGAATGGTCCAGTTCTTTGTTGGGCACTTCTCGAAGATTGACTGCAGCCTATCATATAATTGATCTTTAGCGTCTTCATTGTAGTCGTTGGTAGGCGCATAGCATTGGATGACGTTCATTGAAATGCCTTCTTTCTTTGTTTTGAAGGAGACTTTGATTATTCTTAGTGTATGAGATTCCCATCCTATAAGTGCATTTTGTGCTTGTTTGGATAGCATCAATGCAACTCATTGTGTATGTGGGGCATTCTTTTCATCATGGCCGGAGTATGACAGAAGCTCCCCTGAAGCTAGTCGTTGTTGTCCTACTTGCGTCCAATGTGTTTCTCTGATTTCAAGAACCGCTGGGTTATATCTCTTCATTTCTGCAGCAATTTGAAGGGATCTTGTGGTTTTCCTTATTGTATGAGCATTTCATGTACCTAAATTAATAGTTGCTTTGATTGTCAGAAGGGGCATCAGCTTCGTGACTTTCGGAAGAACTCATCTTTCACCATGAGGCGTCACAGTTCTTCCTAATGAAGACTTTCTAACTCTCAGGGCAGAGTTTAAATGATTTGAATTATTTTTTCTGGTTAGCATTTTTTAGCGAGTTAGTTTTCTACGGTATGAGGTAGTTAACCCATGCCCAACCCTCCTCCTTTACCCGGGCTTGGGGCCGGCAGTAGCCCCAGAGAGGCTCCAGGCGGAGTTTGCATGCGGATTAGATGACTATAATGATGATTTCGTTTTCAACTATAAACTATAAATATCTAAAAGTTTTGTACCAAATTTGACACTGTTTGGAATAGCATTCGTTCTCACTCTTCTTCTATCTTCATATTTGCGACTCGGAGGGTTCTAGCGTTTGAGTGCTCCAGTTGTACGTGGTATATCAAGAATATGAGCTCTGTATATAACAGTAAACAATGAATTTTAGGTGATATGGCTCAGTATCGTTCATAATAGTGCATGTGCAATCACTCCTTGTATTCCCGAAAAACCTGAGCCTAAGGATCTTCTTGTACCTACTTCTTTTTCTATATCTAATCTTTCTTACTTCTTATGTAGTCAAATCATGGAGTGTTTACCTAATATGTACATATAGCCTTCGATCATCTAGCGGTACGCCCTTCAATCTAGCTAGTTATAAACTGTTTTCTCTTCTGGTCCTCAAGATTTTTTCCTACACCTTGCCTTTTGTGATACTGAAACTCTTCTCATCGTCTGTCGAATGTGACAGCTTCCACGTTACGTTCCGCTACATATTACTTATGAGCGATTTTGTTAGTAGCACTCAACTCACTACTACTGATACTGTTATTACTCTTACCACTCCTATCTGTCTTGAAATAACTCTAGACTAGATGTTTTTCTTCTAGAATTTTTACATATAATAACAGATGAATATCTATTCACTTCGTTGCGTTATGAATTAAGTTTCTTAGCTAACCAACGAAATAACTTGACTTTAGTAGAAGCTGTTGTAAGCAATTACAATGAGTAACTTTGAAAGGATTTAATTATTAAAACGTTACACCCTCAGTCTGATGATAATCGACCAACACTTTACCAAACAGTTTTGGATTTTTTTTAATGGAGTAGTACATCTTTTAAGATGATCATTCGCATTGTGCTTTATCAAAAAACATACATTTAATTAGACTTCTTGGTATAAAAGTATAAATGTAATAAAATGTAGTAGATCTTGAATCCTTATTTGTAGTACTACATTTTTAGAATTAACGTTCCATTATCATAATGACAATGGTTAGTTTATTAATGGCTCCACGACTTGTTTTTTGCTCTTTATTAGTGGGATGTGGACAGCCAACATCTCTTCATCTGCAAACTGTAATTGGGGTAAAATTCCATCTCGTATGATTATGACGAGTTTAATTCAAAATGATGTAACTGTGTACACAGATTTTCTTGAGTTGTTGGTTCAAAATTTTGGTCCGAGTGGAACTAGTGTGTCATCGTTCAATTTATTCTCATCAGCTGGTTATACAACTGTCAGTGGGAACAATGCTACACATCATTTAATGTTTTCTGATCATACAAAAAATATTTATATTCCTCCTGTAACCGAAACTGAAACTTACTATCGATGGATTGGTAAATGATCTTGTTTATTTTCACTCTATATGTTTCACTTTTACACTGCAAACTCGTTATTAGACTATGATAATTAAGTTTCATAAAAAACCCAGATATTTCAGTTGCTGTATGTTGATTCAACTGTCTCACTTTCTGAATAATTTAATCAGTATCTGTACGAAGCGTACGTGGGCTTTGTGCGGTCGAATCGATCTTGCTTTCAAGCTATTAGATACCGTTTGCCTGGGCATCACTTGGAATCTTTGTAATACAGCATTTCTTTCATAGAACCCCGAAAAACTTATCTAAACGAATGTTAAAACATGATCTAGTGGACTATTTATTTTCTTTTAGGTATACATCACGTGTAAGGTTTGCTAGGGTCTTTGAAAATTCATCAACTTTAGAAGTTTCTTGTATGTCTGTTTTATGAAATCCAAACTTCAATGGCACAACTCAATAGCTAACCACCTTCCCGAGTGAACAATAAACACGATCCTTTCAGAAAACATAGCCCAACTTGCTAAGTATTGAGTTATGTTTTGAAGGTAGTTTTTATCATGAGCATATGCTAGTTAACCAACGTTCGAAAACCAATGAGAAATATAGATCATTTTGGAGTGAAACGTATTCCATTCCAAATATATGAAACTTGCTACATGACCCCTAAAACGTATATAATCAGTCAATTTTTGGTATAATAGAGTAAACAAATTACATTGAGTTGAGAATTTTATCTACATTTTTATTATTTGACAAAAAACTACCTTAAAACTACATCTTAAGTTAGATAACTGTTTAATACGTCAAAACAGTAGATAAAAGCAATTAAAAACAATATACAAAGCACTCTAAGGTGATCAGAATGAAGCCTTGTTTTAAGGCGTCAGTTTTAGCTTAATCCCTTTCGGAGTAGGTGTTCTTCCGTATTTCTTCGTGATTGCTTTGACAAGTTGACCACTCAGTTGTTTGTATTTTCTTCCATGGATGGTTTCGAGATCTTGATCAGTTTCTTCTTTAGGATGTTTCTTCTTTCTTCTCTGTGTCGTTTACCATATCTTATTTAACATTCATTTTATCATATATTTATTTTTTTGTCTGTTTTCATATACAAGATCCTTCATTTAAAAAAGCTCTAGAAAAATTAGATTCATGTCCACTTCCTACGCTTGGATGGTGTGTAATTGATGAATTTGAAATGTCTAAATGTCAACGTATGTCTAGTGCATTCTCTGCAAAACGTATTCAACCAGAAATGTTTTGTTTGCAAGCTAATTCAACAATTGATTGTATGAAATTAATCAAAGATGGTTATGCAGATATGGTTACATTAGAAGCTGGTGATTTGTATATAGCTGGAAAATATTTTGATTTAGTTCCAGTTGTTTCAGAGTAAGACCTTTTTAAAAAATTTGGTTAATGTTATATTCTGTGCCCTGTGTCCTATTAATGTATACGTAATGATACCGCCAATTAGAGAACAGTGATTTATCTATCGGATCAATGACGCATAAAACCCGTACGAGCAGTTCAGAGTCCTTATCGGTCCTGCTTCCTGTCTAGCCCCTCCTGTTAAGTCCAGAACACCAATCTCAGCCTCTGTGATGTGAATCATTTATTTCAAACATACTGGGTTTATATACCAACCAAACAGACCACATCGTACTATAAAATAGGAAACAACATTTGTACAAGAATTAGCCAAATGTGGCTGTGAATAAGGGAGATAGTAATTGATAGACAGGGCATAATTCAAGGATGGTGAATCGCATAATAATAGTCCATAGATCAAAATAAAGCTTGTAATAAGAGGATTATGAATATGAATAGTTCAGTGACTTAACAATTATACAATAAAATATACGCATAGTATTGGTCCATAAATGAATCCCAATAGTTACCATTCATTATTCTTATCGGGATATAATAGTTAACAGGGTTAGTATTTACTAATAACTTATTATTTTGACTTCTGCTTACATCAAATAAATGCAATGGTTGGGAAAACCTTCCCCTTATTCATTTACGTAATAAAAACTTTCAATAGATATTCCTCTTACATTTGACTTTTTGTTTACCTTTTGGAGTTCATATGGACAGAATTAATCTGTAGAATATTAGTTTAATTCCCCCAAACTTTCACAGTTAATCTTATGTTTCAAGTTATTATTATGTAGAAAATTAAATGAATAACATTACCAATGGAAGCATGGTTTCACTGATCCACGTTGTTATCATTAATAGTAATTTCCCAGTTAAAAACGTTAGTGCAGTTCAGTATTCTTCTAACCACTACATTTATTAGAATATTATGCCAGAAAGTAATCGTAAATTATACTAGTCGTTGGTCCATTAGTTTACCACACAATACTGAAATGTTATCATCACGTAAACAGTACACTTCGAATTACGCTACAAGATATTAAAGTGTGTGGTTACGAATCGATGTCTGGCTAATCATGTTCTTCCCAAAATAAACACTAACTAACGACAAGTTATTATTACTTAAACACATAAACATAGGTACCAAAAGGCACCAAATACATACGCGCCACATAAATCATTCGGTTTGTGTGGGGGCTAGGATACTTTCGGGGTGCCCAGACCGAAGTAGGTTGTTTTACTAGGAGGCCACATCCCGAACCTTTGACCTATGAGTCTAACCCACAAGGCAGTAGAGCAATGTCAGGAGATGTAGTCTAATGGTAGCCGGTGACCAACGGTTGGTTCATACGCCATTTGTTTTCTTAGGATCCGGGAGCCCATGTGCACCAATAGTTTACAATCATGATTTTCCAACTCGCCTAGGTGAACTCTCCGTGTTCACCAACCCAGTTAAAGCAGCGGTTATTCGCTTTTTGTCCTCTGAATTTGGTAAACAACACCGGTGCAGCGAGAATGCAGTGAGTAGGACTTCTCTGTTGGTGTTTGTATGCACTTGGTCATGTGAGAGCATTTCGAGAGGGAGAGTTGACTCTTCCCACTCTCGGCCATACCACGGCATTTGAGGACAAGATAACAATTGAGTAGCCGGAAATTCTCACCATTTAAGAAAAACAGACAGTGAAATTTTAATAGCTGACTAACACAAGCATATAAATTTTTTTTAAATTAATTTTTCGTTTTCAATAAACAGTTCTGCCCTGGTAATATTAACTTATTATCCAGAGTGATGAAGTTTCAAATTGTTTTCACATTATTTATTTATTATCCATGTCACCTTTCACCCTCCATTTCTAGTGTAGTTGGCCTTTTATTTTTATATACAAATGTTATTAACAACTATATGTGTGATCAGATTGTTTGAAATGTATCGCGCCAACATATCATCACATAGTTCTGATAATCTTCTTATTATTATTACACTATCGAAATTCTGTTGGTACTATGGAAATGGTTGTAATTATCCATGCAAATACACATAAACAGAAGTATGAATGACTATTCGTACGCAAACAAATGATAAACAGAAGATAGATTTCAAAATATCTTCGACTGAATGTATTAATGATCTCATAGAAAGGAGAATTGCTTAGTCGTAAAATTCCCTTACATCATTCAATGTCTTCAGTCTACTTATAAGTAGTATACCTTAATTACAGAAAATTTTTTTTCATCTTTTGATAGAAATTATGGTAATGGACCATTCTATTACGCAGTTGCTATAGTTGAAAAAGTAAATCCTGGTTTATTAATTTCGAATTGGCGTCATCGTCGTACATGTCATAGTGGTGTAGGTAAAGCAGCTGGATGGATCATTCCATTGAATACGGTCCTGGATACAAGACAAGTAATTGTACTGGATGGACATTTAGTTCATGCATTTGGTGAGAAATTTCATTGAATTATGATATATGATTATCAGCTTACTTATCTGATTATTTTAATCCTTCGCTGCCATTATATATCTTTTAGCATTATGAAATATGTGATGCAACTGCTCTCCAACATGTATACAGCGAAAAATTGTTAACATTGAAATCTCTTAGCAATGACCTATATTTATCTGCTTGTTAACTCACAGCCAAATGAATTAGTTGAATAAAGTTGAAGTTAAATAACAGCGTTTGCTTTCAGATTTATTATAATGATTCGTTTGGGTATTTGCAGGTTGTATACAAGAAACCTTATGCCCATGCTTCATGCTAGTTGTCACTTATCAACAGTGCGCACCTGTAATATCCTATGAACCAAAACTTCCAGTGAGATTCGAACTTATGCCAATCAGTTTCACGGTTTGAGTTATGACGGCTGAGCTATTTGGATGGCTAGTGATCTCCTGTAGGACTGATATATGCACAAATGATTGATCACTTACACGAAAGGTAACAGAAAAATGTAGTGCACTTACATCCAGTTTGATTCTCACGAACGAAGTGGATATATATTATCTAGTAGTACTCGGTTTATAAACCTCAGTGAAAGGCTGTTTCATGACAAAACTCATATTAATTTTACAGAACACTTTATGTAGTCCTACTGGTTTGTTCTAAGGACTCCTTCTCTGTCTAAAATACCACATCAAGCTTGCCATTATCATAGACGAGTTAAAAAATATATACAACAGAACTAAAGAGTACAAGTGAAAATTACGACAGTTGACCAGCTCCTACTGATATTTATGATAAAGTTACAGTTTGTATGTTGCACAAGCTGTCAGTTAAGTATTTTAATTTCTAATTATGAAAAAGTATGCCGATACTTCATATTTAAGAAAAATGAACAATATTTATGATAATTCATGAAGTTTCACGGTAAGTATAATTATTTTGTTTTTATTTGAACATATAAACATTGGTACAACGAGGCGCAAAATAGATATGCGCCACATAAACCATTCGATTTGTGTGGGGGCTAGGATACTGCTCGGGTGCCCAAATCGAAGCAGGTGGTTTTCTTAAGAGGCCACATCCCGAGCCTTTGACCTATGGGTCTAATCCACAAGGCAGTGGAGCAACATCAGCAGATTCAGTCTAATGGTAGCCGCTGACGAACGGTTGGTTCATACTCCATTTGTCCTCTGCGGATCCTGTAGCCCATGTACACGATTGGTTTGGAATCTGAGTATTCCAACTCGCCTAGGTGAACTCTCCGTGTTCACCAACCCGGTTAAAGCACTAGACATTCACTTTTTGTCCTCTTAATTTCGTAAACAACACTGGTGCAGCGAGAATGCAGTGAATAGGACTTTCCTGGCAGTGGATGTGTACGCGTGGCCATACGAAAGCATTTCGAGAGCGAAAACTAACTCTTTCCACTCTCGGTCGTACCAGGGCATTCTTTGGCTTAAGTAAGTATAGAGTGGGGAAGGGTTGTAGCTCAGGTGATGGAGTTTTGCTCTCTAAGCTGGATGGTTTGTTAGCAGAACTTTCATCGTTCTTCTGAACGACATCATCAGCACAAACTTCAGATAAAAGTGAAGTGTTCGAATTTCTCCATATGTGTGTTCACACCTTGTCCTGTACACCTCGATGTTGATTGGTTCTTGTTAACCTTAAACTTGTCATTGTTTAATTCTTTGTTTTGGTTGTGTCTTCCATTTGTTTGATTTTTGTTCCTATGTTTGTGCATAATTTCCCTGATTGGTTGGTATATTGGATCGATTTCAATGTACTGAAAGTTCCACAACCAAACCATCCAACTGAGAGAACAAAACTTCATCAAAACAAGTATAAAGTCCCATACTTTGATATACATTTTCATAGGTAATAACTACTGTACATTATAATTGTTGGAAAATGTAATTAATAATCATTCGTATTAATGATTGAATAATTGACTTAATTATTTGATCGATTTTATACAAAATTCCATTAGTCAGTTTATAGGAAACTAGTCTACTTAATAAATAGCCTTTTGTGATAAAACAGTAATATTATTATTCTATAAAGAAAATGTCACATTTCAAGTTTAAATATAGTGATTACTTTTTTAAAAGTAGATATTCAACACTCGCTGTTGGGCGGCTTATGCTCCTCCACGAGGAGTAACAGGCGTAAGTAAGTAATTCAACACTTGAACAAAAAGTTGTCCAGAAATCTTAAACTTCTATTAGTTGTAATAAAAACAAGGAACTTGAAGTGGTTTTCACTTGTAAATCAATATAAAATGTAATTTTAATCAAAGGCAAAAGAAAAGTCGTTTTTATTTGACTATCATGATTGAAATTATAAAGTTTCCTCAATGGAAATCGATCTAGATTACAATGATTGAATTTTTGTTAATCGGGTGTTTATTCAATATAGGCGTTTTCATGCTATTCTGTTGTATAACTAACATAAATATTGAATGTTTAAAGATTGTGTTTGAACTCAATCTCTATGTATGTAGCCAACTATTATAAACGTTTCTTGTTATATTCAGTGCAATTCATATTCAATTGAGGATTCAAATTTGTATGTTTCAACTATTCTAGCTGCAATTTACACCTAAATAAATGACTAGCATAAAATGCTAATTATTCGATAATGGTGGTCTAGCTTCAATTGACTCATGATATCAACTATTGAAATTACTACAATATCCACAAAAACTCCTTCTGATATTGATCAACATATGCTCGCTAATGACTGGCTTCAAGAGGTATTTCCTGGAGTTTTAGTGAGAAGCGGTGACCAGTGGATTTCAACCTGGTCTGTTGTGAGATAGTAACTCACTGAAGACACTGATGGATGTGTCGCTCAATTTCATGGATTAGTTGAAATTAGATATTAACACCGTTGGATACCGGCCGCCTCAGTGGTCTAGAGGTTAAGCGTCCGCGCGAGACTGATAGGTTCTGGGTTCAAATCTCGTGAGGCGGGGTTGTGGATGCACCCTGATAAGGAGTCGCACAATAAGGCGAAACGGCCGTCCAGTGCTTCCAGGTTTTCCATGGTGGTCTAGCTTCAGTTGACTCGTGATCTCAACTATTGAAATTACTTAAATATCCACAAAAATCCCTTCTGATATTTGATAATAATCAGTGTAATTTGCTTTTTATGTTCAATAGTAATTTCTTATCATAATGAAGACTAAACTATTGCAAGAATAATTAAATGACGTCGATTTACCTATATTTTGATTCTTTCTATATTCATATAATAACTAAATTCACGAATGATTCTTTTTGTTATAATGCAGGTGAACTAATTAGTCGAGGTTGTATACCTGGAATACTAAACAAAGCATATGATCGTACTGGAACAAATTCATTAAATCTTTGTGAATTATGCACTGGTGGCAATGCTGACAGATGTCGTCGAAATAATTTAGAGTTGTATTATGGAGATGCTGGTGCATTTAGATGTTTAATAGAAGGTGCAGATATTGCATTTGCACGGCATACAACAGTTCATACAAATACTGGTGGGAGGTTAGTTTTAAAACATGTATTCTACATAATTTTAATCTTAAAAACAATGCTACTACATCATGAATCATCTAAAATTAAAAATATAGTATACCTATTATCTTCTTACTTACTTACTTACTTTCGCCTGTTACTCCTAATGGAGCATAGGCCGCAGACCAGCATTCTCCAACCAACTCTGTCCTGGGCCTTCTTTTCTAGTTCCATCCAATTCTTGTTTATTTCTCGAACGTCTATTTCCATTTCCCGGCGTAATGTATTCTTTGGTCTACCTCTCCTCTTTCTTTGGCCTTCAGGATTCCATGTGAGGGCTTGTCTTGTGACGCAGTTGGGTGCTTTCCTCAATGTGTGTCCTATCCACTTCTAGCGCTTCTTCCTGATTTCTTCCTCCGTTGGGATCTGGTTTGTTCTCCCCCACAGTAGGTTGTTGCTGATAGTGTCCGGCCAACGGATCTGAAGTATTTTGCGTAGAGAACTGTTAATAAACACCTGTATCTTCTGGATGATGGCTTTCGTAGTTCTCCAGGTTTCCGCCCCATACAGTAGAACTGTGTTGACATTTGTATTGAAAATCCTGACCTTGGTGTTGGTTGACAGTTGGTTCGAGTTCCAAATGTTCTTTAGTTGTAAATCTGCGGCTCTTGCTTTGCCGATCCGCGCCTTCACATCTGCATCAGATCCACCCTGTTCATCGATAATGCTACCCAAATAATTAAAATGACTGTACTATCTACAAAACCCCTTCTGATATTAAAACGAATAGTTTAACAAATAATGGGCTCTGAAATTAGTTCAATGATAATTTTCAGTGATAATGTATGTCATGTATTTACCCAAATGAAAGAAAGTGACACTAGTTAAAGTATTCCACTGAAATGACAATCTTCTCTTTTTCATTCATAGTAAATTGTTGTATTTTCCAAATATCATTTTAATTACCGATCAACATTTTGAAAAACCAAAAAGTAAAAAAATGTAAAAAAGAAAAAAAAAACGCCTTGCCAACTGGATTGGTATGTGTATTCAGGAAAAGATCTACTAATCAATATTCAATAGACTAATCAATAAATGAAAATTTAAAAAAAAAACTTTTTTTTTCTTCGATAAATTCTCTTTTCACATTCTACAATTTAGATATCCAAATTCATAATCTATAAAATTGATTAAGTTTAGGGGCAAAGTGTATCGTTTTAAAGTTATAGAATATGTGAATATAAAATTGTGAAATAAAATTGTTCATGTTAATTGAATTGTAATTGTTGTGAACAGGGAAATCAGACGTCCTGACAAACTACGAAAGCTATTTTCTTGGGACGTTATTTCATTTTATTCAAAGCTTGTAAAACGCTGACATTTATTTTTGTCCCTAATGTATTCTACAGAACATGAGCTTTCGTTTGATGTATCATTCATTGCCATACCCCTTTTCTGTTCCGAAACTATTGTAATTTAAACATAATATTTTGCATCTTATTTTCTACCCTAACTCCCAGTTTCGGGCATAATTGTATTTTTCCAAATTATTGTACGTTGTGGTCAGGATATTCACTTATTTATTCATGTACATTTTTGTACTAATCCGAATTCAGAATTCAGTGTTCCAACTGTCTTGTTCTTCTCTCACTTGCGTGTTTGCCAACCAATCAGCTTCTAGAATAGTTCTCTTTCTACCCCATCTCGAACTCATGCGTACCAGCCTTAAGGTTAAACCGGCCAGCCTATTACGTCAAGGTCTTAATCTAGAGTAAACAGATCAAGGTCATAACAGTATCGTTATTTCTTTATCACTCTGCCTGATCTGTATTAATTAAGATCATGGATTTTAAATGATCATTTAACATATAGGTAGATTCAAGTTGTTAACATTCTATGTAATTCATATCAACATGACAATCCTACAGTTCACATGCTTTAACTTGAAACAATGCTCTTTACCCTTAACCTGTCCATTTTTTGGATTATTAATTTAAATATATGAATTGTTGAACCTGAAGAGAATTTGTCGAAAAGAATATTCTTCACTTGGTATTGTTTGGTTTGTATCTTCCCATTGAGTTTTAAAGCTGCAATTGATCAGTCTGTTATTGGCATATATGCATACTGTGCGTATGCCTCGATATTACCTTAATTCACAAGCTATTTTGTAAGCAATGATGGATAGTGGCGTTTGAAGCGAATGGTACTGGGTTCGAGTCCCAGAGTGAACATCAACTCTGAGATGCACGTACATCCAGCCGACGAGTCCCAAATAGGACGAAACGCGCGTCCTGGATTCCACTGCTAGCTACTATCCATCATTAAGAATGTTCTTCATTCAAATATTGAACTTTTCATTTGATAGGGACCTTTAAATATTCATCATTAACAAATGGTTATAATGAAACATGACGGTAGTAAACCGACGTTTAATCACTTAGCTGATGTTTTGGTTAATCAATATTTAAAATGATATGATTTTAAACTCATTTGGTGTTGTTCGCTTGCATCTTCCGATTGTTGTTTAGGTCTGCGATTGATCAGTGTCTTATTGGCATATGTGCATTGTGTGCGTACTGCCTCGATATTACCTTAAGTCACAAGCACTCTAAGCAGGAATGGATGGTGGTTAGCGATGGAATCCAATTTGACGCGCGTTTCGTCCTATTCGGGACTTGTCAGCTAGATGCACCTGCATCTCAGATTTAACGTTCCCTCTGGGACTCGAACTCAGTACCGTTCAATTCAAGTGCCATCGCGTCATCCACTTAGCTACTGAGTCCTATAATTTTGATTTCTTGCTCTCTATGAACTAATGCTTGACCGATATTTATATGGTTGATCTAGAATAAACAAAACGTAAATATGAATTCCACACCACGATATACCATTCCAGATATGTAGATAATGGTGTTATTATTAGTGATGGTGAATCATACTTCATACTTTTTATTGAATTTTAACCTGTCATTGTCAGCCTGCTTATTTTGATTGTATCTCTCTCTGACTTGATTCTTGGTCCTATGTTTGTTCATGATTTTTTCTGATTGATTCATACATTGGATCGATTTCGATGTGTATGTTGATTGATGAATGATCTGAATGCCAAGCTTCTAAAACTCCTTTTGCACTTTTAGTATTCTATTTATCCAAGATCTCAACATTTTCCCAATCAAATATGTGTCCTCAGTTGTCCACATGCATTGATACAAGCGAAGATATGTCTTGGCATTTACCACTAATTAGTGTTCGTTTAGGTAAAGATGAAGGGGGGGTCTAATTTGTCCTATGTCATCACCTTTTTATTACATTTAATCACTGATAACAAAACTATCACCTTTCTATTCCGTGTTATTATTACTATTATTATTCATATTTTGAACATGTAACTGCGTATCAATATTAATTATGTTAAGTCACAGATTTCGTATTTTGTTCTTCTGATGATTTTTGGTATTGTCTCGGAAAACGTTCATCAGCTTTGGTGACTTAATTATGCTAAGCCTTAGTTTATATAAGCATATTTAACTTCCTGTAATTTCAGGTTGTTTTAAACTAATGAGAGGCGTTATCAAGTAGAATAAAATTCATTTTGAATCAGCAAAATTTATTGTTTTTGTATTCCCGACCGTTGTTGCTACCTTGATGTGGTGGTCGGGCTTGCCTATCGTGATGACCCAACCGAGCTATATTGGCTGGAACATATGTTCCTGTAGGTTCTACCATGCCAGGCAGGTCGATTGGTGAACGGTAAGACTAAAAGCAACAAACCCAAGGTCCGAAGGCGAAGTCGTACTGCTGACTGTACAGAGGTGTGACAGCAGTAAGGTGTTTCCTTCAGACAACCAGCATGACAGCGATGCTGCCTTCCCACAAGGAGGAGTGGGGTTAGAAAAGGTCGACCCTAAAAATGCGCACCTCACCTTACCTCACGGATTTCCGTCTCCGGCGGTAAGGCCCTTTGAAGAACGGAGCTAACACGTCAAAAACCTCCCACGAAAAGGCCGTGCGCGACCGGCCTCAAGCAGTTGTCCCTTGGGCTCTGCGGTCACGCTCTCAGGTCACTGAGACCACTTCTAATCCAATTTCCTTTTCAGGTACCTCCAGATTGTTCTTGTATTGGTTGTATAAAACTGATGTTCATTTCAATTCTTACATCATAGAAATCCAAATTTTTGGGCTCGTGATTTACGTGAAGATAATTATGAAATATTATGTCCTGATGGACGACGTGCTGAAGTTCATGACTGGATCACTTGTAATCTTGGTAAAATTTCTAGTAATGTTGTAGTTACTGCAAATTATAAATCTGAAAATGAAAGAACTAATATGTGGCGTTTATTACAATATGGTCAAGAGTATTATTCATCTGATAGGTATGTGATAATTCATATGATTCAATAATATTTTCATTGTAACTTGCATAGTTTATATAATTTAAGTAATAAGAAACTCAGTAATTGTGTTGCTTGTCTTTTAGGCATGTGAATTTTATGCATAACTAAAAAGATTGAGTGATATTGTATTGTAATGAACAAGAACACAAGTGGGGACAATTGAATGTATATGAACATAAAATGACAGAATACCTTAGGTAAAATCTGAGAACCATACAGTAAATGTTTCATTTGCAAAATGTCAATCAATCATCTTAGACTTCACTATTCCTTCACTTCCAAACCGATCATTCTCTGTTCTTGTTCTATTTCCTTCGACCATAATTTTTGTGCCGCCAGACATTTCACTTTCGATTGATGATACATACTACTTATATCTGTCAACTTCAGTAGCACACACCATAATATGATGTTAATTTTTACATCTTACTAAAAATTACGTATACTTATTCATCGGCACCAGTGGACTTTTGAAAATAATGCGCGTCATTAACGGACATCGATTAAATATCCAGTGAAGATCGTAGTGAACTGTAAGATGTTTTGTCTCAGATTTCGACTACTCAGAGGTGCATACTAACGGCACAGCTGTGGATCTAAATGAGGAACTTAAGGTTTTCTAGGGAGTATATTATTCTCAAACTATTAAGTCAAAAGTTATATTTCAGTATACTTTTACCCCAGCAATTTGTTCATTGTGAAATATAAATTTCTTACGTTTCGTTTTGAACTAAACATCGGGGTCTGGTATTATTAAAGGTATACTATTCTCTGGATGATTTGGTCCTGAAGCTCTCATTGACTTTCTAGTCAGTATCATCACTACATATTAAAAATGTAGTTAACCATTAAAAGTTTTCCAAAAGTTCTTATCAGCTTGTTCTGTTGACATAAAATTTGATCATTCTCCATATTTGGGCTGTCATTGTCTACACATTCATTTCGTTTGAATTCTCTTGTGACCTGATGTCTGACATTGGAATGATTTTGCATTTTTCGTATAGATTGAATTTGTTTAGATATACATTGATCAGTTAGTGAAATAAATACTTAGTTTCTATAAACTTTCTAGCTTCCTTATGTTCATTTTTTTTAATTTTATGTAAACACTTAAACATTGATATAAGGAGGCACCAAATAGATATGCGCCACATAGATCATTTGATTTGTGTGAGGGCTAGGATACTTCCCGTGTGCCGAAACCAAAGCAGGTGATTTTCTTAGGGGACCGCAATCCAAACCTTCGACCTAAGGGTCTAATCCATAAGTGGACCAACAATTGATTCCTACGCCATTTGTTCCTTCATGATCCTAGAGCCAATGTTCAACATTGGTTTGGAATCTGGGTTTTCCAACTGCCCTGTGTGAACTCTCCGTGTTCACCAACCCGTTTAAAGCGCCGGACATTCACTTTTTGTCCTCTCAATTCCGTAAACAACACCCGTGTTGCGAGAAGGTAATTAGTAGGTCTTCCCTGTTGGTGATTGTATGCACGTGATCATGTGAGAGCATTTCGAGAGGAAGAGTTGACTTTCCCCACTCTCGGTTGTGCTGTATTCCAATATTTTAACGTTTTCCCCATTCGCATTTTATTTTTTGAGTCACTACAAATTCATGTAGTGTTTGAATAAACCATATCTTCGTAAAGAAAACTGGCTTCAGTGAACAACAGTAATAATAATAATAATAATCAATACCTTGTACTTTCTTTTTTCATTTCATGAAATAGTGATCCAGTTTTTCAAATGTTCAATTCTGAATTTGGTCAAAAAGATTTAATATTTAATGATGATACAGAAAGTTTAAGTTTAATTCCATGGGAAAATCAAACATATGAAGCTTGGCTTGGTCAACAATTTATACAAATGGTTGAAAATTTACAAGTCATATCAAATCGTTATGAAAATGGTTTATATAATAGTGGTATACTTAAAATAGATCAATCTATATCTCATTATACCATTAAATGGATATTAACAATGATCATTTGTGTTTATTATTGTTTGATCTGTTTATAGATATAGACTTGATCATGAAATTCTTTGTCGAAGTGTATATTGTATATTTATTAGGTACTTTCTAATTATAAATGTGAAATATTTCCATTGTATAAGGGTCGTTAATTATCTTTTTTTTTTCTTTCAAAAAAGACATTAGAATACACCTTGTTGAATACTTTCACAATTGACAATCTGTGTATAACTACTGAATAAAGTCTGTTTTAGTGTAATACATAGATTACTATACTTACATAGTCTTTATTATGTGTTCACAAGTGATATAGATAATTTTCTGAATGTATCTTAATTAATGATGATAAGTTCTGTAGTTCAATAATCTGACAAGACAATTTAAATTGACGAACAAAACAAGACTAACTAGGGGATTATATAGATTTATAGGTCGACAAATCAACCTCAACTTGGGCACGTAGGTGATGATCCTGTCTAAAAGAATAATTCAGTTACTCCTTAGAGCTCACCAACGTTTATATTACCTTGAATCATCTTATGGTTTGTATAATAAGACCAGTTAATCACGAGTGTATTTGATATTGATGGTCAGTGGGTAAAAAGCATGTACCTAGGCAGCATAATCGATAAACAAGAAGAATCTACTGTTAATGTAAAGGCATCAATTGACCAAACAAGGGCAGCATTACATCAGCTGAAGAATATCTGGAACTTTAAAGAACTATCCATCAAGTGCATAGTCATAATTCTCAACACACACATCAAGACGGTCCTGTTGTGCGAAGCTGAAACGTGGAGAACTACTACAACGATCATCAAAAAAGTACAGGTATTTATGAACAGACGACCACTAGACTGTTTGGTACCTGTGTGGTTGCGCTACAAGATTGAGCTGTACTATTCTGATTATAGCGTTAAAGCCTCTATGGTGTCTGGTTCTCCTGGAAACGGGATTGAGCTGTACTGTTTTGGTTGTCACGTGAATGTCTGGATGGTGTCCGTTTCTCTCGAAAACTAATGTAAATTTACCCTGGCCCACAAGGGTATATTATATAACTGTCTACACAGGATAATTTTAATTGCTTGACCAAAAATTATCAGATATAATCGACTGTGACATAGGACAAACTAGCCACTAGCTGAAGAGGAAACTAGAAAAAGACGCTAGATATGGGTAGGACAAACTTTTCAGAAACGATCAAACTGCATCAAAAGTCAAATCCTAAATTGGAATACTTAAAACTAAAAGAGAATAGTTAGACCGAAAAACAAATGAGGGTGTGAATTGTAGGCGAACGTCACGACCATGGAAAGCACGTAGCAACAACTGGAAAGGAAGGCCCATTAATTGGTTTCATATCCGTTGTTAGCATCCTGTACCCTCATGAGAAGTAACAGGCTTATATTCGTAAGTAAGTGTAACACGTTTAGTCGGTCAAACACAACGTAGAACCTGGTACGTGTGTATATCAGTTCAAGTCACCACATCCCAATAACTCAACAAGATAAATTTGTTAAAAAGAATCCCAGAATAGTAGAGATAATAACAGTATTAGTTGTATTAAAGAGTGAGCATTTAAGATACGACTTAATAAAATATAAATCAGTGAAATGAAAAAAATAATATGGAATTCACAAGCTTAGAATCTGGAGAAAGATCAAAATCAAACACAATGCTCTTAAGTATCTATGTACAACTTTACTTACTTACTTACGCCTGTTACTTCTCATGAAGGAGCATAGGCCGCCCACCAGCATTCTCCATCAAACCCTGTCCTGGGAAATCCTTTCCAGTTGTTATTCATCCTTTTCATATCTCATTCTATTTCCCGACGTAATGTGTTTTTTGGCCTTCCATTCAGTATTCAAAGTTAGGGCTTGCCCCGTGATGCAGTTTGATGATTTCCATAATGTATATCCTATCCATCTCCATCGTTTTTTTCCTAATTTCCTCTTCAGCCGGAAGCTGATTTGTTCTCTCCCATAGTAGGCTGTTGCTGACGGTATCCGGTCAATGGATGTTGAGTATCTTGCGTAGACAGCTATTTATAAATACTTATACCTTCTTGATGATGGTTGTTGTAGTTCTCCAAGTTTCAGCTCCATACAGTAGAACTGCCTTGACGTTCGTATTGAAGATTCTCAATTTCATATTGGTTGAAAGTTGTTTTGAGTTCCATGTGTTCTTGAATTGTAGGAATGTGACCCTTGCTTTGCCAATCCTCGCCTTTACGTCTGCATCTGAACCTCTTTGTTCATCGATGTTGCTTCCCAGGTATGTGAAGGATTCTACATCTTCCAGAGTTTCGCCATCAAGAGTGATTTGATTGCTATTCTCCGTGTTGAATTTGAGGACCTTGGTTTTCCCCTTGTGTATGCTGAGGCCTACTGATGCAGAGACTGCTGCTACAAATGGCTGTCTTTGTCTGCATTTGTTCATGTGTATGCGATAGGAGGGTTAAGTGATTTGCGGAGTGCAAATCGTCTAATTGGTTCTCAGCTATCCATTGTATGCCGTGTTTTCCCTCAGATGTAGAGGTCTTCCTAATCCAGACAACTGACAGAAGAAAAGGGGAGGGGTAGACTAGATAGCCACGTCTGACTGCGGTCCTTTCTTGGAACGCATCTGTCAGCTGTCCTCCATGCAAGACTGTTATGACCTTGAAGTTGAGGGTTCAAAACTTTTCTCCACCCCGTCGCCAATTGTTATGACCTTGGATGTCTGACTTTTCGATCACACGACTTATCTACCAATCCGAATACGAATTATACGAATCTTCGCACTAGGCCAACCAATGACGTTCAACCGGTGTGGGCAGTTTAGTGTCCTTATTGGTCCTATGTCCTACGAGCCCTTCCACTTGAGTCCAGAACAAGATACCAGCTTCCGAATCAGAGCAGATCGTTTATTTCATGCATACTTGGTTTATATATCAATCACACAGACCGCAACGTACCATAAAATAAGAAATAATATTTGTACACAAATAAGCCCAAAAAGTGGCTGTGAATGTGGGAGGCAGTAGTTAATAAACTGAACATAACTTAAGAAGCGTAAATCGTACAATAATAAGTTATAGGTCAAAATAAAGCTTATCATAAAAGGAATATAAATATACATAGTGTAATTGTTGAGTAGTTATACAATAAGAATATTTATAGAATATTAGTCCATTAATAGTCCTCGGGAGTTACCTGTAATTTCATCTCCACTCGGACATAACAAAGACTTTGCACCGTAGTCCGTCGTCTGAGTTCTGGATATCGTTAACAATCTTCTCAGGAACTCCGTAGTGTCGAAGAAGTTTCCATAACGTTCTCCTATCTACGCTGTCAAATGCCTTTTCATAACCAATGAAGTTGATGTACAGTGACGAGTTCCATTCAACTGATTGTTCGACGATGATCCGTAGTGTCTCAATTCGGTCTATTCACGACCGATCCTTACTAAATCCAGCCTGTTGATCTCGAAGTTGAGCGTCTACTCCGTCTGTCATCCGGTTCAGTAACGCTCTGTTGAAAACTTTCCCTGGTATTGAATGTAGTGTGATGCCTCTGTAGTTTTCACATCTGCTCAGATCTCCTTTCTTTTGAATCTTGACGAAGTGTCCTTCTTTCCAATCTATCGGCACTTGTTATTCCTCCCAAATCTTGAATAGAAGGTGATGCATGCTTGTAGTTACTTTGATGTCTGACTTCAGTGCTTCAGCTGGTATGTCGTCAGGTCCTGCTGCTTTCCCTCTCTTGATTTGTCTGATGGCCATTCTGATTTCCTCCATCGTTGGTGGATTGACATCTATAGGAAGATCTGTGTGTGCTGCTTCGATGTCCGGTGGATTCGTTGGAGCCGGCCTATTCAGGAGTTCCTCGAAATACTCTACCCATCTGTTCCGCTGTTGTTGAATTTCAGTGATTGGCCTGCCTTCCTTGTCTGTGACCGGTCTCTCTGGTTTACTGTATTACCCTGCTAGTTTCTTCGTAGTATCGTAAAGTTGTTTCATATTTCCTTCTCTAGCAGCTTTTTCCGCCGTCGTTGCTAGTTCTTCCACGTATTTCTTCTTGTCGGCTCTAATGCTCTTCTTCACTTGGTTGTTTGTTTCTATGTATTCTGCTTTTGCTTGGACTTTCTCTGCTCGTGTTCGGCTGTTGTTAATTGCTGTCTTCTTGTTCTTCCTTTCTTTGATCTTGTCCAGTGTTTCTGTAGAGATCCATTCCTTATGATGGTATTTCTTTAGACCCAGAACCTCTTGACACGTTAAAGTTAATGCTTCCTTGATCCCTTTCCAGTTGTCCTCCATAGTAGTTTCTTCTTCTTTCAGTAGATCTTGTAAGGCTTGGAACCTGTTGTTGAGAGCTATCTTGAATTCATTGAGTTTGTCAGTATCTCGAAGGAAGGCTGTATTGAACCTTTGTATTGCTGTTTGTCCACTTGTCCAGTTCTTTTTTAGCTTCAGTTTTAAATTGGCTACAACTAGGTGGTGATCTGAAGCTACGTCAGCACCTCTCCTGGTTCTCACATCTTCCATTGTCCTTCGGAATTTTTTGTTGATGCAAATATGATCTATTTGGTTCTCTGTAGTGTGGTCCGGTGAGATCCATGTAGCCTTGTGTATACGCTTGTGTGGAAATATTGTGCCTCCTATGACCAATTTGTTGAATGCACATAGATTTGCAAATCTTTCTCCATTTTCGTTTCTTTCTCCCAGTACATGTCGTTCCATAATATCTTCATATCCGGTGTTGTCTATTCCGACTTTGTCATTTAGATCTCCCATCAGAATGGTGAGGTCGTTTCTTGGGCACTTCCCTATGATTGACTGCAGCCGCTCGTAGAACTGATCTTTAATGTCGTCGTTTTTATCATTGGTGGGTGCATAACATTGGATAATATTCATTGTGATTCCCTCCTTCTTTGTTTTGAATGATGCTTCGATGATTCTGGACCCGTGAGATTCCCATCCTACAAGTGCATTTCGTGCTACTTTGGACAGCATTAGAGACACTGCCTGAGTGTGTGGAGCATTTTCCTCTTCGTGACTGGCGTATAGCAGCATCTCTTCCGTATTTAGCCGTTGTTGTCCAGCTTGGATCCAATGGGTTTCGCTGATTACAAGTACTGCCAAATTGTATCTCCTCATTTCCGTTGCTATTTGACTTGTCTTCCCAGCCTCCCACATCGTCTGGACGTTCCATGTACCTATAAAAATTGTTGCTCTGTTTGTTAGAAGGGTCATCAGCCTCGTGACTTTCGACAGAACTCGGCTTTCACCATGAGGCATCATAGTTCTTTTAAATGAAGACCTTCTAACTCCCAGAGCAGAGTTTAAATGGTTCGATTTTTTTTTGTGGTTACTGTTTTTTCGCGAGTTAGTTTTCTACGGGATAGGGTCGCTAAGCCTATGCCCAACCTTCCTCCTTTACCTGGGACCGGTAGTAACTGTAGAAGAGCTACAGGCGGAGTGCACATACACACAATATTTTGTTGACATTCAGATATACAATATCTGTGGCATTCAAATAATTAATTGTATATGTACAAGAGAGTAGAGGATTTTATTATTAGTGTTGACAAAATATGGTTACATGAAAAAGGATATCAAATGAAAGTTGTATAGTTCTCGTTTCAATTTTTTCTTTGGTTAAACTGTTTAACTGCAAGCGTTATACATAATATCTTAGTAAAATTCCATAATTATGGGCTAATAAAATCACATTTTATAAGTTTATTAAACAATAACAATGACTTGAAATGTTAACTATGATGATTAGTGTGAAAACAACACTTGACCAAACTTTAACACAACTTTCAATCTAAATATTTTGAATAAATATATTCTAGAAAAACATGTTATCTACAAAGTGATAAATTGTACTGATTGGAACTTCTTTAAGAATTACGTTTATTGAAATTTACTCACTTACTTACGCCTGTTACTCCTAATGGAGCATAGGCCGCTGACCAGCATTCTGCAACCCACTCTGTCCTGGGCCTTCTTTTCTAATTCCATCCAATTCTTGTTCATTTTTCTCATGTCTATCTCCATTTCTCGGCGTAATGTGTTCTTTGGTCTTCCTCTTTTCCTTTGACCTTGAGGATTCCGTGTGAGGGCTTGTCTTGTGACGCAGTTGTGTGCTTTCCTCAATGTGTGTCCTATCCACTTCCAGCGCTTCTTCCTGATTTCTTCCTCCACTGGGATCTGGTTTGTTCTCTCTCACAGTTGGTTTATTGAAATCCTTCAGTGTAATGCAGTCTGTGAATCACATATGTATGTAATGAGTTATTTTCTAATAACAATGGGTATAAATGGTTGACTAAATATTCAATGTCATTGACACCGGCTTCGTATAGAATACAGCTTATGCACAATAAAACATGAATTTGTGTTATTTTGAAAAAGCACAACTCTTTGTCAAATAAACTAACGTTAGTCAAGTCAATAAGACTGTATTACGCAAGAGAAAAAGTCATGAGATCATATCAACAAATCCGTTGTCATTATTCAATATAACTCGATATAAACAGTTTAACATTAGTAAGGTCAACATGTGACTATTAGTATTCTCAGCTAATAGTCTATTGTACATCAGAATGTACACGAACTATATGTTTTTCCATCATCTTTCAAATAAAATTAGATGATAAACACTACAAACAGAAAAATACGAAAGCTTATAGAATACAAATGAACTAATTTATGAATTGTAATTACCAAATACAGTGTATTGCTGTCATAGAATGGGAACTGATTAACTCAGTGTTTTAAAACATATTGAATAGATTATTCACCTATTACTACAATATAATTTCTTGTAGGCATCAAATGAATATGTTTTTAATTATTGGAATACATTACTGATTGTTTGAAAATTTCTATCATATTCAAAAACACATTCGAACGAAAACACATGCTTCTCAATAAATTCTACTGAGGTACTATGATTTTAGAAATTAAGGATAATTAAGTTTTTAAAATCTCCGAGAAAAACTGAATTTAAATTCGGTAATCTGTAAGTAGTGTTAACCAGGAAACTTAAGTAATCTAAAAAGTTGTTGGTAGAACCTGCTGAGCAGTTCGAAGTCACGATAAAGTAGTAATCCATTTCTGCCCAAGATTTTAAGGCTTCACTAGCTAGAGCCATTTTATGAAGAATTTCTTCATTACTTGAAAACAGTACGTCGCAATACACATTTCGTCAAAGCTGGAGATTTATGGTTTGAATGAACATCGATGTCCATCTAAAAATATTAGTCAAAAGTATACAGAAAAACCAATAAACGTCTGATACCTGACCCCCTCAGTAAATGACAAGCCACCAAGCACTACACACGTATCTGGAACACACAAGCCCCCAAATGTCCTGGTATGGCCGAGAGTGAGGTGGGCACCATCCGGGCAGTATCACAGCCCACACACACACAAATATGGTGTGGCGCATATATATTTGGTGCCCTCTTGTACCACTATTTACGTGTTGAAATAAATAATAATAAATAAAAGTCTACCGACGGTCATGTTACCATTCACTGAATAGGTCATAATCCTAGTCAGTTCCGTCCCATTCGGGGTACTACGTGGACAGAATGTCTGTTGGTGTGGGTTAGAGGAAGGCAAAATATCAAACCAATATGACATATTAGTTCGTGAAGTCATTAAGTGTTGATCTGATCTGTGCTATTAAGTACAAACTGCCAGTGTTATTAAAAAAACTCGCCATCAAATATGACCATTAGTATAGGTTATTGAAAGTTCTCCTAGTTGAATTTTACAAGAAATAACAAGCAGTCTGTTGGATATTTTCATTGGTCGGTTAAAAGACGTCAACAGTGAAGCTGAAGCATCTGCACTTCAAACACGTGGTATTTCGGGTATCTCATATCTATATGAATTTCATAGCAAGCCTCAGTTTCATGTAACTAATTTTATTGTTAACTTCATTGTTCTGGACTCTATTCATTGTGATACTAGGTATATTGCCGAATAAACTGATCGTAATTATTCAACATCAACATTAGACCAAGTCTCCTGTTCTTGTCTAATGAAAGGACTACAGTTTAAAACCTAGATGCTTCAGGTTCAAGTTGGATTATCCTATTGCACAGCAATCGTTATCATTGAAGGTGAGGGCTGATCTCAAATAGGAGTGAGATTTAAGAAATCAAGATAAATCCCAGGTATCTAGAAATTCTGAAGCACTTTCACAATTGACTTAGCCCAAAATCTGTAAATTTCCCCAGTCGAATGACGGCATTTACAAAACTGTAAGGGATGATACGTATAATGTCCTCCAACTGCTAGCGTACGTTTATGAGGTCGACCCCTCCCCAATCACGAAATGTTACTAAGTTGACGAATATCTCAACCCGTAATGATTGTTGTGAACAGGGAAACAAGAAGCCCTGACAAACTACAAAAGCTATTTTTCGGGACGTTATTTCATTTTATTCAAAGCTTGTAAAACGCTGACATTTATTTTTGTCCCTAATGTATTCTACAGAACATGAGCTTTCGTTTGATGTATCATTCATTGCCATACCCCTTTTCTGTTCCGAAACTATTGTAATTTAAACATAATATTTTGCATCTTATTTTCTACCCTAACTCCCAGTTTCGGGCATAATTGTATTTTTCCAAATTATTGTACGTTGTGGTCAGGATATTCACTTATTTATTCATGTACATTTTTGTACTAATCCGAATTCAGAATTCAGTGTTCCAACTGTCTTGTTCTTCTCTCACTTGCGTGTTTGCCAACCAATCAGCTTCTAGAATAGTTCTCTTTCTACCCCATCTCGAACTCACGCGTACTAGACTCAAGGTTAAGTCGCTCAGCCTATCGCGCCAAAGTCATAATCTAGACTAGGCAGATCAAGGTCAAGTCGTAACAAAGTATCGACGGGGTAAAAGCGATTCAAGGTCATAACAATGATAAAACAACTAAGCATCTTTGCGAAATTTGAGAATGAGGTTTTGCTATGTATACAGCTAAAGCAATTGGTAAGACATCGATTCAAGTAGATAAATTTCTTCCATAGAAGTATAAGTCCACAGAACAGCTCACTTTCTTCGTTACTTCAACTTCATAGTTGATTTCGCACTGGAAACAATGATATAACAAATTATCAGAATGGGTTTTGTGGAGAGTTTTAGAAATTTCACAGGTTGAAATCACCGTTGGATGCCGGCTCAGTGGTCTAGTGGTTAAGTGCTCGCGCGTGAAGCCAGTAGGTCCTGGGTTCGAGTCCCGCGTGGTGCGGGATCGTGGATGCGCACTGCTGAGGAGTCCCATACTAGGACGAAACGGCCGTCCAGTGCTTCCAGGTTTTCCATGGTGGTCTAGCTTCAATCGACTCATGATATAACAAATTATTGAAAGTAAACTATGAGATCATATGAGGAAAATCAATGGATTAGGTTACCTCATAAGAATGGCTAGGAATGCGGCAGTAAAACAATAGCTGAATTCGTTAATGAACACTTTCACAATAAAATAACATGTCATCGATTCTTTAAAACCTAAACGGGGAAAAGTGTAGCAGTAATAATTATTGGAATAACAATAAAATGTATTTTGCTAATTAATGCAAAAATTGATAAGATATACGCATACAATAAATTTAAGATGAGAATAACATTTCCACAAGAGAGATAACACTATGAATCTCACACAGAAGAACAGAGAAAAGTGAGACTAAATCACAATGTTTTATAAACAAATGAGATCAATGTGAAACAAGCACCTTGACCATAGCAGAGAAAAAAAGGTGAAGTGTTCAACGTTGGAAATTTAATAAAGCAAGAAAATTGAACTACTCTGCACAATGATCAAACAACGCACAAAATGTGAAAAGATTAAGCAAGAAGCACAAGTTAGAGGAAGGTAACAAATTTAAACTAATCGGCAACTAGATACCCAACTGAACCAAAATAATTCTAATTAGGAAACAAAGAACAAAAAATGCTTTAGATTTTTAGGTCATCCATAAAATATTGAAAAGCACAAAAAGTAATTAATAGGTTCCTATTTTTTTTTTATTACTTTTATGTAAGATAAATGATTTGAAAACAGAGGAAAAATATGTAGAAAAGGAAAATTATAAAGAACATAGAGTTCAGGATAAGGGAAATTTTAATACACAGGGGATGCTATTGATAGGTCTTTTAAAAATGTTTCTTTTTTAATAATTTATGATTGCCTTGGACGTTTACGAGCCCAACATCGAAGAGGGAGTTGTTGTGAAGCTAAACTTCGAAAGCACTCATTTAGTAGACGTGGACGATGTCGAACCAGCTGTTCATAGCCTTCAGTTTCGCACACATCATGAGCATGGCTGGGAAAATAAGAGACACTTCATTAGTTTTTTCGTTAAAAAAAAAGATAAAGTGATTAGCTTAAAATAAGCTTTTCACAAGTAAACACGGTTTGTATCTTTCCTAGATCGTTCGTTACAAAACATCCAAGGAGAAAATCGAACCAGAGACATTAACAAATGTAGTCATTACTACCACTTTAATTTCCGAACATAAAAAGTAGTTAAATGGAGCTTATCTTGAAAGGTCACCATTGAAAAATTCCGTGCTTCTTACTCATACTCACTGAATCCGAAAAATGTACATAAATGTAAGGGATCTTTTATCAACTTATTATTCATAATAAAATACGTTACTTCCATTGAAGAGAAAACGCAGTGACACCATTAATGATGGTAGATTCATTGGATATTTATTAACTTTCGGATATTATTGTAAGTTATAATGGGGTTACGTTGTCTGTAAATTATAATCATATTTAAATTATCTCTGTTGGAAAGATCCAGAAAACCCCTCGAAAAAAGGCTCTGGAAACGCTGAGAAACATCTTATCCAATCAGCATCCAATAGAAGTTTTACCAGAAACATCTAGAAAGTCAAGTCACATACTGGGTTTCTGATTGGATGATTATCCATACTACTATTATGTTTAGTAGCGTTCCAAAAATTCCCGAAAGGCCAAGGCCAGACAAAATACTATAAATATCCTAGATTTTCAGTATACAAACGAACAAACAAAAGCGTTTCTTCCATATTTCGCGCCTTTTCTCTTATGTTCAAGTCGCTGTATAGATTAAACCTGGGGGTTACTAGAGAGCTTAAGAAACCGAATCTAGCGTTCAATTAGAAGACTTATCACTCCCATGTTTTGTTTGTGTTACTTTACTAAAAAGATAAATTTAACATATGTGCTGCCTACTTAGTTGTGTTGTCTTTTGATGATACTACACACAACGTCGAACCGGACATATTTGCATCAAGTTGTCATACAACATTAGCACAGTGAGATAAAATTATTTCAGGACGAATTCCAGAGTAGAAGTAGTGACAGTATCAAATTAAGTAGGAAGAATTAAGTATAGAAAAAGAAAAGGTGTAAGATTTCGGGACTTCTGTTCTCGAGGAAGATAAAGAGTAAATGTAGCTGCGCCATTACGAACGATTAATAGCAGTATCACCCAAACTCTAACAGTTGATTACGATAATCACGCAGACTTCAATCAGGTAGTCTAACCTATTACCGTGCTCAGTCCGCTTATAGATGACTTCGAAGACTAGTACTCCCAAATGCCTTGATATGATCGAGGGTGGAGAGAGTCCCCTCTCCTCGAAATGCTCTCACATGGACTCGCGTATACAGCCATTACCGAAGAAGTCCTACCCATCGCCTTCTCTCGGCGAGGATGTTCTTTACGAAATTGAGAGGATGAAAAGCGGATGCCCGGTGCTTTAATCGGGTTGGTAGGTACGGAGGATTCACCAAGGGGAGTTGAAAAACCCTGAATCCAAAACAATGGAGCAGCCTTTACACAAATCGAATAATAATTACAACTTTGAAAAATTATTCACGCCTCGATTTACATTCAGACAAACAATATTCACAATCAATTGGTGTTGGGGACGTTAGATCCCCAGAACTCACTTTGAAAAGGACCTAATTTTGTAATTTTATTTAGAAAATTTGAATTTCTTTCACCTTCATGTCGTATTTCCCACTATTGGTTCGTTGTGTCTTTTAGTATGCTATTTTGTAACTCTCCCCAAGGATGGTTTTGTGCTGAATATATACGTTTTGATTTGTGCTTGTTATTATCGCTCGTTTTTTGGCTCTTGTGGAATATACTTCCCCATTCCAAGCCCAGACTTCTTCCTCTACTTAGCGGGGCTGGGACGCATCGAATAGCTAGCTTATTTGGTCTTCTGGTCACCGAGTCTTTGTTGCGTTCGCAGATTAAGTGAACTCGTAATCGCTTCAAACCTAGCAAATTTGGCGACGGAGTTGGCGCAAACATGGATCCTTCAAAAGTAGAACAGTTGCTCGAGCAGCAGCTAGAACTAATGCAAATGTTAGCAGATGCAAAGCTTACGCCTAACACGAAACCAAGGACTTCTAATACAACTGCTACTGCACCATCAGTTGATGGAATCGCTAACAGTATCTCCGAGTTTCATTATAATCCTGATTCCAGTGTTACGTCTGATATGTGGTTTCGACGTTATGAAGACTTATTCAAATTTGACTTAGCTAATCAGGATGATGCTTGGAAAGTCCACTTGCTGCTTCGAAAACTGGGTACTAGTGAATTAGATGGATACTGAAACTTAATTCTGCCTCTAAACCCACGTGAGCACTCATTCTCGGATACCGTCCAGTCATTGAGCCAACAATTTGGAGATAACTCTTCACTGTTCAACGCACGTTATCGATGTTTGAAGCTGACTATGAACGAAGACATTGATTTTCTCACGCATGTGGGTATCGTCAACCGAGAATGCGAACGCTTCCAGTTGAAGTCGCTTACTGAAAACCAATTTAAAGCCCTTATTCTCATCTGCAGCCTTCAATCGAAGAAGTTCAGTGATATTAGAACACGTTTGCTAAGTCGATTAGACCAAGACCCTAAATTGACACTCACTGATATTGCAAGTGAATATCAACGTCTAATGAATTTTCAGCGTGACACTACGATGGTCCAGCGTGGTGGTCTAGATCGTACCGAAGTTCATGTAGTCCAACAACCACCTAACCCGCATAAATCTGCCCCGACTACACCTAGTTCCGGTCAACAGGCAAAAACAAATCCTCTTGCCCAACGATGGCACTGCGGTGCATGGCATTTTGTTCGAAGCTGTCCATATAAACAACATCGGTGCAGGAAATGTAAAGCTGTGGGTCATAAAGATGGGTTTTGTCAAAAAAAGAAGATGAACAGCTCCAGAAGTACCAGGAAGCCTGTCCCTAAATCCTGCAAAAATTATTTGAGTCTAGTAGCAACCTGTCAGAACTAAACCCCAGGTGAGAGGAAATTTATTACCCTTAATATTAATAGGCATCCGTTTAAATTGCAAATAGACACTGCATCTGACGTGACAACTCTCACGAAAATCTTGGATCAGAATGGGCAGACCACACACGGTGCCAACAACACAGAACAAAAATCAAACCAATGGGAGACACAACCAAAACAAAGAAGTAAACAATGATAAATTTAAGGTCAACAAGAACCAATCAACATCGAGGTGCACAGAACAAGCTGTGAAACACATATGGAGAAATTCGAACACTTCACTTCTATCTGAAGTTTGTGCTGATGATGTCGTTCAGAAGAACGATGAAAGCTCCACGACCAAACCATCCAGCTCAGAGAACAAAACTCCATCAAAAACACAGAAACCTCGTATTGCATGCGGTAATCACCTACGTTTGTTGGGACAACTAGATTGTAAAGTGTCTTTTCACGATTCCACGTATGTTACATAACGCCAGCTGATCTAAATTAACTTGGTTTAGATTGGATCGACCAGCTGCATTTAGCTGATGTCCCGTTAAGCACCGTATGCCATTTGGTGGAACAACCCCATGAACCTGAAGCATATGCAAAGAAGCTAATGACGGAGTTTTCAACCATTTTCCAGCCTGTATTGGGTCAATGCACTGCTATGAAAGCAACGCTTCGGTTGAAACCTGGAGATAAGCCTGTCTTCCGTCCAAAGAGACCTGTGTCGTATGCAGCATTATCGAAAGTTGGTGAAGAACTCAATCGCTTACAACTAAAGGGAGTTATTACCTGTTTCTTATTCTGCTTGGGCAGCACCCATTGTGGTTATTAAGAAAGCAAATGGTAAAATATGAATATGCGCTGATTTCTCAACAGGTCTTAACGCAGCTCTAGAACAACATCGTTACCCGTTGCCAGTTCCTGCAGATCTGTTCACTATGCTAAATGACGGAAAGTTTTTTGCAAAGCTGGATCTTGCTGATGCTTACTTGCAAGTGGAAGTAGATGAAGCATCAAGAGAGCTGCTCATTATCAATACTCATCGTAGGTTGTTTCAGTATAACTGCCTACCTTTTGGAGTCAAGACTGCCCCATCTATCTTCCAGCAACTGATGGATACCATCCTATCAAGTATATCGGGGGTCGCGGTTTATCTCGATGACATCTTAATTGTTGCGACATTAGAACAGCTAGAGGGACGCACGACATTGGTACTGCAACACATCAGTGACAACAGGTTACAGTTACCCCCGGAGAAATGCCAGTCACGTGCCACGTATGCCTGAACACCGATTACCACGACGCGCAACGATGACTAGTGTTGTGGATGGTTGGAAGAAAGTTAGGGGCGGTCAAACCAGAATGTGGCATCAGTGCTTGAATTCACTAACTTCTGATCTGATCCATGTTGGTAGATGCAGACTACTTGGTTGGGATCCACGAGACTATCGTAACCAGTGGTTGGTGAGTGTGACATAGCTCAGAATCGATCACAATGGAGTAGATGTATACACTTTTTGTCTTCCCTTAAACTATGAGATTAAAATTATTTCATATCTTCATTTCTACGAACTAATTCTTTCTTTTTGTACTGTATCGTTATATAAAA
The DNA here is from genome assembly GCF_000699445.3 of Schistosoma haematobium. Lineage (NCBI taxonomy): Eukaryota > Metazoa > Platyhelminthes > Trematoda > Strigeidida > Schistosomatidae > Schistosoma > Schistosoma haematobium. The sequence continues at coordinate 180,398 of NC_067199.1, read as the reverse complement.
TCTTTCATTTATTTATTACACCATTGAACTAACTATTTCTATGAATTCGGTCTTCATCTTGCTGTGTTAATGAGGTATGGAGACTTGGACTGATGTATATATGTGACTGGTTCTACGTTGTAGCTGACTGAGTTCCAGCACGTATAGCTCAAATAATTCATTACGATAGGCAAGCCCGACCACCACGTCAAGGTAGCAGCAACGGTCGGGACTGGTACAAGTACTGTGTGTGTAGTTGTTTGAAGAAGTTCAAGCTTTCCGTAAAATCCATTTTTCACTTCATCCGGGCTGCAGTCAGTGAAGACGTAGGCAAAAATGACGAGAAGGAAACGTGTGTCCCAGCCCTTCCGAGTTCTTACGGAGCCGTTTAGCCAAACAGCACATCGGCGACTGTTAACACTAATCCATTCTAATAGTACTTGTTCTGCACTGACTGAATCTGAATATCTCCTTGGTAACGTTAAGAAAGGAACTAGTGACAAAGTCAAGTATACGTAACAACGATAATCATTGTTTTGGTTTTAAAGTATGCTGTAATCCAAAAGACTGATACGGCATTCATCCAACTTGCTGGAAATCTTCCTACACGCTACGTTCCCAAAGCTGGTCGTTTCACTGAGTCTTCTAATTGATTTAGAACAAAACAACTTAAGTTTGGTAGGCAACTACGATTACTGATTGCGAACTAAGGTTTTCAAAGAGTACGTGGTACAAGAAAATATTAAAAGATTGAATGCAATCAAAAGAAAGCCAAGGGACTTATGTTTTTAGACCGCTGACCTAAATCACAAAGAACGTACAATTTTGAAGGAACCGATACTCCGCATATAATTCAACTCCCATTACCTATAGTTACAGTAACAGACGTCAGAACAGACCTAGTTGGACAGAGACTTACCTCCTAGAAGGCTGGGTATTGACATATACAAATTAGTTACAATCTACTAGAAACTTACAGCATTATGAATTCTAGCGTATGTGCTTTCAATTGTTCTGCATTATGCATATCAGCAAGTCCAAATATATCACACGCATTCTCTACAGAAAGACTTTCCACAAGAGCCTCTTCACACATTGTTTTTAATCGTTCTAATTGGTACTGAAAAATTAACAACACAATTACAAAACGAAATGAAGCAGAAATTTCAAATAAAAATGTAATGAATGAACTACTTTTTGTAGGGTTATGGAAACTGTAGAATTACATTTGAGTCATGAACCGATCAATGTTAGATCACCACTGAAAACCTAAAGGCAAAGGACGACCGTTTCGCCATAGTGTGGGACTCCTACGTAATGAGCATTTACGAACCCCACGCAGGGGTCGAACCCAGAATCTTTGGTTACGCGCGAACACTCAGTCTTTTAACCACTGAGCCGGTATCCAGTGGAGTTGGTTGAAGTTAGATATTCAAATCTACAGCAGTTCATATCTTTCCAAGCAACATCTGGGCTAACTTAGTTTACGAAATTGACCAAGTGTGGCCTCAGTTGTTCCCGGAATTTACCTTTATCTTTCTTATCGCTGAGACCAACTTTAATAGGTTTTCTCAATGTGGCTTTTCTGCGTCTAGTGAAGTGCAAGCAAATATGTGCTCGTATGAGAGCATGATCGGTCTCAACATGTACTCCAGAACGAGCAGCAGTCCGCTTTCAAGCCTCTCTAGCAATGACTGATGAAAATATGGTCTATTTGAGCACATCGTTGGTTTGGTGCAAGGGGTCGCCATGTTAGACGATGTATCTCCTTACGCTTAAAACTAAAGCTTGCTAGAAATAAACGATTGTCTGAGAACAGTTGCAGCAGATGGCCACTATTATCTGTTTGCTGAGTCAGAATACCATAATACCCACCTAAATGTATTTCTGTTTGGTTTAAGCTATCTACTTGGACATTAATCACCTTCTACAAGTCAGTCAGTCAGCTACAATATAAGACCAGGCACATATATGCATTGGTCCAAGTTGCCACACCTCATTAGCACAAGATGAACTCTAAATTCGTGGAAGTGGTTACTTCAATGGTAGTAAAATATAAAACAAAGGTTGCGTCATCACCTGAACTAAAAATAGAGAGTGAAGTAGTTGAACGCCTCGAAAACTTGAATTATCTTGGAAGTCTGATCAGCCCTAAGGGGTTGGTGTCTGACGAAATCTCAGCACGGATTCGAAAAGCTCGTTTGGCTTTTGCCAACTTACGTCACTTATGGTGAAGGAGAGATATCCGTCTATCAATTAATGGACGAGTATACTGCACGGCAGTCCGTTCTGTTCTACTTTACGGATGCGAAACGTGGCCATTAGGAGCAGAAGGTAGCCACAAGCTACTAGTATTTGACCACAGATGTCTTAGAAATATAGCTCGCATCTGCTGGGATCATCGGGTAAGTAATAATGAAGTTAGACGCAAGGTATTAGCGAATGATGGTAAATCAGTTGATGAGGTTGTGAATCTTCGTCGAATGAGACGGTTGTCCAACGTGATGCGTATGCCTGAACACCGATTACCACGACGCGCAACGATGACTAGTGTTGTGGATGGTTGGAAGAAAGTTACTTACTTACTTACTTACGCCTGTTACTCCCAATGGAGCATAGGCCGCTGACCAGCATTCTCCAACCCACTCTGTCCTGGGCCTTCTTTTCTAATTCCATCCAATTCTTGTTCATTTTTCTCATGTCTATCTCCATTTCTCGGCGTAATGTGTTCTTTGGTCTTCCTCTCCTCCTTCTTTGGCCTTCAGGATTCCATGTGAGGGCTTGTCTTGTGACGCAGTTGGGTGCTTTCCTCAATGTGTGTCCTATCCACTTCCAGCGCTTCTTCCTGATTTCTTCCTCCGTTGGGATCTGGTTTGTTCTCCCCCACAGTACGTTGTTGCTAATAGTGTCCGGCCAATGGATCTGAAGTATTTTGCGTAGACAATTGTTGGTAAACACCTGTATTTTCTGGATGATGGCTTTTGTAGTTCTCCAGGTTTCTGCCCCATACAGTAGAACTGTCTTGACATTTGTATTGAAAATCCTGACCTTGGTGTTGGTTGACAGTTGCTTTGAGTTCCAGATGTTCCTCAGTTGTAAATATGCTGCTCTTGCTTTGCCAATCCTCGCCTTCACATCTGCATCAGATCCACCCTGTTCATCAATGATACTGCCCAAATATGTAAAGGTTTTTACATCTTCCAAATCTTCTCCGTCAATTGTGATTGGATTGGTGCATTCTGTGTTGTATCGGAGAATCCTGCTTTTCCCTTTGTGTATATTGAGACCTATTGCTGCTGAGGCTGCTGCTACACTGTTCGTCTTCTCCTGCATCTGTTGTTACGTTTGGGATAGAAGGGCCAGATCGTCTGCGAAGTCTAGATCATCCAACTAACCTTGCCTGTATGATATTGACTATCTTCTGAGGCACGCCGTAGTGTCGAAGAAGTTTCCATAGTGTTGGTCTGTCCACGCTATCAAATGCCTTTTCGTAGTCAATGAAGTTAGGGGCGGTCAAACCAAAATGTGGCATCAGTGCTTGAATTCACTAACTTCTGATCTGATCCATGTTGGTAGATGCAGACTACTTGGTTGGGATCCATGCGACTATCGTAAGCAGTGGTTGGTGAATGTGACATAGCTCAGAATCGATCACAATGAAGTAGATGTATTTTTATTTATTTGAACACATAAATACTGGTACAAGAGGGCACCAAATATATATGCGCCACACAAAACAATGAGAATTTGAAAAGGGGAGAAAAATGAAAAATAAGGAGCGTAAAAAAAGAATAACGAACAAATTAGTGTAATAATAATAATGAGGGAAACGAAAAGGTACGATCAGGAGAAATCTCAGTTAAGGAAGAAGCAACCACTTTTTATGGAGAAAGTAAAATAAGGTTACAGCAGGATCGCCACTGGCTTCTATTCTGAGCCATACCTGATAACGTCTCTAGCCACTGTGTTGCACCATCTCCCGGACCCCAACCTGGGAGTCGTGAAGGACCAACACAAGCCAGGCCTTTACAGCTTTCTTTTATACCAAGACACCACGTCATACATTGACCACTTCTCCGCTTCTTCCAACCAGTCCGAGTCGGCAAATAATGCACGACGAGGAATTCTCTGGGACGACATTCATTGAACATGTCCAAGCCACCGAAGTCGGTGTTTCAAGATGGTGACACTAATTGCATTATCATCTCTGTGCCCGAATACACGATGCCGAACCTCTGCATTACTAACATGGTGTTGCCACTGGATGTCAGCAATCCTTCGGAGACGACGATGATCGAACACAAAGAGTCATCTAACATCCTCAACTCGGAGAGGCCAGGTTTCACAAGCATAGAGCGAAACTGCTCTCACTGACGCGTTGTAGATCCGACCTTTTACAGTCAGAATAACATCACGAAGGCGCCGAAATGGCCCAGATTGGCATAAGCCACTCTGGCTTACATTATACGTGGACTGATCTCATCACTCACGCCACCACCAGCACTTAGGTAGCTACCCAGATACAAAAACTTCTCAACTACTTCTATCTGCTCACCATCCAAGGTGAGTACAGGATTAGAATCCTGCCAGTAGATGTATACACTTTTTGTCTTCCCTTAAACTATGAGATTAAAATTATTTCATATCTTCATTTCTACGAACTAATTCTTTCTTTTTGTACTGTATCGTTATATAAAATCTTTCATTTATTTATTACACCATTGAACTAACTATTTCTATGAATTCGGTCTTCATCTTGCTGTGTTAATGAGGTATGGAGACTTGGACTGATGTATATATGTGACTGGTTCTACGTTGTAGCTGACTGAGTTCCAGCACGTATAGCTCAAATGATTCATTACGATAGGCAAGCCCGACCACCACGTCAAGGTAGCAGCAACGGTCGGGACTGGTACAAGTACTGTGTGTGTAGTTGTTTGAAGAAGTTCAAGCTTTCCGTAAAATCCATTTTTCACTTCATCCGGGCTGCAGTCAGTGAAGACGTAGGCAAAAATGACGAGAAGGAAACGTGTGTCCCAGCCCTTCCGAGTTCTTACGGAGCCGTTTAGCCAAACAGCACATCGGCGACTGTTAACACTAATCCATTCTAATAGTACTTGTTCTGCCCTCAAACTTAGTGCTATGCCTACATCCGTCAGCCCACAAGAGCTTGCCGTCGCGTCACCAGATAAACAGAGGGTGTATCTTGTCAGCTACCCGTTTTGGCTGGTGAGGTCAAGTGAAATCAAATGGTTTAAAGTCGACGTAGGAGAAATAATAGGAATTAAAGGAGAATGATTATGAATAGTGATCTGGTGTGCTGCTAGATGCATGAGGGTGATTGTTATTCCCCGGCTGCTCACACCACAGAAGAATATTTCTTCTTGAGAGATCTGAAAATGTGATGGCCCTAACGACCTGAGAACGTGACCGCAGAGCCCAAAAGACGACTGCTTCAGGACGCCGCGCACGGCCTTTTCACAGGATGTTTTTGACTGTCGTCACACTCTCTACAGTTAAGAGTACGACTTTGTCCTAGGACCTTGGGTTTGCTACTTTTATTCTTGTCGTTCTGCAGCCGGCCTGCCGACCATGGTAGGACCTTGAGGAACGATTGTTCCAACCAGTATGGCCTGATTGGTTCATCACTATATGCAAGCTCGACTACCACATCGAGGTAGCAGCGACGATCGGGAAATAACAAAAAACCTATATACAAGTAAATTTTATTAGACTATATTTTGTAAACTTAACTGAGTACAAAATACAAACAGAAAAATACCAACCTTGTCAGCCGCAGCCAATAACTCGTGAGCAAGTCGATTCATACCAACAACTTGTCCCGTATATATGTATCGCAAAACTTCTGCAACGGTATCTGGCTCCATGTCCGTGATTTCCACCCTATTCGCTCTGGACTCCTCCATGCCGTGTCCAAACATCGCGGCAAAAACTGGGCTTCGAGCGGCTAGAATAGCTTTGTGTGCTTCGAATTGGCGAAGTACAACACTGGAACTTGAAGCTCCGTTTACTGTTGAACTACTACTATTACCGGTACCCATGCTAGAACACTTCACAGTCTGGTTTGTTGTACCCAACGAGCACGCTGTAGAGCTCGATGGAGTAGCGACGAGATTAGAATGAGATGAAGTGGTTGAAGCAGCCTTTGAAACTGTAGCCAAAAGTGATGAATCCCGACTATTCCGGTTGCGTGGACGATTCGAAGTTGTGGTAGTTGAAGTAGTGTTTCTTCTACGTGTACTACGCCGTACACGACTAGAAGTACCAGAGGTTTCGGCTTCAACAGACTCCTCAGTATCTTCAGATTCCTCTTTCGAATTAAATAAAGGAGTAGATACAGTGTTGACAAGAGAGCTACTTTGACTAATGGTTGTGCTACTTGTAGTTGTACTACTGCTTCCGACATCCGCGTTATGTCCAGCAGTTTGTTTTATCTTAACGCTTGAAGTGGAAGATGATGAAGAGTCAGTAGTTGTCGGCAAGGCAGAAGATGTGGACGGCACTGAACCGGACATCCGGCACCGATGAACACCTAAAAACACAAGTTATATCATCAGCGAAATAAAATTTGCATGTATCTTGACTATCATCGAAATTTTTTAGATATTATGACACGTCAGTAAGCTTTAAAACCATAAACCTCTCTTAAAACTTATTCCAGAGCACACCCCCACTCAATAAACTTAGTTTAGTCCTGATTTCAAGGAATATAGTTGCTAACGTGATAAAAAGGGGGAAGATAAACAATTCTTCTACATGAAAGAAACATATCTGCTCCTTGTCAAGTGCTTTACACAATCTCTGCAGATCTTATTAGGATCAGGCTTCTTCCTGTTAATGTCATATAATACAACAGCAGACCTCAATTGTAAGCAACTACTATAGGATTGTGATCAATGTTTGAAATAATTTCATACTTAAGTTGGGTTCATTCTCAAAATACGAAACAAGAAAGTAAACTTGCTTCGAACTCAAACAAGCAACGTATAGGCCAATTAGGAGATCCTTTACTTACCATTTTTGGACGAAGACCAGGTGCCATCGGAAGTCCTCTGACTGACATCACAAATACCATTTGATTTCACTTCTTGGTCGTCACGATTTGTGTGCCCTTGAGTAGAAACAAAGCTGGAAGATGTGGCTGAACGCCAATCACCATTAGAAACATTGTTAATTGAATTATCTAACGGAAATTGTTTTACTGAGGATGGATCTGAAGCACCACCCGTACATGGGACTAACAATGGACTAGGATTAGCAGAAGCAATAGGAACTATTACACCTTTAGTTGGTACATTCGTTGTTGTGGCCGGAGTCAGTGTTGAGGACATAACATGTGTTAGTTGATGATTAGGATAAGATGAAGTACTGGAAGCATGATTATCACTGGTGGCTAAAGTTCGATGACTTGCTGTAGCTGCTTCTGCTTCACCTTGTTCGTTATTATTATTATTACCATTAGAAGCTAAATGAATCCCATCTTCAACCAGGAAAGTTAACTGTGATTCTCTATAACTGGATTGTGTATCCTCTTCACGTTCACTCTCATTCTCTTGTTGTTCATCTTCATCTTCGTCATCGTCATCTTCATCATCAAATTCCTCACCTTCATCTAATTCATCTTCATCTTCTTCGCCTGTTGATTCGTAAGCTGAGAATTTAGTTACTTGTTCATTTACAGAACTGAAACCGGGTAAAGTATGACCTGAGGTACAAGAATGTTGGTGTACATGAGATATAGAACAATCACTTAAACATTTCCCATTTGGTGGATTATTAGAAACAACAACTAAAGTAACGTCAGTCAGCAGTTGTTTAAATAACAAGCTTCCAATATCTTCATGTAAATTGCATTCTGGAACGGTGATAGGCTGATTGTTAACCTGTCCACTTTCCGAAAGAATCTCGCCCACGACTGAAACCTGAGGTTTTAATGAAAACAAATTGTTTATACATTGCATTACACTGTGGTGAGTTAGTCGGTTATTATGAAGTTAGAAAAATAACGTTAACATAGGCATGCTTGTTTTTAGATTTATTTGCATCAATACTTAGTTTAACATCACATATAATTGAAGTATTTTAGCAATTTTGACTACGAGAGGATTCTACGTTAAAAAAAACTAAGCCAGTCAAACATATCTTTGTATTATTACAAAACAAATGGCGCAGGTGCATCCACTCTTTGTGTTCTCCCAAATTCTAATCATCTGAATTCTTCATGTCCCTTTTTTTTCTTTTTCCAAATTTACTTTACTGGATTATACTCATTGAATAACGTCTTCAAACCCTAATCTTTCCTATCACTGCATATACTTTAACTACCTCTACCACTATAGGATTTGAATCGACAATTGTATCTCTGTTTTAGTGTGATGTGGTAACCTGAACTGATGTACGTACGTACGAAGTTCTACGTCGTTGCTGATTGACTGATTACAAAACGATTACGTCCATCATAAACTGGAAGCCTGTTAAAGGAGAATACATACTACACAGTCAGAATGTGACTGGAAGCTCACTACGGGAACATGAACCCGGAATATGAATCAAGTAAGGTATAAAAAGTATGTACGATAACAGTAAACACAGGTTTACACAGAAAGACAAATAAATTTAAAACTATTATGTGCCTTATAGAAATGCTTTCAAAAAATACTTAATTAGTTGCTATAAATCAAAGTGCTATATCTGTTTTTACTGTAAATACGAATGTAAGACTCAAAACGATGACAATGAGAAGTTTTCTTCGCCAAACCCTTATTTACCGCCCCGGGTACTTCATAAATTAGAATCACACATGATCGGCTGTGAGCCCCATTTCGTTTATGAGATAACACACTTGCAGATAAAAAGCACAACCAAGAAACTTGCAGAAAAGTGAGACAGCAAATCCACAAACATGAAAACACATCACAATAAACAAGAACCAAATAAAATCATTCAAACATTCCGAAAAAAATAAGACGACACAGTGAAGGAAATCTTATTTTCGACGTCATTAGGCAAGCCTATACATGTGCATATGTAGATGTTAAACATAATGATTACTTAAAAACTGATCAAAAAAAGTAATTTGAAATATCAAACAAAAGTTACAAAATAGCTTATAGGGCAACGAGACAGTGAGCTGGAAATAGATCATAGATGAGAAGTATGAACAAGAATCGTTCATTTCATGGAAATACAAAGTGAAGGAATGAGTAGGTATCAGCTCATTAAATTAAGAGGGTTTTTCAAGGTAGTAGTAAAATGAAGGAATGAACAGGTCATTTTGTAGAATATAGACCAGGTTTGAGATGAACTGGTAACGTTTCTGCGACACAATAGTTTTAAATTTGTATCCTTGTAAACCAAACTGTTTAACTTTGTAGATTATACTTAAGGTGGTGGGTTAAGACATATGTTTAGTAAGCCTAACCAACGCGTCTCGGCGGAGTATATTTAGTGGTTTAGGGGTGAGTTGGACGGTACGAGCAACCAAACCAAGAAATTGAATTAATTTACGGAGTCGTCGACTACTGATTTAATCCATGACGATAGATAGTGACTACTTAGATGTAGTTATATGATAACCACGGTTAGTGATTAAAAACTGGGTGGTAAAACTTAATCGTTCACAATAGCGATGTATTCCAACCATAGTTGCTACCTTAATGTGGTGGTCGGGGTTGCATGTCGTGATGAACCAATCAGGCCATACTACCTGGAACAATCGTTCCTCAAGGTCCTACTATGATAGGCAGGCCGGTTACAGAACCCGAGATCATCTTGTTGACGATCGAATCTCTCACATCTTAATAATTCTTCCATACCCTGACTAACCCTTCTCATATATCTTAATCACCACGCATCAATAATGCTAATTATTTGAGTTTACTTAATGATATATTTCTGGTCTCCTGAAACCACGCTCTAAATCACATGTTGGAGCTTTTACTGTTAGAATTTTGTGTCCGATAAGACAATAGGCTTTTTTGGCTAGGACTCTAGAATCTTGCACCATCGATATATGCTGCGTCACCAAAACGCGCTTAAACGACCCAACTAGTCATTCATTTGACCTCGCATTGTCAATATAAAAAACCGGCACGATTTAAAATTCAAGTATCTTAAAACCCCACTGTTACTTCCCGTGGTCTCGCTGGTGTAGGGAAAGCACTAAGTTCTGAGGCAGAATAGGCTTTCCTATATACTGGATCCCAACAGACAGTCGCTTGTGCGCTGTTCGACTAAACGGGACATTAAGAACTCGAAAATATGGGGATACATGCCGTTACCTTTCCGTTGTCTTTGCCTACTCTACCACTGGTTGAAGCTCAGACCAAGTTAACAGTGAATTTTATAGGAAGCTATCTAACCTTCTTCAAAAAGCAAAACGCCCTGATGTAGTAGTAGTAGTGGTAAGTGATTCTAATGCCCAAGCAAGTACAATAAACCAAACCGAACCCCACTTAGGCGGATCTTACGGTATTGAGGCTCAGCGAACAGATAGTGGTGACCATCTGTTGCAACTATGTTCAGATAACTGTCTATTTCTGGCAAAAACCAACTTTAAATATGAGGAGAAACATCATCTGACGTGGTGACCTCCGCGATCGACTCATCCATAGACTCAAATAGACCACATTGCAATTGGCCATAGTTGGGGGGGCCTCGGTTGAAGACTGTCGCTCATCCTTGAGCACATGTTTAGACTCGGATCATGACCCAGTTCGAGCACATATTTGTCTGAGTCTTAATGGACGTAGAAAAGCCACAACAAGTAAACCCCTTAGTATCCAAACTAATGATGAAAAGCTAAAAAAATATTCCAGGAACAACTACAAACGGAGCTAGTCAACCGTGAAAATGATATCCACCCTGAAGTAGCCTCATATAATATTCGAAAAGCTGTGGAAACAGTTATGATATCTACTCGCAACTTAAACCAAAAGGCTAGGAAAACTCAGCCCATTTCAGTGGCGTCTACATAACTGATGGATCCTCGGAAACTCATCCCATCTGACCATGAACACGATGATCAGCGGAGGAAGTTTAAACGTCGGTTGGTATGATAAGACTTGTCAGGGAAGACTTTATCTACTGATCTGATTTATGATATGAGTTGAAAAGCCGTAATGGATGGTATTAAGATCTTGAATGTGAAACATATAAACTGAAGGCATTTACCTCAGTGTGGTCAGTTTAAACCATGTCGCCAACGATCTAATTAGCCCACTAGGGAAGCGGAGATTTTAATCAGTGCTGTTAAACGTATGAGGGTATTTACCACTTACTGGTTGCCCACACTGTGGAAGGGTTCTTCTACAGGCACCTGAAAAAGAAATTGTCAGAGTTGTTCTCAGTGACCTAAGAGCGTGACCACAGTGCCCAAAAAACAACTGCTTCAGGACGGTGGCGTACGGCTTTTTTGTGCTAGCTCTGTACTTGAGACCCTACTGACTGAGACGAGAATCCGTGGGAAAAGGCGAAGTGTGTATTTTTTAGACCGACCTTTTCTAACCCAAACCTTCCTTTGTGGGAAGGCAGCATCGCCTCAGACACTAGTTCTCCAAGAGAAACACCTTACTGCCGTCTAACTCCCCTACAGTTAGCAGTACGACTTCGTCCTAGGACCCAGGGTTTGCTGCTTTCAGTTTTGTCGTTCTGCAGCCGGCCTGCTAATCATGGTAGGACCTTGAGAAACGATTGTTCCAGCCAGTATGACCTGACTGGCTCATCACTACATGCAAGCCCGACCACCACATCGAGGTAGAAGCAACGGCCGGGGACAGTATACAGTGGACAAACCAGCTTGATCGGCATAAATAAGAATACAACCAGAGACGCTAAAGTTATTAATCATTAATATGTCATTTAGCAAGTACAAAATTATGTGCTACACTGTGAGCCGCGTTGCTCGTGTAAGGGTCAATGACAGATCCTAACTGCCTAAACCCACGTTGTTGGAATGGTGTTTAAATGTGCAATGTTCTGCTTAGGAATTAAGGGCACCAGCAAAATTAATAAGAATCAGGACAGAAAAAATCGATCTTCAAATGGTAAAAAGAAAGAATGATCTTCATACCTCGCATAAAATCGTCAAGCGGTCATTTGGTAAAAGACCATTGGCTTCATCCATGAGAACATCTCGACGAATAAACTTCTTGAAACCCCAATCCTTGCCTTGCACAAACCTATAAGCGCGTTGACTTTCTTTAGATAAGATGGAGGAAATTAGTAGGCGTTACTATCAATACAAACCCATTGCTTTTGTTTCCTCGCGCTTTGCATTCAGGATAGAAAATTTAAACTTTGCTCTGGCCTCGCTTTTAGTTCCACAATTAACCAGTAAAAGATACAGTGATAAATATTCTCTGCTTTCTTCATCTAAGCCCTTTGGATTTATTCTAAGACACCTTGATAAGTAGAGGAAACACAAACAACATAAGAATAATGCTGTAAACTAACCATTTCAACTTATCATTAGGGCCACAAGAAAAAAATGAGCTCTTTACAACCTCTCCCATCTCTTCGCGACAAAAGCTAAAATTGCTTATCGTCCAAACGTATTTCATCTTCGTTACACGCACCTTTCGGAAGTATAGAGAATGGTAGGAAGGAATGAATTACTTGCGTATGACACCAATATTCAGCAACAACGGGAGGAGGACTGAGAAGATCCAAAGGAGGTGGTGAACTAGTTCGACTAACAGTAGCCACTTGACCATCAGTACTATCCAATGTAGCTCTTAAAGCGTCCATGGAACTAACTATGGATGAAAACAAAGAAATTGGGTAAATTTATGAAAGTTTATCGATTGTACTAGAAGCGACTGACAAAAAATTGAGTTAATCAAAAGTGAGTGAGTAAAATTCCTACTTAAATGATCTATTCGACCACGCCAATGGTAAGATTTTGTGGCGATATCTGTCACTGAAAAACATGTGAGTTTATGAAGCGCTATTATCTGAAGCGGTTATATACGAACATAATAAGCATTCCACTAGAGACTAAACTTATTTGTCAACTGGAGATCCTCATTTTAGAAAATGAGAAATAACTTACGACAGGCACAACTTTTGTTAGTCTAAATTGCTATCCCTAACAAAAGCACAAAGAAAATCAATGATAGGCGAACGTAAATACTAACACTAGTGAGTAAAAGTAGAAGATATAAGCACAAAAAGTGTTTGACCTATTTAGTGAAATGTGACATTCTTTCCGACCACTGGAGTATTTTTGAATCCTTCTTTGGTCTATGTTCGAGACAACTATTTTTAAGAAACTGAAATCACACCCGGATAACCTAGAGGATGATAACTAAACAAGATATTCAAAGACCTGGGTGGTCAAAATACGATAGGTTTAATGACTGATTTGGCCTGATATCGCATCTAATCCATTTTACGAAAGTAGAAGGCAATTATCAGTCTGAAGACTGCATGATGATAGCAAATCTGTAATTCCTTCTAAAGATCATTACTGCGTCAAGATCCATCCTAATTATTTTCGTCAATGAATGACAGCATAAAGAAATATTAAGTAAAACAGCCAATATAGATAGGAATCAACGCCTGCTTGGTATGCTCCACAGTTCGAAACTAACTATATGGAAAGTAAGCGAATAGAAATACCAGTATCAGTACTAGTGAGTAATTAACTATAGGGAACATATTTTGGGAGGAACATGAAAATTGGGAGCGGCTAACTTTAAAATACATTACCCAAGGTTTGTAACCTCAGATAATTTCTAAATATTTTTGAAAAACGACAAAGGCTTATAAAATATTTTATTCCGGCCATGTAACTGAATAAGTAATAGTATGGCGTATGAACCAATTGTTGGTCACCGGCTACCATGGGACTGCATCTCCTTACGATGCTCCACTGTCTTGTGGATCAGACCTTCAGGACGAAGGCTCGGGGTGCGGCCCTCTAAGAAAACCACTTGCTTCGGTTTGGGCACCCGGGCAGTATCACAGCCCTCACGCAAATCAAATGAGATTTGTTTGGCGCATATGTATTTGGTGCCTTGTACCAATATCTATGTGTTAAAATAAATAAATAAATAACTTTGGTCCAGTTCAGTCAAAATGTGTGTAAGAGTTTAACTTCATCTACGTCGGTATGAGCTAAGTAGTTTCACTAACTCTCAAAGTAAATCCAAGCCGATGTAAAAGGTACCGAGAGAAGATGGTCTAGTCGCATACCACGAAATGCAATGCAGGCTGGCATATAGCTAGAAGCCATCACTACCAAGTGGTATAAGTTCACAACTGTCCGGCAATGGGTCTGGAGAGGGAACTCGTCGTCAACAAGATGACCTCAGGTTCTGATAGAAGTATGAGAGTGGTTGTCACTTCCGGCTGCCAACAACATGGGAGAATATTTCTTCTTGAGACCTGAAGAGGAAGCTGAAATTGATGATTCCAGCGAACTGAGAGCGTGACCGCAGTGCCCAAAAGACAACTGCTTCAGGACGGTGGCGTACGGCCTTTTCATGGGAAGTTTTTGACGAGTTAGCATCGCACTTCAAAATAACTTACTGACCAAGACGAGAGTCCGTGGGAAAAGGCGAAGTGTGTATTTTTTAGACCGACCTTTTCTAATCCAAACCTTCCTTTGTGGGAAGGCAGCATCGCCTCAGACACTAGTTCTCCAAGAGAAACACCTTACTGCGTCTAACTCCCCTACAGTTAGCAGTACGACTTCGCCCTAGGACCCAGGGTTTGCTGCTTTCAGTTTTGTCGTTCTGCAGCCGGCCTGCTAATCATGGTAGGACCTTGAGAAACGATTGTTCCAGCCAGTATGACCTGACTGGCTCATCACTACATGCAAGCCCGACCACCACATCTAGGGAACAGCAATGATATCGCAAAGGTATCTACAAAGTGATATCCTAAAATAGCCTGTATATTTTATGTTCATTAGGTGTAGCTCCCCAAATCCTGAATTACGGTTATATATATGTATATATATACGTATATATATATATATATATATATATATATATATAGAGAGAGAGAGAGAGTAGTGGTACATGTTGTATTATTCGCTGTTTAAATAATGGTGGATGGTTCGTGTGTTTAAAACGTAGGTACACAGTGACAGTTTAGTTAAGTCTGGTCTAGGACTTCTCATAGCCACTCACTGCTGTTTATTGCTGCTTATGTAGGGACACTTACACTCAGGAAAGCAACATATGTTGTGGCGCCTAATGGACACCTACTCCATTTAGAAACCTAAAACAAACTCCAATATCCAATGTAGTTATCAACAAATCTGAGTCAGAAAGTTTTCGGCTCAATCTGCTGATGTAAACAGACAACTGTGTGCTTTAAAAGACGTCCAAATATTAAAATATAGGTGTCTAGTGAGCATAGTTCGTGCGGATTTTATGGGTAAACTAAGGAAGATCTGATGGAACGAATTAATATTCCACCTAACTTGTCATTCGCTATTCCTGACCAACTGAATCTGAACATTGACAAGATGAGAAGTTGTAACCTCCAAACGGTTATTGTGAACTCTTAATGATGATTAGCTGCCAAACATGATAATTTAAAAATATTATGAATATTGTAAGTTCTAAAAGTAAAATTAGTGACTGACATAGCGATAGAGCGAAATTTAAACTCGGACATGCAATAGACCAGAAGCAAATAAGGACATAATCTCCCGTAGCGGGATACAAAAACGAAGAAAATAGAATGACGATGAACAGCAGAAGATCAATAACTGAATAATAATTACGGAGGCGGCGGCGGTTATGGACCGATGGGTGGAGGCTATGGCGGGTATGACGGAGGTTACGGGGGTTCCTACGGAGGTGAGTAGTTTGCTTGATGGTTCTATCGACTAGGTGGTCCTTATGGTGGATATGGCTCAAACGGTGGTGGTGGTGGCGGTGCCTACGGGGGTGGGAATTACGGAGGGGTTGGGGTCCAAATCACATGAATGGAGATGGTCCTGGTTGGGGCCAGGGAGGAATGGGTGATGGATTTGGGCACTACGGGAACCAACAAAACTATGCCGGTGGTCCAATGCGCGGTGGCCCACCAGGCGGTTACCAGAGGAATGCTCCCTATGGAGGTAAGTTCACACTCCGTTCAAACTAATCTGTCTTCTACATAGGGGCTATGGCCGCCGTTAATTTCAGTCAGGTAAGAATTTCTTAGTATGAGCATGTTTTCAACGTCTAATTGCTTCTTCATATCCGTTGCAGGGTTAGTATGGCCTCAACAGTTTGGTCTAGGCAGTTCTACTAGCAGAGGAGACAGAGTTGTCCTAGCGCCCTCAAGTTCTAGGTCAGCCAGCAGAAAGTCGACAGCCTGTCTATAGCTGAGGAGGCCAGGGATCCTATTATTCACTGTGTATATACTGTTAACTGTTAATTTTCACTGCATGTGCAATCGAGCGTTCTTTTTAACTGTCATGTCCGTTGTGAGTTAGCATCCAATCAAGAGTGACTTTCATCCTTAAGTGTAAAGTTTCGTATCATAATTGCATAAGCCCATGCAGCGTCATTTTTAACCCAGCTTTGTCACTAGTATTAAAGGAAATAAAAGTGTTGAAGCCAGTTAGTCTTTTGAGTTATGAGTTTTGTAATTGGTAGTGACGAGGGAGATGGATGCTTGTTGGGCGGGAGACGAGGTTGACTTGCTAGGTCTTCCAGCCCCTTGTGTTAAGCAGGCCTGTCACTATGTCAGGCGCTTGAAAGTGAGCAGTTTTAAAGTTCGTTGTAGAGCCGTAAATTTGGGTCCAGAAAGGCATGTAGCAAGGTCAAAACCATGGTATCCATTCACTTTGTTCACAATTTTTGAGTGGTTTTGCAGATCTCGCGGTGCCCCTTGGAGGATTGACACTCGTCCGTGGCGTGGGACGCAATGGACTCGGAAACTTGCATGGTTGAACCATCGTTATGTATGCTGTGAAACATTGTCAAAAATAAATTTACGGATCAATTCCGCATGTACAACTATCTTCTTTTTTATTACGGTTGTGACTGGGTGAGTTACATGGGTTTGGGTGGACAAGTGGGACCAGTCTTTTCTTTCGCGCGACAGTTCACACTGGTTCATCTCATACCGGCGTTCACGTCCCGTAGCGATAAGTCGTCGGTGTTCCTGTATATAGATCTGTGTATATGGAACGAGCGGAGCGTAGGAGAATGCTTGTCAACTAGTAGGGTGTTACTTTGGATCACTGAGGGATTGTCGAGTTTCCCAGACCCCTTGAAAAGCTCCCGAGACTACAGCGTGCTACAGGGGTGGGACGTGTGCTGATAACCCAACTCACTGTTGCACTCTGAGTTGCGAGTTTCCCTCGAGGTTTGGGTGAGGTGGACTCGTTGGAGGATGTCGACTATTTGGGATGTCAAGCGGTCGCCTACTTCGCGGAGGGCATAGACCACACCGGTCTGACGACTCATCGTCGACTACTGTGCAAAGTATTCCTGTGTTTCTGAAGTGGATGAAGCACTACGCAGTAATACGTCCCGAATAAAACTTGGAGATTAGGTGAGAGGCCATGTCATCGATCTGGTCAAGTAGATTCCAGATTTAGTGGTGATGAATGTGCTCTTAACCCACGTTTTCACGATGAAAGTATGTTCTGAGGTCGTCAGGAACCAAATATTCAGCTCTGGTCTAAAACGAACATTGAATTGTCAGGAGAGGAGCAAGGCATCTCCATTAGTTAGATCTTTCGGTTCGCGAAGGTTCATTCTAAGGTCTTTTTTGCACTTGTTTGTTGGCTGAAGTCTGTGGAGGCTGTAATTTTTTTGTGTGGGTTGTTTGATTGTTTATTAGTTAGTTCTCTACTCATATGTGAGCTAACGTGACCGGTGATTCCAGCCGTGTTTTATTTTGGCGTTCCTCCGTTCTTACCTCTGTTCTGATGCATTTCGTTCATTAGGTACTATAAAAGGTGGTCGCAGTTCAAATCGTACGTCTTATGTACTTAGTTTTTTCCCCTCTGCGGTATTTGGGGTTCGTTTTCGCAAGTGTTTTGGTTGATATGCGTCATAATGTGGAGCTTGATAAGTGCTTTGTTCATTGTGTATATATGCAGCGGAGTTATTACACCTATGGGATATGTTTAAGCTTCTTTCCGAATGTCGATGTTATAATATCACTTTATATTTAAAGTGAATATGAAATTGATTTTATAGTAGCCTAATGTACATTGAACAGAAAATGCCAGCTATTTATGTGGAAATACACAAGTAAGACTGTTATGATCACTTTCCTCAATAACTTTTGCATATGGGAAAGTGAATAATGTTTAAGTAGCTTTCGTTAGTTTGCAGCTAAAGATTCTTGCTGTTCGCGTGATCACGACAATAATATTCGGGAAGTCTTAGTAATTATGACATAATCGCTTACAGAAGTATGTGTTTATATCGGAGTTATTGTATAATTACCTAAGCATTGATACTAGCCTGTGTTCACAATGAAGCCGTTCATCTCAGGATAGTCTTTCCTGTTCAGTCTCTTTCCGCATCAATACTGAATTATGAGGTGTTAACAATCTAATAAAAGATTAGGAGTGTTTTGTTTCTTCTTGATATATTTTGAATATATCTACTTTCTGCTTAACTTACAAACCGTAGAATTCTAATGAGGCCTAAATTAATAACAATCAACATCAGGCACAAGGTTGAGTGTTAGTGGTTTATACAATTTCCCCGTAAACTAAAAGAAGTGTCAGACACTATAGATACTTCTCCAAACCTTCCTCCATTCTGCTCGAAAGCGTGTCGGTTGTGTTCTCTTATCATTAGATGTTTTGATAACTTAGTTGTCAGTGGAACGCACTTCATGTAAAGACTACCGTATAACTGACAGCAATAATGTCCGAGCACGCCTAAGAGAACTACCTGACTGAGTGAGCCTAACTGCTTTGATGTGTATGAATGACGGGTTTCCATTGATCTACATGATCTCCTTTCCCGGTCACAAGCTAGAACCTTTAAGAAAGTTCTTCTGGCTTATTTATTCATTATTTATTTATTTATTTGAACACATAAATTTTGGTACGAATGGGCATCAAATACATATGCGCCACACACGTCAATCGATTCGTGCGTTGGCTGTGATACTGCCTGCGTACACAGACCGAAGCAGGTGGTTTACTTAGAGGGCGCCACATCAGGATCCTTCGACCTAAACCTCTAATCCACAAGCCAGTGAAGCAACGTCAGGACATGTAGTCCCATGGTAGCCAGTGACCAATAATTGATTCATATGTCATTTGTTCCCTCAGGATCCTGAAACCAATGTGCACCATTGGTTCGGAATCAGAGCTTTTCAATTTCCCTAGGTGGGTCCTCCATATCCACCAACCCACTTATAGCGCCGGACATTCGCTCTTCGTTCTCTCGATTTCGTAAACAACACCCATGCTGCGAGAAGACAGTGAGTAGGACTTCCGTGGCAGTGGCTGTATACACGTGGCCATGTGAGAGCACTTCGAGAGGGCGATCTAACTCTCCTCCTCCCTCGACTGTACCAGGGCACTGTCTAATAAACACAAAAATCACCCCCTCCTTCGACATCAGTAAATCTAGGATGATAGTGGTGAACATCAGTGATCCATCCACCTCTTACGTTCTGAATGATTTCAGTATCACATTACCCTGTGTGATACTGTAAGTGTCTGCTCATCGACATCTTGCGAACAATAAGGCTCATCCTGTCTTGCTGTTTCCTTCCAGAACCTTAAGTAACCTGACTCCAGGTTTCTTTGAGGCCATTTTCAGTGCTCGTTCGAAACCTAGTCTGGAAAAAATCCCCTTAGCCTAACGGGGACCTTACATTCTTGGAATGTGTTTAAAAATGGGCAAACAAAAAGTTACGTAGACTAAGAAACAAGTCTTACATGCTTTCTTGGCGGTTTAGACCTGCAACCTGTATAGTAATGCAGGATCAAATGGTTGCGGACGGAATAGAGTTCTCATACACATAGTTCCCTTTATTATCTTAAATAGAGCAAGAACAAAGATTGGTGCGGAATAATATGAATTCATTTTATTTCGTTAGGAATAGAATTCTCTTTCGCTTAACGGGCTTTCGTGTCTAGTAGTAGTGGATAACCGATACCTCCATACAGGAATCTTGGTATATTAACAATAAAAGAAAAAGAAATTGGTAAATCATAGTAAAATACTATCCTAAGTTCTTAAGAATAGGTCTGGTTTTCTCTCAAACGACTCCTGGAAAGTTGCTTGGACTAGCTCAGTTGGCAGCGAATTCAAGCATTTGATAACTCTTAAAGAGTAACATTTGTGTCTACAATCCGTTCTTCTGTGCTGCGACTGCAGTTTCTGTGTGTTACCCCTTAGGTAAACTTAAGTAGGTGTTTAAGGGGATGTCCGGAAGTGTTAAGGACACTGTAAACCATTAGATCACCTCTAAGATGCCTGTACTGTAATGGGTAAAGGTTTAGTGATTGGAGGAGCTCTCCATAAGGCTTGAATTTGAGTATTCGAACTGACTATGTGGCTCGCCATTGGATACGCTCCGAAGTGTCCTTATCCTTTCGGAGTTAGGTAGGAAATACTGTGTTTCCGTACTCTAGATGAGGATGAATAAAACTTGTGTAGAAACATCTGTCAAACTGGCCAAAAATGCTCTTCAATGTTATCAGTGCAAGGTTTGCTCGAAAGGCGTTTCGGTCACAGCGTAAGACTTCAAATCGTAGGGTACCAGAACCCCTAGATCTTTTTCAACTTGAGATACTTCTAGAGAGGAGTTTCCTGAGTTGTAACTGTAGTCTTCAACATGACTTGGATGGACTATCTTACACTTTGAAGACTTAAGAGTAAGTCTGTTATCATCTGTCCAACTTTGAAGTCGGATCAGATCCTCCCGAAGTGCCTGTATATCCTTCCGGTTGTGTATCTCTCCCTCCAAAGTTTCACGTCATTAGCTTAAAGGTAATAAGTCAGACGATACCTGTTGTGGAAGATCGTTTATATAATTCAAGAAAAGAGGTCCCAGTATTGAACATTGGAGGACCCCACTAGGACATTTCATAGCCTGAGAAAAAGTGAAGTTAACAATGACCTGAAAATGTAGATTTTTCAGATATGAAGTGAGCCAATCAACTAAAGGTGACATGATACTTAATCGTTTGAGCTTATTGATGAGACATATATGATTGACCCTATCAAAAGGTTTTGAGAAATCAAGGTAGATGACGCCAACCTTCTCCTTGCAACCAAGGATGGTTGTCCATCTGTCCGCCACAGTCAGCAGGTTGATTATGCGAGAATGAACCTTCCTGAAACCATGCTGTTGGGGTGAAAGGTTTAAGGATAATAAATAGTCGTGTATATCGTCGCATATCAGGAACTCCATAATTTTTGAAGGTATAGAGAGAAGTGCTAACGGTCGGTAGCTTGAAGATTCGCTGAGTCGACCTCCTTTGAAAACTGGTGTAATGTGAGCCACCTTCCAAATTTCCGGTGGTTTGTCTCGGATCAGCGAGTTTGAGAACATCACGCTAAGCGGTGTTGCCAGGATTGGAGTTGCTTCCCTCACCACAACAGAGTGAAAGATATCCGGGCCAAGAGGAGTGTCTTTCTTTAGGTCCTCTAGTTTCCCGTACACCAAGTCATCCTTCAAGTTTACTTCGAAAGTCCTATGTAATTGCAGATGATACTTTCATCAATATAGTTAATGTGGGTCGGTTGAAATGTCCAAAAGTAAGCGGCATCACCGTCGTTATTGGTCGGGCCATTAGGACCTAGCGGTTGGGAAACTCCAGTTTTGATATGATGGAGATTTGTAGCTCAGGTGGATGATTTCGACGGAGTTTTGTTCTCTGAGCTGGATGGTTTGTTAGTGGAGCTTTCATTGTTCTTCTGAACGACATCATCAGCACAAACTTCAGATGGAAGTGAGGCGTTCAAATTTCTCCATATGTGTTTCACAGCTTGTCCTGTACACCTTAATGTTGATTGATTCTTGTTGACCTTAAACTTGTCATTGCTTAATTCTTTGTTTTGGTTGTGTCTTCCATTTGTTTGATTTTTGTTCCTATGTTTGTGTATAATTTTCCTGATTACTTGTGAATTGGATCGATTTCAATGTGTTTGTTGATTGCTGATTGACCTGGATGTCAAGCTTCCAAAAATGCTCTGGCGTTCTTTGGAATTCCTTATATCCAGGATTTCCACATTTTTCCAGTCAAAGGAGTGTCCACAGTTGTAAACGTGCATTGATATAAGTGTGGACATGTCATGGCGTTTGACTGCTAACTGATGTTCATGCAGGCGAAGATGAAAAGGGCGTCCGCTTTGTTCGATGTAGTGTTTTTTGCAGTTGGCACAATTTATTTTGTAAATGATGTTTGATTTGTCTTCTTTTGTCACTTTTTCCTTCGTCTTGCATAGGACTGATTGTAAGGATTTCGTTGGTTTGTGTGCAACACCTATTCTGAAGGTTTTCAGCAGTCTCGTTGCGGTTTTTGATATGAAGAGAAATACCTGGAGGACGTATTTCAAAAGAATGGCTACCCAATCAACTTCACCGAAAAACACCAGCCGCATACATCATCAGAATCCAAGTCAAGCACTGAAATCAACAAAAGGATCGCCCTATCATACATAAAAGCCATATCAGAAACCGCAACGAGACTGCTGAAAACCTTCGGAATAGGTGTTGCACACAAACCAACGAAATCCCAACAATCAGTCCTATGCAAACCAAAGGATGAAGTGACAAAAGAAGACAAATCAAACTAATGATAATAATTTATTCTCAAATAACAGTTTGTTACATGAGGCATGCCAGTTTACAGGCAAGATCAAATTGATACAAGTGATACGATGTCCACTGTAGTAAATTACATAGCTGGGTTGATAATTTATAAGATATGAATGTAGATGGTTTTAATCAGTACCACAGTTGGCGCGCTTCATGAAGGTTGCGTTGCAAAGTAAACAATGACAAGTTTAAGGTCAACAAGAATCAGTGAACATTGAGGTGTACAGGACAAGCTGTGAAGCACATATGGAGAAATTTGAACGCCTCACTTCCATCTGAAGTTTGTGCTGATGATGTCGTTCAGAAGAACAATAATAATATTAAAATAAATATATATATTTCTGCATGTGCAGGTGTTAGATCCATTTTGAATGTTTTGTGTGTTGGTGAAAATCCCTCCATGTATATACTTGTGCTTTGTTCCTATTGATCCTCTTAGTTGTACATTGTTGTCTTTTGATTACGTTTGAATTGTTAATACTTGTATTTTTTATTATAGTTTTTGTTTTTCTTACGCATTCACTAAGTTTGTGTTTCTTCCCGAACTGCATCTGTGTTGTTTTACTTGACACTTGTTCTTGACGGTAGCCATATTGATTTGCTCCTCCTTTTGCGTGTTCTATCCAGCCAGGATAGAATAACGTTCACTTGTTGTGACGTAATTTTCCCTCATCTTTCATCAACTACTTTATTTATTGTAATTTAGATTTTATTGATTGAACAATTATTGATTGAATAGCCGGGTGGTAATATTTGTTTAGGTAACGATTTACATTTAAATTTATGATGAATTATAGAACTGCTATTTACCCGATTATTTGTTTTGATTTCGACGGGAAAGGGCGCGTGTCTAACGTACCTGGAAGGCTATTCATCTATCCAAACCCTAGTTTGAATCTTACAGCAGGTACACGCCATTTTTACAGGCATGATCTATAAATTACAACATTTGTTGGTTCACAAAATGCTTCGCAACTTATTAAGTTTATAGTTGTTATAAAGTATACTCGTAGTGCGCTTGCTGTAAACCATGACCTTGATGGGATGCGTACGTCAAGTTTTTTCCAGACGCCAGAAGTTTCATAGCTGTGTCCTCAGAGCAAATTTCTGAAGAAGAAGAAGAAGAAGAAGGAAGAGAAACAGAAGAGCAACAAGGCACTTGAATATGAACGCCAAACGTTGCTTAACATTGTGTAGTAGAACGGACAGAGGTATAATAAATTAGAATAAATTCATATTATCTCTTGTTAGAGTGGAATGAAGTCAGAAGCTCCATATAAGAGAATGTAGTAATAAAGGACAATGAGTTGCGATGTTTAACAAGTTGGAGTAAGCTCACATGAAGGAAGGGAAGTCAAGGTTGGTGCAAGGAAAGCGGTTTATTAGAAGGAAGTGTGCATATCGAGGGTGAAGTGTTAAGAATACTAAGGACTATATCTTTTATTGTCTAATTTTCTCCTTCTTTTCCTTTTGTGTCCATCTGATGCCAGCCACACAATCCCAGTGTGAAAGTCCGAGTTAGCGTATTATAGGTTGTCTTAGTAGAACAGCCAATCCAGCATAAAATTGGAAACATGAGCCTGAGTGGTGAGCGTAGAAAAAAATCTATATCACAGATTGATTGACTCGCTCCCAATCATAAAGAGCCTGATACATACAAAATGTTCTGCCCCCACAAACACGGATGGATTGAAGCTATCGCCCTCACCATCAATGCTTGCTGGCCAGTAACTCCACCCTCCCTCCGTTTGTGATGTTAGGCTCATTTAAGCTCATTTTTGGATATATGTCATACCTCACACAATCCTCTGTGTTTCATATCGTGTTGGAAATCACTATTTCTATAAGTAACATTACAAGCTTATCAGGCAGTTACAAGCTATGGACTGTGGGTAAGGCATCGATGCAGTGCCTTAATTGACTATAGTATAAAGTATAGTTTGTCAGAGAATAGGCATTAAGAAGGGTGTAATGTAAGATAGTTGTTTATTACAGCAGACGGAAAAGTATGGAAAGACATGAGTTGTAGACAAGGTAACGAGTGGAGAAACTATATTTATTGCTATTCAACATTGTGTACAGAAGAGTAGTAGGCTAATAAAGAATAAACAGGAAGAAACTCAAGCTAACTTGGTGCTGATGTTATTTTATGTTGTCCTAACCAGTCGATGGATAAGAGGCCACATAGATACAAGACCACTGGCAGTAGGCAGTAGGTTGTGCGATTCTCTTGACTTTTTAGGGTGGTAGTGAGTGTCCCTTAGCGACCCAGTTTAGTTTAACAGTATCGATAGGTCGAGTGAGTTATCTGTCTACTTCAAGTGGAGAAATAGGGTGGTAAAAGTAAATAATACAACTGCAAAGTAGGAAAAATAAGGCAAACTGAACTTGAAGTCCATTTCGGTCTAGAAATGGAGAGAGCCTATGATGTCGTGTTCAGAAGAACGATGAAAGCTCCACGAACAAACCCTCCAGCTCAGAGAACAAAACTCCATCAAAAACTCCAATTCTAGCCTGTCGAAGAGAGGCTGCATAATGGAATAAGCTTTTCGGATGGGAGACAAATTTATCGATAAGCTTTATCTAATACTGAAGCCTGTTTTCTCTTATTGCCTTTTTGCATATGTTCCTTATATGTTTGTATTGCCTGTGCGTGCCGTTTCTATCAGTCTGTTTGTATTCTGCCCAACAGTGCCTTTTGCGGCTTAGCAACCAAAGAGTGTGGTACTTGATGACTGTAGGTTGATTGTAGATTATGGAGAACAGTTGAGGAACGGACTGCTTTGTAGCACATAAGATCGTGTTCAGTAGGAAATCTTAATAGGCATCTCTATCAAGTTGAGTGTGAATTTCCCAATCCATCTGTTGTAGATTGTCCTGTAAAGCTGACACATTCAACGTTTGAAATTCCAGAGCCTGTTGTGGGCGGGATGTCTCGGCCCAGTTTTACTGATAAAACTGAGAACTACGATGGCGTGATTGCCTCTCCCCAAGGGATCCAGGATTGAGAGATTGTCAACTAGGAATTTTTCGTTTGTAAATACATAGTCCAAGCGCGACGGCGTCCGACTGTTTCTTCAACGAGTTGCCGACTTCATATTTCCGAATAATCTCAGATCCCTAATGAGGTTGAAGAAACGAGTTTCATTATATTTCTCACCTCCAATATACTTATGTCCCGCTAAACTGACTTTAGGAAGATTAAAGTCTCCTAGAACCAAGATATGAGTGAATCCGAGACTAGTAGATCGGGATAAACCTTCCAGCATACGATTCTCATACTCGATTTCCGCAGTGGGCTTCCTATAAATGTGTTATGTTCGTTAAACTTGAATGCTACTAATGATTCGTTTTACTCGGAACGGAACGAAGAATCAAGGATTCAGCGACTCGATAGGCTATAATGGTTCGTTGTTCCCGACTCAGCTAACTCGATCCAGAAGTCTTGGTAAAATGTAGAAAAGTATATTGTACAGACAACCAGAATATACCAGGTCCCTCAAGCACACAAATCAAGCGTATTTATACAATATATATATAATCAGTGTTGCCATGGAAGTTTTTAAACATTTAATCGATAAGTTCGTCAATTGACTGTGTGCATGGGTGGTAAGAAATGCCCAAGCATACATCTGAATACAAGCTGCACAAAGGTAAAATTCAAAAATATGAGTTTTGGGGATCTAACGTCCTCAACAAAATGACTCCAACTAGACACCTAGAGGTGTTGGACAATCTTACTGAGCACCATACAAATTCATCAAGATTGATAAACTTTTGATTGTGCACTTGATATACCTCCATGCGTGATCGTAAGAATAAGGCTACTCTAATTACTGTTTTTATGTGATTGCGAAACAAAGATATATCGAGTATTGCTAGCTCATAGTCCGTAAACTGACTAGATATCCAAGTTTCAGATATTCCTATCAGATGAGCATCGTTAGCATTACTGAGTTCGCGTAGCTCATCCATTTTATTCAGTAAACTCGTGGCGTTCACGTAGAAGCAGTTTATTCTTTCAATTTGAAACGAGTGAGCTTCCCCATTCTGTTTGTCTGTATGAGTCATATGTGGATAGACAGATAGCCTAGCTATACAATTTTTTCCGAGTTGGTAGCCCCTGTCCTTTCCACGTCTTTTATGATCAATACCGTCCACAAGTGGAATGGTCAGCTCCAACTTGCTTTTGTGCTTGATCCTGGCGTCATGTGGCCTATTCGGATGCACATTGATTTCAGATGGCAACCGACGTCTGTTGTCACGAAATGCTTCCAGAGTTGCAGTTGCTGTATGGTAGGATTGGAAGGCTACCTTCATTAGCCGAGGTCTAGAATCTACGTCCTTCATGGCTAGTCTCATCACTTGTTGAGTCAATATGTTTCTGAGCTCCAAGGATTGCTTGATAAATTTCCATTCCCTAATATCGGAGTTTATATGGTCAGGGACCGTGTTTTCCGGTACATCTTTCACAATGATATTTCTTCTGCGGAAAAACGTCTCGCGAGATCGCTTAGGGATGTTCCGGATGATAAAGCGCTCAAGATACTGTATGTCAGGGAATATTCTTGCATTCCCATCTGATTTCAGTAAGTAACTAGCTAGTAGGATATCCTCTACGTCTGAGTGTTACACAATGTAGCCTTGGGTAATTTAGATGTTTTAGTTCTGTGGTTACTCAAAAGTTTATTTCAACTGAGAAATAATTCATCATTTCTGTCCGACGAAATCAGGAGTTTTAGCTCGGTCGGTCAACAAGATCGTCAGTATTGTCCCATTAGCAAATCGTCGGTCAGTGACAGCCATGACCGTCAGACTCATATTGTAGCAATTTTGAAATACTCAGTGCAGGTTTCAAAATCGCTCAATTACCTTCAGCACATCCACGAACTAGTGATTAATGACACGACTCCCACCAGTCTCTATGGAACATTGAACATTTGTTCGACCCATATGATAGTGACAGACACAATCACAAGTATATTATTTTTCGGTCAAAATATCCACCAAAAAACGTAACGAAAGTTCAAGGCATATATGAAGATATTTGTGTTTCCCTGATTTTTGTTTTAGTCCATTTGTGGTGAGGTTATATCCGTTTGCCATACTGTCAGTTCATACTGTCTGTTTCCGTGGTTGACGAAATGGGGAGACGTAACTCTGAAAACAACGACCGTCGTACTGAACAATTCCGCAAGCTGTTCATTGGAGGCCTGACTCCTCTTACTACAGAAGCCAAGCTGAAGGACTTCTATTCCCAGTGGGGCGAAATTGTCGATGTTGTGGTGATGAAAGATGGTCGAACCAACCGCTCCAGGGGTTTTGGTTTTATCACCTACAAGGAACCAGAAATGGTGGATGCTGCTCAAGCTAATAGACCACATGAAATTGATGGTAAAACCGTTGAAGCCAAGAGAGCTATGCCGCGTGAAGATTCAAATAGCCCCGAGTCTCACATGACTGTGACGAAGCTGTTTGTAGGTGGCTTGAAAAAAGATGTAACTCATGAAGAACTGCGTGAATATTTCAGCAAGTATGGTAACATCACTGAGTGTGAGGTTGTTGCTTGGAAGGAATCGGGCGAGTCACGCGGTTTCGGATTCGTCACGTTTGATGATTACGACCCTGTTGATAAAGCCATACTGTATAAACCACACCATATCGGATCCAGTAGGGCGGACGTGAAGAAGGCTCTCAGTAAAGAACAAATCAACACAATGAAGAAGAAGCAGGAGTCCCGAAATGATTACAATAACAATTACGGTGGCGGCGGCGGTTATGGACCGATGGGTGGAGGCTATGGCGGGTATGACGGAGGTTACGGGGGTTCCTACGGAGGTGAGTAGTTTGCTTGATGGTTCTATCGACTAGGTGGTCCTTATGGTGGATATGGCTCAAACGGTGGTGGTGGTGGCGGTGCCTACGGGGGTGGGAATTACGGAGGGGGTTGGGGTCCAAATCACATGAATGGAGATGGTCCTGGTTGGGGCCAGGGAGGAATGGGTGATGGATTTGGGCACTACGGGAACCAACAAAACTATGCCGGTGGTCCAATGCGCGGTGGCCCACCAGGCGGTTACCAGAGGAATGCTCCCTATGGAGGTAAGTTCACACTCCGTTCAAACTAATCTGTCTTCTACATAGGGGCTATGGCCGCCGTTAATTCCAGTCAGGTAAGAATTTCTTAGTATGAGCATGTTTTCAACGTCTAATTGCTTCTTCATATCCGTTGCAGGGTTAGTATGGCCTCAACAGTTTGGTCTAGGCAGTTCTACTAGCAGAGGAGACAGAGTTGTCCTAGCGCCCTCAAGTTCTAGGTCAGCCAGCAGAAAGTCGACAGCCTGTCTATAGCTGAGGAGGCCAGGGATCCTATTATTCACTGTGTATATACTGTTAACTGTTAATTTTCACTGCATGTGCAATCGAGCGTTCTTTTTAACTGTCATGTCCGTTGTGAGTTAGCATCCAATCAAGAGTGACTTTCATCCTTAAGTGTAAAGTTTCGTATCATAATTGCATAAGCCCATGCAGCGTCATTTTTAACCCAGCTTTGTCACTAGTATTAAAGGAAATAAAAGTGTTGAAGCCAGTTAGTCTTTTGAGTTATGAGTTTTGTAATTGGTAGTGACGAGGGAGATGGATGCTTGTTGGGCGGGAGACGAGGTTGACTTGCTAGGTCTTCCAGCCCCTTGTGTTAAGCAGGCCTGTCACTATGTCAGGCACTTGAAAGTGAGCAGTTTTAAAGTTCGTTGTAGAGCCGTAAATTTGGGTCCAGAAAGGCATGTAGCAAGGTCGAAACCATGGTATCCATTCACTTTGTTCACAATTTTTGAGTGGTTTTGCAGATCTCGCGGTGCCCCTTGGAGGATTGACACTCGTCCGTGGCGTGGGACGCAATGGACTCGGAAACTTGTATGGTTGAACCATCGTTATGTATGCTGTGAAACATTGTCAAAAATAAATTTACGGATCAATTCCGCATGTACAACTATCTTCTTTTTTATTACGGTTGTGACTGGGTGAGTTACATGGGTTTGGGTGGACAAGTGGGACCAGTCTTTTCTTTCGCGCGACAGTTCGTTCACTGGTTCATCTCATACCGGCGTTCACGTCCCGTAGCGATAAGTCGTCGGTGTTCCTGTATATAGGTATGTGTATATGGAACGAGCGTGAGCGTAGGATAATGCTTGTCAACTAGTAGGGTGTTACTTTGGATCACTGAGGGATTGTCGAGTTTCCTCAGACCCTCTGAAAAGCTCCCGAGACTACAGCGTGCTACAGGGGTGGGACGTGTGCTGAGAACCCAACTCACTGTTGCACTCTGAGTTGCGAGTTTCCCTCGAGGTTTGGGGTGAGGTGGACTCGTTGGAGGATGTCGACTATTTGCGATGTCAAGCGGTCGCCTACTTCGCGGAGGGCATAGACCACACCGGTCTGACGACTCATCGTCGACTACTGTGCAAAGTATTCCTGTGTTTCTGAAGTGGATGAAACACTACGCAGTAATACGTCCCGAATAAAACTTGGAGATTAGGTGAGAGGCCATGTCATCGATCTGGTCAAGTAGATTCCAGATTTAGTGGTGATGAATGTGCTCTTAACCCACGTTTTCACGATGAAAGTATGTTCTGAGGTCGTCAGGAACCAAATATTCAGCTCTGGTCTAAAACGAACATTGAGTTGTCGGAGAGGTGCAAGGCATCTCCATTAGTTAGATCTTTCGGTTCGCGAAGGTTCATTCTAAGGTCTTTTTGCACTTGTTTGTTGGCTGAAGTCTGTGGAGGCTGTAACTTTTTTTGTGTGGGTTGTTTGATTGTTTATTAGTTAGTTCTCTACTCATATGTAAGCTAACGTGACCGGTGATTCCAGTCATGTTCTATTTTGGCGTTCCTCCGTTCTTACCTCTGTTCTGATGCATTTCGTTCATTAGGTACTATAAAAAGGTGGTCGCAGTTCAAATCGTACGTCTTATGTACTTAGTTTTTCCCCTCTGCGGTATTTGGGGTTCGTTTTCGCAAGTGTTTTGGTTGATATGCGTCATAATGTGGAGCTTGATAAGTGCTTTGTTCATTGTGTATATATGCAGCGGAGTTATTACACCTATGGGATATGTTTAAGCTTCTTTCCGAATGTCGATGTTATAATATCACTTTATATTTAAAGTGAATATGAAATTGATTTTATAGTAGCCTAATGTACATTGAACAGAAAATGTCAGCTATGTATGTGGAAATACACAAGTAAGACTGTTATGACCACTTTCCTCAATAACTTTTGCATATGGGAAAGTGAATAATGTTTAAGTAGCTTTCGTTAGTTTGCAGCTAAAGATTCTTGCTGTTCGCGTGATCACGACAATAATATTCGGGAAGTCTTAGTAATTATGACATAATCGCTTACAGAAGTATGTGTTTATATCGGAGTTATTGTATAATTACCTAAGCATTGATACTAGCCTGTGTTCACAATGAAGCCGTTCATCTCAGGATAGTCTTTCCTGTTCAGTCTCTTTCCAAATCAATACTGAATTATAAGGTGTTAACAATCTAATAAAAGATTAGGAGTGCTTTGTTTCTTCTTGATATATTTTGAATATATCTACTTTCTGCTTAACTTACAAACTGTAGAATTCTAATGAGGCTTAAATTAATAACAATCAACATCAGGCACAAGGTTGAGTGTTAGTGGTTTATACAATTTCCCCGTAAACTAAAAGAAGTGTCAGACACTATAGATACTTCTCCAAACCTTCCTGAAATTTTTAGACGAAATGCCGTTCACTAATCCCACAATAGGACGAAGCGTCCGTCCAGGGTTTCAGTGGTGGTCTAATATCAATCGGTTCATGATCTCAATCACAAAATTAGTAATCTCCACAACCCTATACTGTTAAACTATATGATTGAAATGAAGGACCACTAACATTACATGTTGTCACAGGATGTAGGATCTAATACTTGAATTTTTCTCAAGTCATTTCTTTATGATTTTAATTAAGTTGTAGCATGGACTTATTATTACTTTGCATATACAAAAACTCACTAGTTTTGGATACATGCTACGACGAGACTCCTCAAAATATTTAATGTAATAATAATGGACAATCGTAGTCATTTTTTCATGAGTTGACTTGAAGTTATTTAGTTCATATATGTATAGGTGACTAATTTACAGTACATTTGACCATTAATCTATGTGCTCATGATGTTCATGACGTTTTGTAATATATTGATTGGCACGTTTCATCATGATATGATACAGTATTAGGAAATTTTGGTGAATAAAAAATTATAGATGACATCTCACAGATGAGAGAGAAGTTTATCACAAGGATATTTAGGATAATACTGAACTCCAGACAAGGAGCATTGTAGGTCTTAAGAGTACCAGTTAAATTGACGGAGGAGATTTTCTGATCAGGATTAGAATTTTAAAGAAGCTGCGTTCTCTAAGCTGAATGTTGTCATCGTAAAACTCATCATAGCTCAGCTTGATGATTAAACACTGTCATAAAGTATTATCTATTGGTCTTTACTAAGAGCTTAAAAGAGCGTTACAAACTAACAAATATATATATACGTGTGTGTTTGAATCAGTTAACCTGTGTTAAGGTGAAATTAATTAGTTATGCTAAAAGCGTATTTCATAACTAGTTAAAAATAATCGACAAAAAATCTGATGTCAACAACTACCAGTTTATAATTTTATATAATGGCTTTGTAAACAAAAATTAAGTATTGATTCTATTTAAAACCATCTACCATGACATTAAGATATATCTCTACAGACGACAGTGTATATGGACAATATACTTTAGTAATAAATGTTGATATGTGTTTAATGCTTTTTATTGAAATCGGTTGTTATTTAGGGTTTCATTGGTTAAAACCTTCTATGACATAACTAAACAAGTTTAATTAGTGTTTTTTAGAATATAAGTTTAAATGAATCCATACAGTTTGATAAGATTAGCGTTAGGATGGTGGATTAGAAAGAAATAAACGTTTATTGTAATACGATTTTCATTTTTGATCACAAGTTTATCATTCATGGAATAAAGTATTTCAAACATACAGTCTTATTTTCTTGATTGCGATCATAAATCGATTGATGCTAGATTGCTATTAAAAACCTGGAAGCACTAGACGGCCATTTTGCCCTAATATGGGACTCATTAGCACCGCACATTCGCGATTCCACACGCGAGGCCCGAACACAGGACCTTCGGTCTTGCGTGTGGACGACTGAACCGGCACCCAGTGGTGTTAATGTCTAACTTTGAGTCCCACGCACGGGATCATGAATGCGCACTGCTGAGGAGTCCCATACTTAGACGAAACGGTCGTCCAGTGCTTCCAGGTTTATAATAGTGGTCTAGCATCAATCAATTTATGGTCTCAATCACAAAATTTAGTAATCTCTACAACTCCATACTGATACTCATACAATCAATTGGATATTTTATACCTAATCAAAATCTCTATCTCTCTAATATTGTTCATGAAGTCAGTCAATTAGTTGTTCTGCTATTCTGTTATTCAAAACTTATCCAATAGGCATTGGTAAATCAGTTTTCTAAATAAAATCGTGTTTGTAATTTATCAAACTAATTGAATCACCTAGAAAACCTGAAATTCATGAACTAATATAATGACTTAGGATTCAGTTAGTTCA
This sequence comes from Schistosoma haematobium, assembly GCF_000699445.3. Lineage (NCBI taxonomy): Eukaryota > Metazoa > Platyhelminthes > Trematoda > Strigeidida > Schistosomatidae > Schistosoma > Schistosoma haematobium. Next base: position 146,966 of record NC_067199.1, on the reverse strand, counting down.
TAATAGTCCTTCAAATCAAGACATATGAAGTGAAAAAGCTTCCACGCCCTTGGTCGTTTTTATCTTACTCATTGGTCTCACAACTTGCGATTCATTTCCGATTTCAGTTTCTCCAACTATGTACTTTTCTGTTTGTATTCTGTTTTAACCGTTTAATTACAGCAAGTAAATTTTGTTCAAGTTTTCCAGCAATTCATGTTACTCAGTATAATACCTGCTAATTCTAAACATTTTGTATTTGATTATTGTAATGGTTGTTGTACCCGTATTTAAGTTAATAGTATATAACGGTTATCCTTATATTATATTATTTTATAAAAAGATACTGTCTCATGCTTTTATTCTAGACTTTGTTCTTACTCATTCACACCGTACTGCTTTCGTGCTGCATTTATCTACCTTAGGACAACTACAGTCAGGTGATCGTGGGCGGCTTGTGTGTAGTGATGTGCTTTGGCTTCAGACTGCTTTATGCCTTACATGATTTAGCACCCAGTCGTCGTCGTCGTCGGTTTGTCGTTAACTTGAGAAAAATAGATAGGCTACTAAACCAACAATAATAAGAAAAAAACAACAGAACTAATATACTGAACGAAAATGTGTTTCTACTTTGCATGATGTGTAATCATTTGCATCTTCCTCCATAATTTGTTCCAGTGAATGAAGTGAAGAGGAAGACCTAAAAGCACATTAAACTGGGAATTGGAGGCAAACATAAAAACGAGTAGCAATCGGGAACACCTGGAAAGATTCCAGGACAGAGTTGGTTGTAGAATTCTAGTCGACAGCTTATGTTCCTCCATGAGGGGTAACAGGCGTAAGGACATAAGTAGAAAGTAGGTAATGAAATATAAATCCCATTTGCTTCGTATTCATTCTGTCGATTGTGCACGTTGATACAACGTAAATAATCAAGGCTGAATACTGATTCTACCTAGGATATGTATATTTGAGACATGGTGCTATTGAAAGAAAAACCACTCAGTAATAGATGCAACGAATGTGTAAAGCATTAGAGTTCTGTAGCACACCTACTAAGCTAGCAATAAGTCTACTCAGTTCTTATAGTTCATGTAAGAATAAAGATGAACTGACAGAAACACATTTACCATGTATATGATATATGGTTATAATTACAAGTGAGGTATTGGAATTGACATATATGAATGAAAGAATAACTTAGAAGACTTACTTGTTTCGTCATCTTAGCACTGCTCAAAAGGATTGGTGAACAAAAATGTCCGAAAAAGTGTAGTGAATATAATTCGTTCATAAATCAGAACAAGGCTGCTAAATTCTGATCAACCAGATATGGTTTCAACCTAGATTTTAATGCTGGTGAGGCTATAATTCATGGATAAACCAATGAAATTGAAGACAACAAGTCTTGGTTTGTGGAGCAAAATGCAGTCATCCACATAGTTTTGGCATTATCGCTGATGCCACTTCGTGATGAAAACCTTAACTCCAATTCTAAACTCTAACCTCCAATTCTCAATCATAATCTTAGTTACTAGATCCTAGTAAGTAGGTGAATTTTCTCAAGGTCATGTTAGCGTCGATCCAAAGTTATTCATAAATCACTGTCTCACCTTAGTACTTTCTCTCCAACTATCGTCAGTTGTCACTATCAGAGACGTTGCCAAGCACTATTACACTCGACCAGATTTATCAGTTATCGTATGCTATAGTGTTTTTTATCATCTAAATTTTAGTGTTAATCTAAATTTGTTGATTGATTACAGTCCGAGCAACTCTTTGATAATATATCTGACTACTAATTGATTACCAGATTTTTATGTAGATTACAGATTTGTAGTGACCTACTTTTATCAAGAGAACGCGATTGGTTTAACGGAAACAATTATTATTATAACCGATTGTACCAGTGATTGTTTTACTGTGCTTGTTTGTCTAACTGTACTGAAGACATCCATTATTCTTCTATTCTTCCTTCCGTTGGTTGTGACCTTGCACGAACTTATGTTTGAACAGTATATTCGCTTGTACTCTTTTGGTACGATCTCAGTATTCTTTCGATACCACGAGATCACCAACAAATATATATCGCTACAACCTTCAATCGACTTCTGATATTTGGTACGCAACCTTCCTGTAGTGGTGATCATAGTCAACTGCGATTCGACGCCACACTACAGATTAACTTGAAGAATTGACCAATAGAATCCACGTAGCAATAAAGATAAAAAAGAATCAATGATAACATCTCTATCTGTGATAATGAACAACGTGCGCGCAATTTCCGAAGAGCTTGTAGCGAGGTGACGAGTAGCAGTTGACTATGAACACCGCTACAGAGAAACACGTGCGAGGATATCCATAAAATCCGCCGGAAGTTAAATATCAGAAGGCAGTTAATGGACCAAGTCGAGATATATTTGCTGGCAATCTCGTGGTATCGAAAGAATACCGAGATCGTGCCAGGATACAAGCTTAGTTACTGAACGTAACCGGATTCACGCGAGGTCACAGTCGAACTAAGTATGATAGATGCTTTTAGCACAGTTAAACAAAGAACACATCAAACAGTCACTGGTACAATTGGTTATAATAATAATTGTTTTCAATAAACCAATCGTGTTGTCGTGAAAAAAGTGAGTCACTAAAAGCTCATCAGTTCCCTCAAAACTGTAAATAAAACTTGATTCGTTAAACCCGAGTCCAAAGTTTCTTGTTGATTCCCTCCAACTACATAACCTAATTTACACATGATGTGGATTATTTGTGATATTGAACTACTGATATAAAATCTATCGACACTCAGTCATACTTCAGATAAGCACTTGATGTTATTTATTGGTACAAAAAACGGGTATTGTTATATAGTTAGTTAGATCGTCGGTTGTAGTCTTTCCTTAAATTTATTTTTATTCACTGATAAACTGACTGCTTAAGTTTTACTCAGAAAACTATTAAAGTTAATACTGTCTATATTTATTTTTCCAATTTAAACGAAGTTTGATTGAAAACATAAACCAATGTAGGTTAGACAACCATTAAAATCCTGGAATCATTGAACGTCCGTTTCGTCCTAATATACGGTTTCTCAACAGTGCACATTTGCGAGCTTAAGCATTCGCATGTAAGGCCGAAGTTCCTTGGTCCGATCCTCAGTTGCGGGGGATTGGATACGAATTTTTGAGGGGCTCCATACTAGGAAAATACAACGCTTCCTGGTTTTCAATGGTTACCTAAATTATATTGATTCGTGATTTCAATGCAATCCAAATCCCACACTGACAATTGCACAAAGTTGTTGAATAGAGAACTTACGTTTCAAATAACTCCTCTCCTTTGAGGTGGAATTCCTTTTCTGTTTTTTTCTTCTATTTTATTTCAGTAATTTATTCAACCAACCACTGGTGATCAGTTTTACTTTGTGGATAACGTGGATAAAGTTCTGTATTTTTATTCAAATAAACCATTTCCCTTAGTTACAGATCAATTATTGTGACTTTATATTGTTTGAAATACAAATTTTGAGCGGTATTTTTTTTCTCGAATTTATAGGTCGAACTTTATCCTGTGTTATTCTTTTTTTTCTCTTCCCCAAGTTATTTCACTGTATTATACTCTTTAAGTAACATCTCCAAACACTAATCTTCCCGATAACTCCTTATACTCTTATTACCTCTACCACTACGGGATTTGAATTGACAACTGCATCTCTGTGCTAATGTGATGTGGCAAGTCGAACTGATGTACGTACGTACGAAGTTGTACGTTGTTACTGACTGACTGACTGTGTTATTCCATTAGTTAGTGAGTTATAAGGTTCTGGAAGAGTGAGGCATAACAATCATAACTGTTGTCTAACTGTGTTTTACCGATGTAAATAGATTTCAATTATCATATAGAAATCTGATATCACATGAACTTGATCATGATAATAAGTACTTGGAGGCAAATGATAGGAAGTTTTGGAGAAAGATTTTATGATAGCGAGGTGTATCCAGAGCCTTGAGTGAAATGTTGGCTTATTTTTTGTTTCTTACCCAGTGTCACATTCCCTGGTGTTTCCAATAAGTTATTATGGTCAAAACCTGCTTACAGTAAGAATAAGATATTTAAATTGTTTTCGTTTTTTCTCTCATAACTGTTCATTTGAAAGGGTTAATTTAGCATTTTGTAAAATGATGTTTGTTTTTTAAATCAACCAGGTCATAGATTAAATATGAATATCTAATATTATGTTATCTAGGGTCAATTTCTTATCGAGTTCTATCAATATAATATTGATCGAATTGATAAATAATCAGAAACGATTATTATGAACGATGAATGAAACGGCAAAAGTCAAGAATTATCTTAAATATATTATATTAGATCATTTGGAGACTGATATAGAAAACCTAAAAGTAGCAGATGAGACAGGATTTCCAAAAGAACGATTGGATAGCGTTAATAGCAAAAGCAACAAATGTAATATTCAAAAGGTAAATCATAGCCTAATCAGTACTAGGGTATGTTACCAGTAAGTTGTTTCCTTGGGATTATGAACATCTCCAGTTGTTCTGTCTTCTCATAACTAGGCAGGTAGGGAGAGTCACAGATGATACATAAAAAAAACTAAACGCATAACGGCTACGGATAAACGGTTTCAAGAAGCTGTCCCTTGAACTCTGTGATCCCAATCCCAGGTCAGTAAGGTCATTTACTTACCTATTTTACTTTATAGGTCACGGTTAAATCAAATAGCTTTGTGGCGAGCTAAGAGGTGAAAAACACCTGAACATTTAAAAAAAAAACTAAATAAATAAAATTAAAAAAATGAAGATGATTTCAAAAAAAAAATTTATTTTATTTTGAGAGTTTATCTTATTAGAATTTAGACCACTATTTTGAAAAGTATACAAAATAACTTTAAAAATCAAGTGAGAATTTTCAATGTTTTCACAAATAGTTGACGAATTTACCTTCCATATGATTAACTATTCTTCTCCAAAAGATAACAAATACAAAATGACAATACAGTAGGTTAAACTAATTCATTCAAATTATGAATATTATTGACAGTAAATAATCTTCCAATTGTCAGCATGATAACAATTCATGATTCGTCTAATTTGGGAAGCTACATTGTTTTAAAGAAAAAAAAAAGGTTATTGGCTCATAAACCACAAATAAAACAAACTATATTTCTGTGAGTCTCCAGGTCTCTTATCCACTTTAGTAGATTACTTATCTGAGTTAAATGCCTGATCATTTCCAGTGACTAGTTTTAATATAAGAAATAGATAGGTAGACAGGAATAACAATTGGATAGTTGGGACAGACATCAATTTTATTTTAGAACATGGATGTGTACATATATCTAGCTGAGGGGATTAGGGAAAAGTTAATCATGTGACCTATAAAATCTGAAAAAAAAAAAAATCCTACCAATCAGTTTATTTAATGTGTGGGCGTAACCCTTTTTTCGACTGCTCGTAACTCATTGATTAGCTCAGACCCTGATTACAGGTAAATTTGAAAAATAATATAGTTAGTTAGCAGTAGAACAGACAAACAAATGTAGGGAGATGTAGAGGTAGAAAATTCTACTCAGTTAACATCTTGGTTAGTTATTATTATTAGTGCAACATTAATCAGATGGCAAAGCTCTTGAATATTTCAGAATAATCGATTTATCAGAGAATAGTAGTACAATAACTAAAAATATGGACTAATTTACTGTTTAACGAAGATATTTACTTTATGTACAGAGGTAGATTCCGTCGACTGATGGATCATACTCACTTTTACTCTTCTAAACAATAATAATAACAAGGATGGTTATAAGGATGATGATAATGACTGGTAGATAAATCTGTTAACAAATCAGTATGGGAACCGTACTTTCAACATTTTCCAACGAAGATTCATCACAATATCCGGTACATTCATCTAGAAGACCATTAAGTGATGTGCATAAAACAAAAGAATTCAAGTGTTACATTCCATCTACACCACATAATGAACCTTATGATGAATACATTGATCAACAGGAATCAATCAATAAAAATTTGAATTTTGACCAAAATGGTGAAGCTTTAACAATACAAAAGGAATATGAATATATTTCTGGCAATCGTTATACAGAATCAGATAAAACTCACAATCCTGCAAATATGTTTGGCTTAAAACGATTCTTATTCTCTGGTTTATCACGTAAAACAAAAATGTCTGTTAGTAATGGGATCATTCCAAGTTTAAGAACCCCAGATAATCGAATTCATAGACTATCTGTTAAATCTGATGGAAAAAATACTGTTCATGGTCGTGGGGATCAAATGAAAGTTTTAGTTAATTCAAAAAATCACTCAACGATTGAAATCCCGTTTTTTTACTGTCATCAACAAAAGGAACATCTTGAAGAAGATTCAACAAAGTTAATTAATAATATACAGAATATTCAATTAGACAATCTTCAATTAAATCCTATATCTTCCTCATCATATTGTGATACATCAGTTCCAAAAGAAGTTTCTCAATTTGAAACTTTAGGAATAACACAAAGTCCTTGTCATTTTGAATCCAGAGATATTATGAATGATAGTGTTAGCCAGGAGTATCGTTCATCGGGTCAAAACTCCCTAACAGACTTTAAATCAGTTTATCGGAAAGATTTTATAATTCACCACGATACTACTACTAATACTACTATTAATAAACATCATAAACAATTATCTGAACCAAATTCCCGATTGAGACATCGTTATTCTCACTGTTTATCTACAGAGTTTAATCGAAAATGCTGTGCTACACACCATCATAACAATGATATTATTGGTAATACCATGCCATATACACCTAGCCTTGTTGATTTAAGGTGGGTTGCAAGATCTAAAGGTTCAAATATCAAACATTCAAACGAACAGATTTATGTAAGTAATTCACCTTATTCACTGATAGAAAATAACTCTACTGTGCAAAGTTGTCAGAATAATAAAGATTACTTTTATATACCTACGTCTACAATATCAGAAAAATCGTCTAAACAGCTTTCAACATTCAACGATAATTCATCTCCAGTGGACACTTATCCAAGAGAATATCACCATCCTAATCCCACACATCATAACTATCACCAATATCAAAATAATCAATTGATAGTAGAACACATTTCACAGAATGTCACTGATACTTCACCGAGTACACGTAGTTGTTCGTTCGATATGCGTTTTCCCCTATACAATCATCATGATAATCAGTCAGATAAACGAAACTCCTCTTTGTGTACTGTTAGAGATAATTATGCTCCAATTTTTATACCACCGAATACTTCTACACTCTCTGAAAGTAATAATATTAAAAGCTTTAATTTATCTTGTGTACATAATTGTTTATCAGCTCAAATGTTTGAAATCCCTGACAATAATACACAATACAACTACCAAAATGAAACAAACAAAATTGAAGAACAATTATCAAGTAAATTCGATAGACGTTTAACTGAATATGGTATAGATTTAACAATTCCATCATCTCCTATTCATGTCCAACGTAAGATCAATGGAATGGGATTTGATAAATATCGAAATATTACAAAATCAATATCATGTTATGCTTTAAAACTTTTCACACATCATAATAACAATCATCTTTATCAACAAAAGTATAAAAAAAGTTCTGTCGAGTCAACCACAATGACAAAATCATTTTTTCGAACAAATCACATCATTTATGATCGAAAAATATTTAAAGTACGCTCTGATAAGAAAATGAATGATCGTATGAAAAAGAATTCTTTTGTTAGAGATGTTGAAGAATTAAAAAGATATAATCAACAATTTGAAGAAAGTAATACAGTTGCTATGACAACTACAGCTATGACAACACCACCACCAACAACAACAACAAAACCAACAAGTGCGATGAATAACAATAAAAAAAATAGTCTTATCCCACAATATTATAGAACTGATGCTCAATCAACAGATTGTATCAAGTGTTTTAATCATCATAAAAGTATTGGGAAACTAGATGGAATTAATGGAATGTTTGAAAATCTAAAATCTGATCATAAACTTGATCGATACTATAATATGAAACATCTTAATCATGACAATCATTGTTATTACGATACATCTATGTTGCAAACAAGTTGGAGACGAGGTGAAGTGAAGAAAGATCAACACCAGTCAGGAAGTGGCAAGTCTATTAATAATATTTCTACGACTACTAATACTACTACTACTAATACTACTGCTACAGCGCCTCATGTTTATACTTTATTTCGGCAACCGATATTTAAAGCAAGTACAAGTGAATTATTAAAATGTTTATCTATTTTTATCGTTGCACGTATACAAATGAATTTACTAGAAAATTCAAATCATTTACATAATTCTGATTTACATGGTATTCAACCAGCAATTATTGTTGCATGGATTCGAGCTATTGATCGAGCACTCCTATTACAAGGTTGGTCTGAAGTAGCATTCATTAATCCAACTCATATTGTGTTTCTATATATGATGTTAAAAAATTTTATACAAAATGGTAACATACATACAGAACGTGAATTGCATACAATCATTATGGCATGTCTTTATTTAGCTTATTCATATGCTGGTAATGAAATCAGTTATCCATTAAGACCATTTCTTATTGCTGAAGCAAATCAATTTGTTGCACATTCAGAAGGTGGAAATAAAAAGTTATTATCAAGTACAATGCATGTATTAACATCATCATCATCATCATCATCATCCTCAACAACAACAACAAGTGTAGAGAATTGTTTAAAATCAAAAGTAATTGATGAAGTACGTAATCGATTTTGGCAATATGTTATACGTATAGTCAATGAAAAATCTTCAGAAATGCTTCGAATTAATGCTGAACCAATATTATTTACACAAATGTTTAAAGAATTAACTTTATATGACAATATTGTTATTGCTATGAAATTATTGTCAAATCATAATTACCATATCAACAATAAGAATATCAACATTGATGACAATAATGATCGACCTGGATAACAGAAATTGTTTTTTTTTAAAAAAAAATATGGATTGTACCATATAAGATTTTAGCGCCCTATTCATGCATATAGTTGCATATTTCCAAGTAATACATATTGCTTTTCTAACTTTGTATTCAATAAAATGAATCAACACCAACATAATTTACTTATTTACATCTACTCCTTTAAACTTACAAATATAACAAGTTGTATAGTAACAAAAATAAATCGGATATTTTCATGGAAACAATATACAGATACATACAAATCAGGTCTTTCATTTCATTATAACTGTGAATAAATGAGAAATGAGAAGCATTCATTTATTCGCCTCTGTTTTTTTGGGATTCTTTCATTCTCCTCTATGCTAGTCTTCATATTTGTTTTTATTTTTTTTTAAATGTTTATTTTTTTGCATTTATTATTACATGGTAATACAATGTAAAATGACACATGAATTGCTTTTGTTGTTGAATTGTATAGAAATTACAGTTCAGAGAAACTATTTCACCTTTTATGTCTTTACTCGCTTTGATCAATACATAGATTTATGCATTGTGATAGAATATTTCATGTCTAGTATTATTATTATTACTATTACCAGTTCACTTATATTTGTTAATAACTTTGTTACTACCTCGATGATATAAAAGATGATGCCTATGATGAAAATATGAATGTAGAAAGAATAAACTAGAGCTTATTTCATTTCTTTCTATAATCTTTCTTTACATACTCTCACTCTCTGTGTGACGAAACTGTCTTGTTTTGTATTACTGACTATTTCAAGTTATCCCTTATTGTTGATTCAAATAAACAATATTGGTTAATTTGAGCACAATAAGACTGTTCATTAATGGTTACATAATTGTAAAACGTTATTTTCAATAAAGAATGTCTCTATCGTCTTATTCTATTCTAATTTATTTCAATAGGAATAATTGTGATGATTTTTAATTAACGGAAGTGATAGGAAAAGGTCAGTGGATAGGAATAAATTCCATTGATTTTGAAGTGGATGAGTAATTTATGTAACATTTATTATCGTACTAAATAGGACATTTAGGTTATATTTCAGAAGAGCTATGATCAGACAATGTTTTTATGAATGAAATAAACATATGCTTGAACAATCTACTATACAGTCGAATTTACTGTTTATGATCAGGAAAACGATGTCACATCAACAGAACATACCATTTGTTTCCAAAGTTTTTTTAGTTTATAGAACAATAAGATAAGTCTACTAATACTAGGCTATCCAGTTCAAAAAGCAGTGACTAGAGTGGAAATTGTGGGACTTTTTATGTGAATGTTCTGCAATTCAAGTATATTGTTACTTAAACGATGATTTGAAATTGCAACTTATCTCTAAAGAGAAAGACTGTATTTGTATTTGCTTTAATGTCTCACATTAACTCGGCGCCAAAAATACTGTGAAAATATTCGATCAAATTTAGACGAAAGTCTGTTTAAATCTCCAGTGTTATCCACTAGGTTATGATATTCATATCTTCATCAAAGGGTATTACTCATTATAAATATTCCTGTTTGTGTTGTTGCTTTACGGTACTGAATAATGTAATAAAAGAGACAAGGTATACTTGATGATATCAACTTTGAAATAAATAAAAACTACATGTATAATGATAATATTCGTTGAAATTCAACTTCATTGTATCTATTTAATATCATAACTATTACTAGAAATAAAAGTTCCTTTGGACAGAAAACAACCTTGCTAAAAAACGCTAACCAGAATGAACAAATCAAATCACTTCCCTTCGAGTTGAAGGGAGAATTATGACGCTTCAGGTTGAAAGCCGAGATTCTTCGAAAGTCACGCAAGTGATGTCCATTCTAACAACCAGAGCACGAATTTTTATAGGTACACTGAATGCCTGCACAATATGGGAGACAAAGAGGACCAGTCAACTAGATGCTGAAATGAGGAGATACAATTTGACGGTGCTCGGAATAAGCGCAACCCACTGAACCCAAACTGGACAGCAAAGGATATATGCGTGAGATGCTGTTGTACTTCGATCACGAATGAGAGAATGATACACACAAAGGAGTTGCTCTGATGCTGTCCAAAGAGGCACAAAATGAACTTAGAGGATGGGTATCTCATAGATCCAGGATTAAAAAATGATCATTCAAAGCACAAAAGAAAAGAATCACAATGAACGTTATCCAACGTTCCGCACCCAACAATGAGAGTAGAGAAGACGATTAAGATCAGTTTTACGAGAATTATGAAGACTTTCATATCTGAGCGGAAGCACGGAATACAATGGGCAGCTTGAACGCAACTAGACGACTTGAATTTCACAGTTGACCTAGCACTTCTATCCCATACACACCAACAAATGCTTATGAAGGCAACTGGTATAGCAACAGCCTCTGCATCAGTAGGCCTCAAAATACAAAAGGGAAAATGCAAGATCCCCAAATGCAACACGGAGAACACCAATCCAATCACACTTGATGAAGAAGCTCTGGAGTCTTTCGCGTACCTGAACAGCATCATCGACAAACATGGAGGATCTGACGCAGACGTAAAGGCAAGGATTGGCAAAGCAAGGACAGCACTCCTACAGTCGAAGAACATATGGAACTCAAAACAACTGTCAACCAATATCAAAGTGAGAATCTTCAATACGAACGTCGAGACAGTTCTACTGTACGGAGCTGAAACTTGGAGAACTACCACAACCATTACCAAAATGTACAGGTATGTATATATAAACAATTGTCTACGAAGGATACTCGATGTCTGTTGACCTGGAACCATCAACAACAGCCTACTGTGAGAGAGAACAAACCAGCTTCCAGCTGATGAGGAGATTAGGAAAAAACACTGCAAGTGGATAGGACATAAAATTACGGAAATCACCAAACTGCATCATGAGGCAAGCGCTCACTTGGGATCCTGAAGGGAAGCGGAAAAGAGGAATGCCGAAGAACACACTGAATCGAGAATTAGGAGAAGATATGAAAAGGAACGACTGTCCCGGACAGAGTTTGATGGAGAATGCTGGTAGGCGGCCTATGCTCCTCCATGAGGGGTAACAGACAGAAGTTGAGGTAGGTACGTCACGCCCTCCCAAAGCATTAGTGGCCAATCTATTTTTGGGTTAAACTTTTAGACTACTTTTTTGTAAGTAGTTTAGACTTACAATATTGGACTATTCTCACTGTTGAATCCCCGAGTCAATGTGAAGTTTGTATACATTCTCTGCACCTACACTCCCATCAACTCTCTTCGTTTACTGTTTTATACTACTTATCAATATTCAGTAAACACTTGTATTCCTAGCAATTTCTATATGTATGTCGTGACACAAGTTTATGGTGTACTAATCTAAATTTTTTACGTCTACTTATAACATTTATTGTATTTATCATTATAATCACTTTTTCTCAATCCTCGTAGCAGTTGTTCGCAATTTTTCATGGCCGTTTAATCCTTTTTTAAACGCAACGGTTTCTATATTATTGTCCTTAATTCCGTTTTGGCTTGTTGATAAACTGTTATCAATATTAGAGTTATCAGCTGTCATTTGCACTATCGTGTCATAATTATTGTTTACGTTGGTGTTGTAGGAGACACTTTTTATTTCAGACTTACAGACGCGCTAAGAGCCATAGATACCTCACAAGTTGAGGTTTGTAACAAACTTACGTATATTACTCAATAAAGAACCACTTTTTAGACAAATCGCTGTTTTGTGAACTTCGATTTCGAGGGTATCTCAATTGTGTGATTAGACACTTCCATAAATTTAACAGTCGATCTGAGCTAGACTCGTGAATTCAATTTTGAAATACTACAATCTCCACAAGTCCCAATACTAATAATATTGGATTAGCAGAGAAGGATATTGGTTTCGACCAGAAGCCGACCGTGTATGATGTAATTCGCATTATTTTTATTGAAGACAAAATGGCCCAATCTAACTGATATTATCGGTATTTTAAAACTTTTAGTAAACTGGTTTCTTTGTGACAATGGTCAATTTGATCGAAAGCATGAATCGATTGACGTTAGACCACCAATGAAAACCTGAAGGCAATGGACGGCCGTTTCGATCTAGTACAGAACTCCTCAGTAGTGCGCACCCAGGATCTTCGGTGACGCTCACGAACGCTTGACTTCTAGGCCGCTGAGCCGAAACTCAACGGTGTTAATGTCTTACTTCAAACAGTCCATAAAGTTGCTCAACCATCTCCCATCGTCTGAGGTAGATACCTATTTCTAGCTGACGTGGATTAGCTCCGCTGGTCACGGCTTCTCACTAGAACTTGTGGATGTGCATTGCTAAGGAGTCTCATACTAAGACAAAACGGTCGTTCGGTGCTTCCAGGTTCTTAATGGTGATCTAACACCAATCGATTCATGATCTTAATCAAAAAATTAACAACCTCCACAACCCCATATTGATAATAGTCACTTTATTCACTATAAAGCAAAATAACAACAATAGAGAATCTAAGCAATTTTTTTTATGTAGGTGTAAAAAATGATATACATGCCATATTTGGATTGTAATGATGAGAAATACATAGAAATAATTATTTAAGGAGGCATACGTACACCTCCATCCAATCGAATTACTGTACCATTAAGCATTGGATTACAGATGATGGATTCAACAAGTTTTGCAAATTCTTCAGGTTTACCTACACGATTCGGGTTTAATGAAAGCTTTTTCAACAATTCTGCATTTGGCACGGCGTTAAGTAATGGGGTATCAAATAATCCTAAAGAAACATAATTTAGAAAATTGATAAATGCAACGTATATCTGTAAGTGGCTGTGTACAAAGGTTATATATTCTGTTTGTGTATTGTCTAAACACGATTATATATACAAAAATAAAGCAAAATATGATATAGTCTTATAAAAATATAAGTCTCCCTCCGCCATCAAGTCTTAAGGTAACACCGTTGATCATTGGATTTTGAAGAATATTCATTACACAGGAACTAAATTCATCCGGTTTACCCATACGCTGTATCGCCAATTGAATATCATTTAAATAAACGAGTTCAGAATGACCAAATCCACGCTCTCCCAGTATTGTCTTCGTATTCATTAGACCTATGAAATTTAATATTGTGATAAGCCGCTGAAAAACACTATATTAGAAAATAATGTAGTGATCATAGTTAAGTATGGATAACTTTCTTAACCTTTCCATAAATTTTGTGGTTCAATTCGATCTAATACAGCATTAGTGATCAGTTAATCAATTTCAAAAGTATTACTATTATTATTACTACTACTACTACCATGAATAACTTATTTCAATATTCTATTTTTGTGCAATATAGAACACTCAACACAAAGTATTTCAACAAGTTTCTTTTCCTTATTTCTTGATTGATTTTGACGATAAATATTGAGTGATCGCCAGTTATATGATAGCAGTTCAGGAATTGACATTTAAATAAGGTCTATCTTTTTCAATGAATATTGCCAGCCACAATGATGTCTCTGACTGTACTTTTTTATAACTTGTACAACGAAAAGTCGTAAGCTTTTAATGAACGCGACTGAATAGGCTTAACAATAAACAGACATGATGATGTGTTAAAACAAACAAAAAACAGATAACTCGTTGAAATATCTAAAAGACAGGAAAAGATAGCCCAGATATTCAAACACGCATATATATATATATATATATATATATATATATATATATATATATATATATATATATATATATATATATATATAGAATAAGACCAATACGCGAAGCGAACAGTGTACATCAATATAAAAGATTAAAAACAGTACAATAAGCTAAGGAAACAAATTGCCGAAATAATGGGATAGATAGAGAGTGAATATATTTGTTATGAAGTAATGATCTTTATACCTGTCATATAAGTTTCTAGATTCATCAAGATCTTTGATTTCTATATGCACACATGATAAATGTGTGAACTTACTTACGTCTCTTACCCCTCATGGAGGAGCATAGGCCGCCCACCAGCATTCTCCATCAAACTCTGTCCAGGGACAGTCGTTCCTTTTCATGTCTTCTCCTAGTTCTCGATGCAGTGTGTTCTTCGGCATTCCTCTTTTCCGCTTCCCTTCAGGATCCCAAGTGAGCGCTTGCCTCATGATGCAGTTTGGTGATTTCCGTAATTTTGTGTCCTATCCACTTGCAGTGTCTCTTCCTAATCTCCTCATCAGCTGGAAGCTGGTTTGTTCTCTCTCACAGTAGGCTGTTGTTGATGGTTCCAGGTCAACAGACATCGAGTATCCTTCGTAGACAATTGTTTATATATACATACCTGTACATTTTGGTAATGGTTGTGGTAGTTCTCCAAGTTTCAGCTCCGTACAGTAGAACTGTCTCGACGTTCGTATTGAAGATTCTCACTTTGATATTGGTTGACAGTTGTTTTGAGTTCCATATGTTCTTCGACTGTAGGAGTGCTGTCCTTGCTTTGCCAATCCTTGCCTTTACGTCTGCGTCAGATCCTCCATGTTTGTCGATGATGCTGTTCAGGTACGCGAAAGACTCCAGAGCTTCTTCATCAAGTGTGATTGGATTGGTGTTTTCCGTGTTGCATTTGGGGATCTTGCATTTTCCCTTTTGTATTTTGAGGCCTACTGATGCAGAGGCTGCTGCTATACCAGTTGCCTTCATAAGCATTTGTTGGTGTGTATGGGATAGAAGTGCTAGGTCAACTGTGAAATTCAAGTCGTCTAGTTGCGTTCAAGCTGCCCATTGTATTCCGTGCTTCCGCTCAGATGTGGAGGTCTTCATACTCCAGTCAACTACCAGACGAAAGAGAAAGGAGGAGTGGGCAGCCTTGTCTGACCCCGGTCCTCACTTGGAATATGTCAGTCAGTTATTCTCCATTCATGACTTTGCACTTTAGTTCGGCTTGTGAATTCCAGATGATTTTGACGACTTTCTCATGTATACCATAGTGTCGAATAAGGTTCCATAAGGCTCTTATAGTCAAAGAAGTTGATGTATAGTGACGAGTTGCATTCAATGGATTGTTCAATGAGAATCCTTAGTGTTGCTATTTGGTCTATGCACGACCGATTTTTACATAATCCGACCTGCTGACCTCGAAGGTGTACGTCTACTGAATCTTTCATCCGGTTCATCAACACCGTTGAAAACTTATCCTGGTACTGATGCAAATATGATTTTTCTGGTTCTCCGTAATGTGATGCAGTGAGACACATGTAGCTTTGTGTATGCGTCTGTTAGTGCCAACTATAACCACTTTTTAAGGGACATAGATGAGCAAATCTCATGACATTTTCGTTCCCTTCTCCTAGTCTATTTCATTCCATCATATCTTCTCATCTGGTGTTATCTGTCTTGAACTTGGTGTTCAAGTCTCCCATCAGGAAGACACGGTGATGAAAAGTAATATATTTGAAACACTCAAGCCATTAAAACTAGTAGTATTAATAATCAAAGGCACTGACATTGAACTGAACAACTGTTATCAACTGACCTGGAGCAATGGAAACACACCGAATCCCTTCTCGTGCAAGATCACGAGCAACTGGCAGTGTAAGACCAACAATTCCACCTTTACTTGCGGAATAAGCAGCTTGTCCAACTTGACCTTCATATGCTGAAATACTCGCAGTATTAATTATTACACCACGTTGATTATCAGCGTCTGGTTCATTCGCTAACATTAAACCAGATGCAAGTCGAATCATATTGAAAGTACCGATAAGGTTAGTCTATATAAAGATAATGGAATGAATTTTATATATTCTTGACAGAATTTGTTAAGCAGATTTAATAAGCTTCTCCAAAAACGAACAAGTGAACATATATGACATATTAACATACATAACTGCAACTTGATAGATTTCTTACAATAGAGTGTACTTACTTTGAATCTGTTAGGCATATTATATGTCATACCGCTTACATAGTGATATTATGAATGCTCTTTAAATGAAAACTGTACATATCCATCGCTATTAATATTGTACAAGCCAGAATTACATGAATGATATATTGACAGAATACCATGGAAACATGGTTAAGTTCACAGACTGTAAAAACAAAGGACGCAGATATATTGATGACATCACTACTATTTTCACGTGTGTTAGCGGGATATGAATTGGATTAAGGTATATTCCGCTCAGGATTGTTTTGGAGTACAATGAGCAGGAACACAATTAGGGACAACCGATTGTGTTTGAATACAAAATTACAGAATCTCTTGGTAAAATGTGAGAATCATACATGGAATACTTCATTTGCAAACTTCCATCATTTGTCCTTCACATTCTGCGTGATTCTTCCTGTTCGCAATTCCTTTCTATTCTCTCCACCTTGATCTTCTTAGCCTTCTGCTGTCAGGGTACCCACTTCCGATTGATGTTACATACTACTTATGTCGACAGACATAAATAGCATTATTATTATTATTTAAACACATACATATTGGTACAAGGAGGCACCGAATACATATGCGCCATACAAATCAAATGAGATTTGTGTGAAGGCTGTGATACTGCTTGGGTGCCTAAACCGAAGCAAGTGGTTTTCTTAGGAGGCCACACCCAGAGCCTTTGACCTAAACCTCTAATCCACAAGGCAGTGGAGCATCGTAAGGAGATGCAGTCCCATGGTAGCCAGTGACCAACGATTGGTTCATACGCCATTTGTCCCTTTAGGATACTGGAGCCCATGTGCACTATTGGTTTAGAATCAGGGTTTTCCAACTCCCCTAGGTGGACTCTCCATGTCCACCAACCCGGTTAAAACACAGGACATTCGCTTTTCGTCCTCTCAACTTCGTAAACAACACCCCCACCCTGAGAATGCAGTGAGTAGGACTTTCCTGGCAGAGGCTATATACGCGTGGCCATGTGAGAGCATTCCGAGAGGGTGAGCGGACCCTCCCCACTCTCGGCCGTACCAGGGCATTCGGCGGGAAAGTGGCTAGCAGTGGAGTCCAGGACGCGCGTTTCATCCTTATTGGGGACTCGCCGGCTGGATGTGCCTGTATTTTAGAGTTGATGTTCACCTCAGGACTCGAACCCAGTGCCGTTCGCTTTACACGCCGTCGCGTTATCCACTTAGCAAACGCCACAGGGGCACGCTGACTGGATACTTGGAGAAGACTCTAGAATCATCTTATGTAAAAATTATAAATATACTAACATTTTCCTTATTGTGATTCCTAATTACATCCACCCTTGTTATTTGGAATATAATTACGTTCCTGTTCAACCATGTTCTGATCTGGGGACGTGTCGAGTTAGGAGGTATCCTAGAAATACTAAGTAATAAGAGTAGATGGGTCGTAATGAGAAAAATAACTTGTTTTAAAAGTTTTGATGGCACTAAGATTTATGGGAATTGATGAACACATGCTTTCGACCCTCCATTTTTACAGGAAACACATGTAGGGGATGAAATCACTGAACAAAAAACCCACTTAGTGAGGGTTAATTTAAGATGTGGTGGTTTTTTATCAAAGGACTCCATTTTTAATCATGGGGCAGAAGCCTTAAATTATTATCTATCAGCTTTGGATAGACTACCCTCATACAGTTTGGCTTAAAGCTGAACGCATATGTTACATTAATATAATGTTTTAGAAACATTTTGCTTTTAAATTTAAACTTTAAAAACTTTAGATTAACTCACTCCCTATGCACTTGTATGAAACACTAAATATGAGGGCTAACAATACTACCCGGTTGGCCAGAAGAAATGGATGGAGGAGTGTTCGAACTAAGGACTTAGTGATCGAAAGTTGAATGCCTTAACCACTAAACCACCGCTACACATCTTGAAGAAAATTTGTGAACCCACATACCAACCTTTATTATGTTCTCGAATAAATCCAGTGGATGAGGTTGTCGCCGTCTGATATTAAATGTTTTACAGGCCACTGCCGATCCAGCACAATTAACCAGAATGTGGAGTTTTGAGAAATTTTTCTTGGCCAAATCTACAGCTTTTATTGCATCAGATTCCGAGCCAACCTGAGAGATGAAAATAATAGTAATAGTCATATATGTAACTGTATTTTGTCTAAGTAATCAAAGTTATTGCATGCACAGAACAACTTACATCTGTTTCACAATAAACACAATTACTGCCTAGTTCTGATAACACAGGAGACTTTTGTAAGTCACAAACTAACACATTGCACCCTTCAGCAATTAATCTGCAAATAAAATAAAGTTGCGATTTGAAAATGCTAACTTTTTAGTTGTAGCCAGCCCAAGTCCTGATGATCCTCCGGTTACGATTGCAGATAATCCCTAGAAATTTTGATTACGAACAATCTGCCAAACTTTTAATGAGGCAAACATGATCACCCCAGATTCTACTAAGTTGATTTGTGTGAATGTACAGTTGTTTTTCCAATTTCTAGAGAGAAAGACTCAAAATTAAGATGAGCAACAAACAAAATGGAACGTGTTAAACATAAAAACTGCTTTCAAAAAACTGGTTATCACAGAACAATAGAATAGGGACCCACTAACAAGGAGCTTCGCACAAAAATACGTTGGTTCAAACTGTAAATTTATACAGCAGTGAAAGAAATATTACTCATGCCTAACTTTTCATTGAAGTTGATATTATATACCATATTGCGCTTCTTATCTTGCCATACTGGGGCGATGTACACTAACGTTGCGTCCTATATTGATAATAATTGACGACAATGGTTAAGTTGGAAGGATAAGATGATATTAAATTTACCATGTGTTAGCGGGACATAGACTGGATTAAAGCATGCTCAATGCACGATTGTTTTGGTGCACGCTGAGTGGCTAATTCTTATCCAATCAGTACTAGTCAATACTTGGAGAATACTCTAGAATATTCTCATGTAAAAAACTATAAATATAATAACGTTTCCCCTATTGTGCTTCTTACTTCCATCTAACCTTGTTATTTGGAATATAATCTCTTTCCTGTTTAACCGTGTTCTGATTTGGGGATTTGTCAAGTGAATCGGTGTCCGAGAATACTAAGCAATAGGAATAGCTGGGTCATAACCGTAAGAAAGAGATTATAACACCATGTAAGTCCACAAACGAAAATGATTTCTCAGGATTTGATAAGTAAAAATAAGGTTAGCTGAATTGCGTCATGTGGCCTGTCCCGATGCATACGGATTCCAGATGGTAACCGGCGTCTGTCGGCACGAGATGCTTCGAGAGTGGCAGCCGCCATCCGGGAGGATGGGGATGTTATCTTTATTAGCTGGGGTTTGGAATCCCCGTCCTTCTTAGACAATCGTGCCGCTTTTTGGACCAATATGTCAGCTTCAAGTTCAATCCAATCCAGGATATCATGGTCTGCATAATCAGTGTCTGTGTTTGTTGGAACACCTTGCACAATAACACTTCTTCCACGAAAAAACGTGGAGCAAGATTCTTTAGGGATTTTCCTGGTTAGACTGCTCTTAGAATATAGCATATCATGCAGTATTTCTATATCCCTTCCTGATTTCAACAAGTGACTGGCCAGTAGAAAGTCCTCTACATCGACACTGGTGGCGGACGTCACACGAGTTTTAGGCTATTTTGCTGTTTGGTATCCCCCACCAGAGTAGTCCGCGTAACCGTTAGTGGCTCAATTTAGGGGTTTGGGGATTCCTGTTTAGCTCTTTCTAAAGCGTCTGTCGTTTGCGTTCTGTAGACTGAGAGGAAGCTCAAATTATGAGAGAATCATCGCGAACCGTGGTTGATTTCCCGGGTTTTGAGTACATTAAAGTTAGGGTCCGTTTAATTGAGTTAGATTGCGGTCTGGCTGGTTGGACAATCTTGGGAATATATTACACGACCGATCCATTAGCTGATTTTCTTACAATATCTGGGCTGTCAAGCATTTTTGACGGTGGCGTTTGATGCGTTTCAACACTTGACGAGGGTCTAGTCGCTTGCAGAGGAAGTTTTGAGGACCAAAGTTCCACTTGGGGAGTCCTTCCTGGGGAACACGAGTGTACTGGGAGTCTAACACTATAGAGTTCATGGAGGTGCTGAGTTGCTCCACCTAGACTAATGTTATCTAAGACTCCCTTTTCTACCGTACTGCAAGTCTGTTTGTTTATTCGTTTCGGCACTGCCATTTTAAGAATCGCTAACTATTCTCCCCACAGACCTGTCAAGAGAATGGCGATATTGCTCAGCAAACTCGCAACATTCCTGTTGTATGTGCCACACACCCAATTAAGACCTGACTTACCAAGTCTGTTGTGAGCAGTTACTCTAAGAATTTTGAATGCATTGCGTTTGTTCCACTGCCTGTCGCAAGTGACAGGAAAACGGCATTCAGGTCACCGTCAGGTGTAATTACTGGCCATGATAAAATAAAAGTTGTTAAGCAAATCCTAGCAACAGCTTACGACCGTGAAAAAATATGCTCAGAACTGGTAAGAGCGGATATCATTAAGAGTTAAGATATACTAAAACTAGCCTCGACGTGAAAAACCATAAAAACCGAATGGAAATTATTACTATTTGAACACATAAATATTAGTACAAGTGGGCACCAAATATACATGCGCAAATATATTTGAGGAAATATTACAACTAACCATTAACTCGGATAAGACTCAAAAAGAAAAGCGACATAGAGGAAGGTAAACCCACGACAGATTTTGTGGATCAAAAACGAAACTTATGTTGCGTAAGCACAGAAAAAATTCGGGATATGTAAATCAAGATGGGTCAATAAATCTCGTTCGCAAGACTGATTACTTGATGGCTGAATAGATGGACATGAGGCCATAAAGTATCGTGCCACTTTAGTGTTCCTAGCCGTAAATTTAATCCAAGGATCACACCTTTCCATCGAAATTACATGCGGCCGGGTCTCACATATATAAAAAAAAACTAGCGAGGACTCACGTTATTATGCCAAAACCAGTGATACCGCGCAGTTTAAGGTCAATGAACTGAAGAGTTCAAATGGTTCAAATGGTTCAAATGGTTGTGGACGGAATAGAAGAAGCTTTCGCTTAACAGGCTTCCGTGTCTAGTAGCAGGGGATCACCAAATCCTCCAGGCAGGAACCTAGGTATGTTAACAATAAAAAAGGAAAAGAAATTGGTAAATCATAATGTGATGCTGTCCTTGGTCCTTAAGAATAGGTCAAGTTGCCTCTTGAAGGACTCCTGAGAAGTCGCTTGAACTAGCTCGGCCGGCAGCGAATTCCAGCTTTTGACAACTCTTAAGGAGTAGAAGTTGTGTCTACATTCCGTCTTGCTATGTTGTGTTTCCAGTTTCTGGGTGTTACCCCTTAGATTATTATTCGAACTAAGCTTAAGTAGGTGTTTAAGAGGATGTCCAGAAGTGTTAAGAATACTATAAGCCATTAGTAAATCACCTCTAAGACGCCTATATTCTAGTGGGTAAAGGTCTAGTGAACGGAGGCGTTCTTCGTAAGGCTTAGATTTGAGTCCTCGAACTGATTTCGTAGCTCGCCGTTGGATACGCTCCAAAGTGACCTTGTCCTTATGGAGTGAGGGGGAGTACTATGTTTCCGTACTCTAAATGGGGACGGATGAAACTATTGAAGATTGTATGGAAAGTTCGTCCGTCAAACTGTCCAAAAATGCGCTTCAACGTTACCAGTGCAAGGTTTGCTCGGAAGGCATTTTTGTCACAGTTAGCGTAAGACTTTAAGTCATGGGGCACCAGGACTCCTAAATCTTTTTCGACTTGGGATACTACTAGAGAGGAGTTTCCTAAGTTGTAACTGTAGTTTGCGACATGTCGCAGATGGACTACTTTACACTTTGAAGTGTTAAAGGTAAGTCCGTTATCGTCTGCCCAACTTTGAAGTCGCGTCAGATCCTCCTGAAGTGCCTGTGTATCGTCTTGGTTGCGTATCTCTCTCCAAAGTTTCACGTCGTCGGCAAAAAGTAGTAAGTCTGACGTTACCTGTTGAGGAAGATCATTTATGTAGATCAAGAAGAGAAGAGGCCCTAGTACTGAGCCCTGGGGGACCCCACTAGGACATTCCATAGCCTGAGATAAAGTGAAATTAACCCTAACCTTAAAGTGTCGATTTTTAGGTATGAAGTAAGCCAATCGATTAGAGGTGGTTTGATACCTAGTCGTTTGAGCTTGTTGATAAGACACAAGTGGTTAACCTTATCAAAAGCTTTTGAGAAATCAAGGTAAATGACATCAACCTTTCCCTTGCAATCGAGGATGCTTGTCCATCTGTCCACCGCAGTCAGCAGGTTGGTTATACAAGAGTAACCCTTCCTGAAACCATGCTGTTGGGGTGAGAAGAAATTTAAGGACAGTAGATAGTCATTTAAACCGTCGCATATCAGGGACTCCATGAGTTTTGAAGGTAATGACAGAAGAGCCACCGGCCGATAACTTGAAGGTTCATTGCGTCGACCACCTTTGAAAATTGGTGTGATGTGAGCCAACTTCCAGTTTTCCGGTAATTTGCCTCGGCTAAGCGAGTGTGAAAACATCACGCTAAGCGGCGTTGCCAGGATTGAGGCTGCCTCCCTCAGTATGGCAGGATGAACCATATCCGGGCCAGGAGAAGTGTCAAGTCTTAAGTGCTGCAATTTCCGGAACACCAAGTCAGCGCTTAGGTCCACTTCAGAAAGTCCTGTGGAGTTGGAGATGAGACTGTCGTCAATAAAGTTGATGTCAGCCGGTTGAAATGTTTGAGAGTAATGGGCCGCCAGAAGGTTAGCGGCGTCGCCATCGTTGTTGGTCGGGCCGTTAAGACCTAGCAGTTGAGAAACTCCTGTTTTGGCTTGACGAAGAGAGGCTGCATAACGGAATAGGCTTCTAGGGTTAGAGGCGAATTTGTCCATAAGCTTTGTTTGGTACTGAAGCCTGTCTTCTCTTATAGCCTTCGTGCATGTGTTCCTGATATGTTTGTATTGCCTATACGCTCCATCGTTATTAGTTCGTTTGTATTCCGCCCAACAGTGCCGTTTGCGGCTTAGGAGGCGAAGGGTACGGTTCTTGATTACTGTAGGTGGCTTGAAGCTTTTGGGAACCGTTTGAGGAACTGAATGGTCTGTAGCACATAAGAGCGTGTGCAGTAAGAAGTCCCAATGACCATCCACATCGATTTGAGGGTGAACATCCCAAACCACCTGTTGTAGATAGTCATGTAGAGCTGGGACATTCAGCCGTTTAAAATTCCAACGCAAATTATTGTTGGGATACCTTAGCTTAGTTTTGATGACAAAACTGAAGGCTATGACGGCATGATCGCTTTTTCCCAGAGGAGCCAGGATTGAGAGGTTGTCGACTAGGAATTCTTCGTTAGTGAACACACAGTCTAAGCGCGATGGTGTCGGACTGTTTCTCCAACGAGTTGCCGACCTCACATTTTCATATAAGCCCAAGTCATCGATGAGGTTGAAGAACCGAGCCTCAATTGAGTTGTCGCCTCCAGTGTACGTGTGTTCCGCGAAGTTGACTCTAGGGAGATTAAAGTCCCCTAGAATCAGGATGTGTACTGAGCCTCGACACGTCGTCGTTAGTGTGGATGGATGCTCCATCGATGGAATACCTATCGATATCCCTGTTTTTGAGTCCGTTGCACTCCCTTGTTTGTATATCAGTTTTTTTACTATCGTATTCCAAGTTAACTGACAACTTGTTCCGAAGACTTGTCAGTAGGACAATGATGTTACTCAGCAAGACTACGGAGTCTGTGTTGCACGTGACACACACCCACTTTTGCTCTGACTTGCTGAGTCTGTTGTAAGCAGTTGCTGTCAGATCTGTGCATGCTTCGTGGAACCAACCTTTGCAGTTGTCGCACTGCATGCCAGTTGTGACAGCAAAACGGCATCCCGGACGTTTGCATGAGTTTTTCATGACGGTGTTGAAGCAAATTATGTTATAGATGCTTGCAAGAGCCTAGGACCTTTTAAAAAAAGCACTAAAAAGCAGTTTTCATATGAAAGTGTGAGACCTTATCCGGTCTTTTCACAGTTTCGCTTACAAAACTGCTTTCTGTTACGCATCCACCTGCGGATATCCTGAGGTTTCGAACCCTCTGGGTTTTAAAAAGGACATTCACTAAGTTAGATACTACCATGTTCACCACAGTATACACATCCTTAGTGAGAACTAATCTAGAGAGCTGCGTTCAGGCTGCAAGACCCTGTTTAAAAGGTGAGTCGGACATACTACAAAAAGTACATAGGGCAGCTACCCATGCGATTCCGGAACTCCGGGGTTTATCATACAAATAGAGGCTTGAAAAGCTGGACCTCTTTACTCTGTCCTATCGCAGACTAAGGGGAGATCTAATTTCGATGTACAGAATACTGATAAATGATTTCGGACCTGACTTGTTCTCTCTCTTTCCTCCCACTAGATCGGGATATCTCAGAGGACATAGCAGGCGAGTAGAAAAGCCAAAAACGAACAGAATACCCGTGCCATACAGGTTTTCATACCGAGTCATCAATACTTGGAACCTGTTACCCGAAGCAGTGGTGTCCGCAGCTTCAAATGGCTCATTCAAGAGGAGACTAGACACTCATAGAAAAGGAATAACATAGGCCGTAGGTCTTCCGTACTTACTACACAAATCTGAATGTGAACCTGAATCATAATCTGAATCTGATCTTGGACACTGTCCCATTTGAATGACGGACCGTGGGGGGGGGCACAAAATATGAGCTTCTGTTTGTGATTTTAATCAAGTCGAGAGCTGGTAAAGAACCATCAACATGCTATCAACCCTCATGTTTAAGGTAAATCGGCAACTAATTTGTCAGAATTATGGTCCACGCTAATCAAACAGTATAGGGTTGTTGTAAGGAAGCCGTTAGTCCACTAGTTAATGTCTCGAATTCTTGTCAAATATTTGGAGTTGAGAGATTCTATGTTATTGAGGACTCGAGATCCATAATTACTTCATTATCTTACCATGCATTTTTGGATGAGAAAAGGAGACAGAAGGATTAAAAAGTAATCTACTGTTTACATCGTCCAATTCTTAAAGAACAAACTATACTAACTGTGAATCTGTGTTCACCATTATATTTCAAGATAACGAATTTCTATCGACAACTGTAGAAGCAGTACACATATGTCTATAAGATAGAGAATACTTGTCAAATGACATTTGGTTGTGAGCTCATAGACCAACTAAGTTGCGAGTAGTAAAACTCATGACTACTCTTGAAACGAACCTAAGCTAGCCCATTGACTTCATCAGTGGGACTTTCAAAAACCGTTGCTGATAGTGGATCGGGAAACCTCAACACAGGTTCAAGTGATTTCTTGTGTGATAATTAGAAATTGAATTTTTAGTTTGTTTGGAATAATGATACGCTGAAACATCGGTTTTTGTTTGATCGTATCGAGTTAACTTTAGTCGACTCATACCTGGTGGCTTTGATTCAGGCTTGGACGTAAATTCTTTGGCGCTCGTACTTTGTTGTTCCCTAAATAATTGTGTGTTGCTATTTGCACTGTTTGGTCTAGTTAGCAATTATTGGAAATAGTCAGTGTAATTGTCGAAATGAGGTTTGTAATCAGTTAGCTTTATTGAAGCGGAAAATTTGAGCGGGTTGTTGAATTATAGTCTACTTCGATATTAGTACTGCTCTAATGATATACCTAGACCTAATATTGTAGATTTGTCACGATGTAACTGTCTGATCTATTAAATCTTACGTGTAAGTCACATCATTGCCTACACTGATTAATCGTGTTATAACAGTCATCAATATATGGTGAAGAACACATTTAGGTTGGAGATAGAACAATACACTTATTATGGACAAGAAATTATGTTATATAAATATGGTCACACCTGCAAGACCGAGCCATGCCATCCGACAGAACTGTTCTCTGGGATTGTCTATTGAAGATGGATGTGTCTGAGAAGTTTATTAACATCCTAAAAGCCCTATATACAAACACCTCAGGCAGAGTGAGGGCATACAACCACCTCTCTCCATTGTTCCATTCGAGCAGTGCTAATTAGCAGTCAAACGCCATGATATCTCTTCACTTATATCAATACACGTGGATAACTACGGACACTCATTCGATCGGGAAAACGTAGAAATCATAGACAGAGGAAACTCCAAAAGCACCAGAGAATTTTTAGAAGCCTGGCATTCAGGTCAATCAGCAATCAACAAACATATTGAAATCAATCCAATTTATCAAACAATCAGGAAAATCATGCATAAATATAGGAACAAAAATCAAACCAATGGGAGACACAACCAAAGCAAAGAAGTAAACAATGATAAATTTAAGGTCAGTAAGAACCAATCAACATCGAGGTGCACAGAACAAGCTGTGAAACACATATGAAGAAATTCGAACACTTCACTTTTATCTGAAGTTTGTGCTGATGATGTCGTTCAGAAGAACGATGAAAGTTCTTCTAACAAACCATCCAGCTTAGAGAACAAAACTCTGTCAAAATCATCCACCTGAGCTACAAATCTTCTCCACCACCTCAAGAGTGAGGGCATATAACCACCTCTCCGAATTGTTCGATTCAAACAGTGGGGTTAGACAGAGTTGTTCAATCTCACTATTCCTCTTCAACTTTGCCATCGATGACATTCTGGAAACAGCTCTGATGGATGTAAGTAGTTGTCGTATGGATCTGTTGCCTGGAGAAAAAATTCTCGACCTTGAGTATGCGGATGATATTGTCTTACTGTGCGATAATGCCCAAGCCATGCAATTCGCACTTAATCAGTTGGCAATCAGTGTCCGTAGGTATGGTATGTGCTTTGCACCTTCGAAGTGCAAACTACTTCTACAAGACTGGCAGGATTCTAATCCTGTACTCATACCCTGGGTATTGAGCAGATAGAAGTAGTCGAGAAGTTCGCGTATATAGGTGACTAAATAAGTGCTGGTGGTGGCGTGTGTGATGAGATCAATGCACGTATAGTGAAAGCCAGAGTGGCTCATGCCAATTTGGGCCATCTTTGGCGCCTTCGTGATGTTAGTCTGACTGTAAAAGGTCGGATCTTCAACGCGTCGGTGAGAGCAGTTTTGCTCTGTGCTTGTGAAACCTGGTCTCTCCGAGTTGAGGACGTTAGACGACTCTCTGTGTTCGTTCATCGTCGTCTCTGAAGGGTCGCTGACATCCAGTGGCAACACCATGTTAGTAATGCAGAGGTTCGGGATCGTGTGTTCGGACACAGAGATGATAATGCAATTGGTGTCACCATCTTGAAACACCGACTTCAGTGGCTTGGACATGTTCGATGAATGTCGTCCCAGAGAATTCCTCGTCGTGCATTATTTGCCGACTGTGGGACTGGTTGGAAGAAGCGGAGAGGTGGTCAGTGCATGACATGGTGTCGTGGTATGAAAGAAAGCTGCAAAGGACTGGCTTCTGTCGGTCCTTCACGACTCCCTGGTTGGGGTCCGAGAGATGGTGCAACATAGCGGCTAGAGACGTTATCAGATATGGCTCAGAATAGAAGTCAGTGGCGATCCTGCTGTAACCTTCTTTCACTTTCTTCGTATGAAAAGGCTTGTTTCTTGCTTATCTGAAAGATTTCTTCTGATTTTACTTCTCCGTTTCCTCTATTATTACCTATATTATTATTATTACACTACCTTACACTAATCTGTTGGTTATTGTTCTTTTTTTATCTTCGAATTCTCATTGTTTTATGTGGCGCATATGTATTTGGTGCCCTCTTGTACCTATATTTATGTTTTCAAATAAATAGATATACAAATTCGCTCCGTAGACTTCTGTGTGATATTGAAATAATCGGTTTTCAAACAAAGTGTCGTTGTAGGTTGTGATCATTTGTGGGACGGCAAAATTCATCATCCACTTTCCAAGAAACTTTCTGACGACTTTTGTGACTGCAGTGACTCCTTCAACAAATATGTACTTAGTTTTCAATTAGGTGAAGAATTGATGTTATAGGATCTGATTTAAATGTACAGATCAAGGTAAACTATAGGTGAGCCTATGGTTCATTATGCTATGTTGTGCCTCTAATTTTTGGGTGTCACCCTCAATGTTTGTGTTGAGACTGAGCCTAAGTGGATATTTAAGGGGGTGTTCAAGAATGTTTAGATTTTATAAGTCACTAGAAGTTCACCACTAAGACGGCTATAATCTAATGGGTAAAATTAATTGATTTGAGATGTTCTTCATAAGGTTTGAATTTGAATCGTCGTGGCCCTCAGTCGGTTACGCCACAGGGTGTTCTTGTCCTATCGAAGTGAGGGCGGATACACTGTTTCAAAGCTCTAAATGTGGTTGAACAAAATTTTTTAAGACTAAGTGGGAAGTTTCACCGTTGAACTAGTCAAAAATTTTTATTAACATTACCAGTCCAATATTTGCCTGAGAGATATTTTTGTCTCAGCTAAGGTGCAACTTTCGATAGTAGGGTACCAACACTCCTAGATCTCTTGCAACTTGAGATATCTTTAGAGCAGAGTTACCCATGTTACATGCATTATCTGAAACACGTCTCAGATGGGCTACTCTACACTTTTTTTTTATCTGCCCGACTTTGAAGTTGGGTCATATCCTCTTGAAGTGCACCATATTCTCTCGGTTGCGAAATTCGTTTCGGGTGCTCATTTTATTTCAACTGTGTTATTGAAGAAATAGTTCTGTAAGTTTTCCCTCGGATAACCTTAACAATTATCACCCAAGGAACCATCTTAGCCGTCTACTGTTCTTCTTATATGTTGATGAATTACGACTGTTGCTTAGGTTGTCGACATTATTGTTGACATTATGATGTCAAATTCTGGAGAACAACAAGAACTGAGGTTGATCATTTTGATCTCAAAGCTGACATAGACGAATTAGTTAGATGGGATGGAGCCCATGTTTGATAAAGGATAATAACCCGCTTGAACATGTTTAGCGCGCGGGAACAATATTAGTGAAGTGTATTTCTAAGCTTCCTTACGAGCATAAAACTCCGAAATCTTTTCCCCTTGTCGTATCGTAGACGCGAGATGACCTTATTCTGGCATTTCGTATTCTTAATTGTGATTTGGGTGTTAATATGTCTTATCTTTTTGCTCCCTCCAGCACTAGTAGTCTCCGAGGTTATAGCAAGAAGGTTCACAAACCGTGATCTAATAAACTTAAAGTGAGGTCCCGTTCTTCTCATCGAGTAGTCAATGACTAGAATGCCTCACTCGAACCAAGTGGTATAAGACCCATCAGTGAATATTTCCAAGAAGAAGCTAAACCTTCACTGGAAGGCAAATTGTCAGGATTAACACAGGTTATATAACCTGCTATCCTTATTACTGAAGACTGATAACATGGTCATTGGATAATGAACATTTTGAAACCTGACTTCTAATAACTATGGTCTAGATTATATTCGAACACTTTGGGTGAGAAATAATAAAGTCTTTTTCGAATGTTTGAAATGTGTATTGAATGTTGAGACTGATTGTCCTTCGCAACTCAGTTTGCTTCAGATTCGAAATTCTGGGTAATGCCAAAGAAAGCTAAACGTGCTTTAAAGTCAATAGCGGATTACTTATTCCTAAGTAAAAGTGCACATGGAAGCATCTATTCTAAAAACAGACACAAAGGTTATTTTCATCCTTGCAACATAATTCCTAATAAATATATATACAGAATTCGAATATGTTACAAATTTACCTTTACAGATGTTGTTTTATTTCAACTCGCTTTATTCCCCATTTTGGTTTATCGGAACGCTAATGACACTCATAATAGAGGTAGATTCTTGAAAATATATTAATTAATAGCTTGATAACTTTGTAGTTCGAATACTTAGACCCCGTTTATAAAGTAATTAATACTGCCGTATTCGTCTTATACTCTGTTTTGGAAGGCCTTAGACTGTACCTTGGGTATGCTGGAAATTTGATGGAGCTGGTATTTCTATATCATTCTTCTAACGTTTTCTTTAGGTCCCTGAACTAGCTGGATCATGGTTACTGACTGTTTTGATACAACTTCCAGCTATTTCTTTCATGTTATTCAACTGTGATATGATTATATCATCATTTGAGAGAACTATCCATACAATTGAGTTTATAATGGTAGTCTTTGAGTCTTTGGTTGGATTTTTTGTTCTAAAACTTATGGTACAAATGCAAGCCCTAAAGTTCCATTCACATTTACGCTCTCGTAAGATTGAAAATTTTGAGAACAAATCTCTTGAATATCAGATGTGATTTTTGATAATAAATTTCGCCTTTTTACTTGGTTAGTCTAGACTCATTATAAACATTGTTTTGGTATCTAAGTCCTAGATTAGTGCGGATTACTTCATCATCACTCATTTTCAGTTACTTTACTGCAAGCAATTAAGTGAAGCATTTACTAAAAGTCCCGTTTTTTAAAATCTGCAGTAACAGCGCTAAAGGTAGCGCACGAGATTGAAATTTTTAGATCTATCGGAAACGTACCTTAGTAGCTACTAATGAACCAGTGCTTGAAGGATGTAGTGTATTAAAATTAAAATACAATGCACAATGGTAGTGCGCAGAGAAATTGTCATTTCACACAGACACCAAATAGTAACGGTCTATGGATAATTAAAAAAAGTCAACCAACGTTTACTGGTTCTTAAAATATTTCTACGAAGTATCACTTTCTCCTTAAGTTGTTCATTCTCAGGAGCCAATTTTACCTTCTGATGTAAATCTTATTTGTGGACCAGCAGACGATAAAATATTTCTCTATATTGATTCTTCAAATTGAACATTTCGAAAGAGTTTCAGATTTTCGTCAGAGACTTTAATTATCAGAAGAAAATCCACCTAATCTATATATCATAATTTAGGACGAAGAATATTCGTAAGTTATCTTTTCCTTGATCACACATTACGGAAAAAGTTTAGTTGCTCCTTATAAATGTTTTCAGAAGGTCCAGCTACCGGATTGTTATCTAATTATTCGGAAGTATTAAAGTAGTGCTTATTCTCGTAGGTTGGTTGACTGTTCAGATCCGATGGTCCAACACAAGAGACCATCATCGAGGCATTTCAAGGTGTTTGTGGATGACCATAGTACTAATATGCGTTATCATTATTAGTGCTGTAATGTGGTTTCACACCGAATCACAACTTGTACCAACTGGACAGTAACTTCATACAGATTGTGTGATGGATGGAATGGTAGCTGCAACAAATGTACAACGCTTTACTCTCATTGAAATCAAATTTGCCATATTACTGATTGGATTACTGAAGCTGGCTTGTAGCTCAACTCTATTTTTTTACGAGCACTATCACTTCAACGATAAAGACAGTAGGTAAGTTGGCTTGTGCTAACCCTAGCAACTATTATTTCTGTCAAGATCATGTTCCTCCATGGAAATGTTGATACTAATTATTTGGATAGTATGTGCAACCTGACGATCATTCGGAGACAAGAGGAAATCCACCCTAATTTTATTCTACCGTGACTATTGAGCCGGAAATGGTTAATCGTCAATGAAAAATAGATAAATCATTTTCGTGCACAAACCGTTAATAGAAATGAGGAACGGTGAAATAAGGTCACCTCGTGATCTGTCTTAAAACAAATGGAAATATCTGAGAATTTCAATCACTTCTCATAGCAGAGGTTTAAAAGTTCTGCTATAAAAAACAGAATACTAAATTTTGAATACACTACTGCGTCTCTGCATCACTCTAATGCAAAAAAATTGATGATCTAAATAACTTTTATAACTTATTTGGAATTTTACAGTCATAGGTCCATGTAATTTCATTTTAAATAGGTCTATGTGTCTTAAGCTTGGGTATTTCTCTTTTCTTTCCGATTATTGTAAATGCAAGCCAGATAAAAAATTTGTTATAAAGGATAATTTTTTGCTCATAAACCTGAACAGGTGCTTAGCACCAGAGTTCATGCTTCTGGTATATTTATCAAAGTATGCTGATATTGATAATAGGGAGATTATTATCTTGAACGAATGAAATAAAATGGTAATACCGTACGTTATTTGAAAACATTTAGCCTTGAAAATATCATTTTCAAGGGACATTTGCAAGTCTAGAACAGCCACTCACCATTTAGTTCCGCACTGTATTTATTATTCTAAAAGGATTTTATTTTTCTGTTGTTGCTGTTAACTATTATGGTTGATCAATCTCTTTTAACGTATGTGCATCTCGACCACACTGTCATTCTACTGGCTAGCAGTAGAATCTATGACATCCCTCTTGTGTTATCTGGGACTTGCCAGCTGGTTATGCATGGATGCCTGTATTGATACTAATGCCAGGACTCGAACACAGCAGCTTTCACTTCAAATGGTCAATGAGTTATCCATTGATCAAATGGGTTCAGATAGTCACTAGCCTATACGGCAAGGATATATGTCTGTTTCATTATTTAAAACACTAGGATGCAAGGGCATCCATCTGCCGAGTTTTGATCTGGACAAAATGCACTTCCTTGATTCTATTGCTACCTTTGTCCAAATTTACCTTATAATGATATACTTGTGTAAGTCATTTGATTTCTGATAATGTCTTAAATACTTCATTTTTGACGATTGATCAAAGGTAATATGAGCTTTAGTATCCATTAAAATCCTTTAGAGCTGAATTCTCATCTATGAATGGCAGTGAAGCAGATAACGGAACTCAGATTTTCTACTTGGAGTATCATCATACCTTCAAATTCGGCATTTAAAATATGTTAAGTCTCTTCGAAGAAATAAAAATTACCAAAATAATATCCATCAAAAGCCTTATAATATATAACCAATGTGATTAATACGTACCAAGCGTTGGAAACGAAAAGTGCAAAATCACAAACCGATATCCACAAGTCAAATTGGTGAGACTATAATTTATGGACGACCTCTAAGCGACGATAAAGTGATCTTTAGAGTGTCCGCCTACTTACTAGGGCTAAATGAGGGTAATAAATCAGTTTGGAAAATAACGATTAGGATTCACAGTTGATGGTTAGGGTTAGGAGTTAGATTTACGGCTTTTCATCACAAACTGACATCAGCTAAAATGCCAAGACGCTATTTGGCCAAATGGGTGAGTGAATTTTACGCCAAAATCTAAGACCTATTATCCTAAATCTGATTGGTTCGTCCATAAATTATAGATTCCCGCAATATAAACAGGAACTTTGATTTTTCATCATTTTTGTACCTACTCAACATTATCAAGGAAAAGGCTATTGGTTTATCAACTTTTAGAGTCTTGGGTATTAATTTGACGAAATTCCGTTATTTACTTTCTTACACTTTACAACCAATCATTTCAAAGATGAGGAATATTTTCCATTCGGTTAGATACCGATTAAAATTTCATGACATTGTATTTGGTCATAGGTCTATTTAAGTGTCTAATTTTGGCCTAAAATCCACCTACATAGTTGAGGTTTATATCCGGTGATTATTTAATGTAGTGTTGACATTACGTAATAATTTGTGATTTTATAGCTTGTTAATTGATATAATAAACCTATCAAATGACTATGCTTGATACTTTGTAATTTATCGAACACTTAGTGACTTGGTAGCGAAATAAAAAAATTATAAATTTGAAATATATACACATATTTGACAGCAAAAATATGTTTTTTGGCAAGAATTTTTTAGACTAGACCAGCTTGTTTTTTTTTTAGTTTCGTTATTTGTCGCCTGGATACTACGTTGGTTGTTATGCAATGATTTAGCTGCTCATACTGAGGTAAATGAAAGATAAACACACCATACTATTAACAGCTCATATGAAGGATAGATAGTCATTAGGGATATCATTATTGGCCGGATACCATCAGTAACAGCCTCCTGTGGGAGGGAACAAACCAGCTTCCAGCTAAAGAGTAACTTAGGAAAAGATGATGGAAATGGATAAGACATACATTATGGAAATCACCAAACTGCATAACGAGACAAGCGCTAATTTGAACTGCTAAAGGGAAGCGGAAAAGAGGAAGTCCAAAGAAGACATTACGTCGGGAAATAGAAGCAGATATGAAAAGGATGAATAACAACTGGAAAGAGCTGGAAAGGATCACTTGGAACAGAGTTTAGTGGAGAGTGCTGGTAAGCAGCCTATATTCCTTCACGAGGAGTAACAGGCTTAAGTAAGTAGTAAGTAAGGGATATCATTGCCATTATAATGACTCATATTTGCTACAGCAATACAGCTGAATATGATTACCTCTGATCTTCTAACAGTTAATACATTCACGACGCAAAAATACGGAATATGGTACAATATCTTACTTGTTTAAGTTACTTAGTTTTGGAACATCTGTGTTATCTAAAACAGATATGTTAGATGAACATAACTGCATATTCCAACGCTTTGCACATGAATCTTCCAAATACTCCCTTGTTTAGTTCTGTCTATCTGTATATTCTTTAATCATATTCCACTACTATATTAATATATAAATACTTGATACACGTTGTCTAGTTGATACTCTGGACAGTTTAAATTTATTTAAATAAAAATCGGATTAGGTCAGTCTAATGCAGTCCTGAATTTATTTCACTACAATACAATTACTAGCTGTTCTATTGCCAGCGTTATTTCTGTTCTAATGTGACTGCTGATGATCCTAAATGACTTTGTCGGTATAAATCTAATTCAATTACAAAAGGGTCTAAATTTGGGATTATTCCAACACTACTATTATTGTGGTCCAATTGTGTTCACTCAGTTCTATTATACTTTGATTGCTTATTACTAGTGTACATGCTAATTAATTCAATCACTTAAATATATACTCAAGAATATTTATATTTTATTAGTAATGGTTGTTCAGGTCTTTCCAGTTTTGTTTAAAACTAACTGATCAGTCTCTTTTTGTCATATGTGCATCCTATGTGGATTGCCTTAAAATTGCCATGAAGTTACAAGCGTTATGAGCGGAGATGGATGGTCGCTAGCAGTAGGATCGAGGTTGAGCGTTTCATCCTATCTTGAACTCGTCAGTTGGTTGTCCCTGCAACCCAGATTTGATGTTCAGTCAATCCTATTATACTTCGATCATTTATTACTACTGTATATGCTAGTTAATTCAATTACTGAGGTGTATACTCAGGAACACTTATATTCTAGTTCTTACTTCATTCATTTATTCCCGGTCATCGAGTATGAAGATAATGAACATAACATCAAGTTCCATTTGAAATCAATTATTAGCTACATGTTTTATGGTCATTCAATAAAAAGATTAGATGATTGACTTGGACGTACTCATATGACTTTTTTTCACTGAAGCTTTAATACATTGACAAGTTGTACTTTAGTTCCACCCAAATAATCATCCAATTATTGTGCATAATTAATAATTAGGTATTGATTCAAAACAATGAAGTCACCTCTATAGTGAAACAATATATCATTGTCTATCCAGTGATTTGCTAAATTAAGCATTACT
Organism: Schistosoma haematobium; assembly: GCF_000699445.3. Taxonomy (NCBI): domain Eukaryota; kingdom Metazoa; phylum Platyhelminthes; class Trematoda; order Strigeidida; family Schistosomatidae; genus Schistosoma; species Schistosoma haematobium. The sequence continues at coordinate 110,618 of NC_067199.1, read as the reverse complement.
ATATATTAGAAAAGGCTCATACATTCACGAAATTAACTAAAGTGATTTTATTACAAGTTACTTTTAATCAAAAAGCTATTCAGAGTTACAGATGACTAGACAGACTAAATTTCTTTCAATTGATGGCCACTAGACGTTGATTTTTATCCCAAACGCAACAACAGATGCAGGAGAAGACGACCAATGTGGCAGCAGCCTCAGCAGCAGTAGGTCTCAATATACACAAAGGGAAAAGCAGGATTCTCCGATACAACACAGAATGCACCAATCCAATCACAATTGACGGAGAAGATTTGGAAGATGTAAAAACCTTTACATATTTAGGCAGTATCATTGATGAACAGGGTGGATCCGATGTGGATGTGAAGGCGCGGATCGGCAAAGCAAGAGCAGCATATTTACAACTGAGGAACATCTGGAACTCAAAGCAACTGTCAACCAACACCAAGGTCAGGATTTTCAATACAAATGTCAAGACAGTTCTACTGTATGGGGCAGAAACCTGGAGAACTACGGAAGCCATCATCTAGAAAATACAGGTGTTTATTAACAGTTGTCTACGCAAAATACTTCAGATCCGTTGGCCGGACACTATTAGCAACAACGTACTGTGGGAGAGAACAAACCAGATCCCAGCGGAGGAAGGAATCAGGAAGAAGTGCTGGAAGTGGATAGGACACACATTGAGGAAAGCACCCAACTGCGTCACAAGACAAGCTCTCACATGGAATCCTCAAGGCTGAAGGAGGAGAGGAAGACCAAAGAACACATTACGCCGAGAAATGGAAATAGACATGAGAAAAATGAACAAGAATTGGATGGAACTAGAAAAGAAGGCCGAGGACAGAGTGGGTTGGAGAATGCTGGTCAGCGGTCTATGCTCCATTGGGAGTAACAGGCGTGAGTAAGTAAGTAAGTAAGACGTTGATTTTACTACAATGAAACTGCGTTAATTTATTAGTCCCATGTCTTGACATAGATAATCTTATTTTATTTTTTAGTAATTACCCTCTGTTAAATAGAATGATACATCAGGATTAACTGAGATTAGGCATATGTAACACTTAACTTTACAGTCTATGGAAACTCAATTTGTATTCATATATGAATGGAAATACTATTAAATAATATTTAAAGGAAACACGGCTGCTGAAATCCTAGATAAACCGATTTCGAAATCATTGAATAAAACATTCTACTCAGCTAAGCTCTGAATCGTTCTCTCTAACCGACCTACCATTCTGGGGGGTGTTGAGGAAAAACTTCCACTTTGGGCCACATCAATGTGCATATATAAATTTACTTGCTTATGTGGGGCAAGTTACATAGGCCGCACGAAGCGATCATTATTCAAACGCATCTCGGAACATTATCCGACCTCGCTCTTAGAAGGGGAACGTAAAACAATCACTAGTCCGATACAGGAGCACATGATTAACTGTGGACACATCGCTCCAAAGGACTCTTCATTTAAGGTAGTCTACAGAGTCAAAGGAACTGGATCGATGGGGGTAGAATCAATATTTTATGCACCGCAAAGGCATTGTGAATCCACAAACTCAGGCCTGAACTTTGCGTGCAGAAACGATTTGTTCAACCTCTCATCGTTCCTTGGCCCTAATTCCCTTAATGAATATGTTTCTAGGTGTTTTTTTCTGCACTCATTATTATCAATATTTTTAAATTACTATTTTGCACTTTCAACTCTAATCATTTATTATTATTACCTTTTACAAGTTTTCTTGATTATCATTCAGTTTATTATTATGACCTTTATCAGAATGAGTTTTGTGGAGATTTTAGGAAATTTCACAGGTTGAAATCATGAGTCAATTGAAGCTAGATTTCAACCTGTGAAATTTCCTAAAATCTCCACAAAACTCATTCTGATAATAATCAACTGCTAACTAGTGACTGACTTCAGGAGAACCTCCTGGAGTTCTAGTGAGAAGCCGTCACCAGTGGAGTTCAACCATGTCTGTTGTGAGATATCAGCTCACTGAAGACAATGGTGTTCGGTGGCGCAACTTCGTGGATTGGTTGAAGTTAGACATTAACACCGCTGGATGCCGGCTCAGTGGTCTAATGGTTAAGTGCTCGCGCGCGAAGCCAGTAGGTCCTGGGTTCGGACCCCGCTGTGTGGGGGCGGGTTCGTAGATGCGCACTGCTGAGGAGTCCCGTACTAGGACGAAACGGCCGTCCAGTGCTTCCAGGTTTTCCATGATGGTCTAGCTTCAATTGACTCATGATTTCAACCTATTATGACCTTTGTTGTTTTTCGCTTTTCTTCATATCTGTCGACTGGACTATTATCTGACCCATAAATTCTGTTTTTCCCTTACCCCTTGATTAGTACGTTAACCTCATTTGTTATTTATTGTCGAATCCATTTTTTGTGATACAATCCTTTCTATCCTTCTATAGACAGATATTTTCCATATCTAACTATATATACGAATGTACAGCTTAAGTAGATGATTTCGTCGAAAAGAAAATTTTCTTCACTGAATTCTCTTTTATTAAATAATAATGACGTGAAGATAATCGGAAATAGGGTAAATATAAAAGTGTACTCAATATCTTTCTAGTTATGCACCTCTAACAATCTGGAGTTCTAGATAGAACAATAAGAAGGATTGATCTGAAAAATATAACGTATCTGTGCCATATATTTTGAACAATCTAATCATACACATACATATTGAGATGTTTACAAAACAAAATCCAAATAAATATAGTGCTAATGGTAAATAAAGGAGTTTAAAACGTTGATATAATATGTAAAAAAAAACAGGAAGTTGTAACACCACCCTATGTTGTACAATAGTTCAGAGATTACCAAGTCAGATTCAAGGTTTCGGAAAATTGTTTCTATACACATAAAGGGAGTTTGTAATTCCGAATAGCCAATGTATATACAAACCGAAAAATTCAACTTCAACCATCCTTATACCATATTTGTTGTCAGTTGTGTTGATGTCAGCCGTATGATCCATTCCGACTATTTGTTTTGCTAGTGATGAACATAGTTTTCTAATTTTTATGTTCATCGGAATATTTGACAATAAGTGATTGTGAATCCATCTCGACATGTATCCCATAACTGTTTGTTTCATTATTCAATTACTTTTCTTTGTGTATGTTTCCACACAAACATTTGGTAATAGAGGACTAACAGCGAGAATTATGGTGAGGTAAGAATCTGATAGTTCAATATGATACACAATAACCACGACAATAGGGTATTTATATTTCATCCAGCTTTCTATTACGTTAAGGATAAAGTGTTTTTACATTAAATAACGTGGTCGGTAGTAAAACGGACACCAATAGTAATGACTGTATGAAAGAATAAACAATACTGGACGAAGTCGTAGACTAAGAATGTTTGAAATAATGACATGACTTGCAACTTAAAAGAAGATAAACAATGAATACACGTAAGCCATTAAGACCGATTGTGAGCTATGTCGCCTAAAATTCGCAAATACTAGTCAGCATTTCATTAAAATCACGAACCACTATTGGAAATCTGGAAGGATTGGACTCCCGATTCGTTCTAGTTTGATGATTTTCAGGTGTATGCATCCACGACTGCACACGGACTAATTGCATTTAGGCCCTACTGTCTCGCATGGGAATGTCTAAACTCTAAATTACTGATCAGGGATCCAACGGTCTTAATGTCTTATCTCAGTCAACGCATGACATCGCGCGATCATCTTCAGTAGGTAGCTACCTCACAACCAACAAGGATTATCTCCACTGGTCAGGGCTTCTAACTAGAACTCTGGGATTTACGTTTTGAAGCTAGTCACTAGCAACGAGTACCACACTTGAACTAAACGTATATCTATTGTTTTTAGGTTTTCAATCGTCGCTTAGCTAATGTTAACTCTTGATTTAAACCGTAAAAAATTCTATAATCTCCAAAAATATTTGATTAGTTCCTTGAATTATGCGAAACAACTTCATTTTCAAAGACTTTTATATCTAATACTTGAGTATGTCCGACTGTAAACTATTACAAGTAAAATATTACTCATAAATACGACAGTACTTTTTGAAAAGATTATATCACTGAAAAGTTTCTTAGCTGAGGAATCCTCATTCTTTCAAATTATTCGTCGGCTTTCAATCCATAATGATTGGTTGTTTAACAGATTCGTTGTTGATGAATAAACTGGTTGGTTTTATTTCGATAGTATAACAGTGATTGACTGAAAATGGTGGTCTAAATCAAATATTTGGAAGAATCTGATCTACGCAAATCTGTGAGGTTGGTATTAGCTTGACAATATAGATCTCTTCAGGATAGGAGAAATGTGGTGAATAATGGTGAGCAAAATCACGAAGTATGTGCTTTGGAAATACTGGCGGAGAAAAAGTAAAGAAAGAGTAAAGAAACACAAGGTTAAAATGTTGAAACAAACAAGTGATTTTAACATTGAGGAAAGTAAATATGTAACTCGATGAAGAAAATCCTCATTTAGGAATATTGAGTCACTTTCTACTCAGAATTAGTCATTCTGTGACCAAGTAAACTTCATAGGTGACATAGTCAGCTAGGAAATAATTAATAAAAAGAAGTATTTTAAAGATACCGTGGTGTGTGCTATTGATGTCGACATATAAGTAGTATGTATCATCAATAAGTGAAATGCCTGGCGGTTTAAGGTTACGATCAAAGAAAAAAGAACGAGAACAGGGAATGATTGCTGTGGAAATGAAGGAACAGTGAAGTCTAAGACGATTAATTGACGTTTGTAAAGGGAACAGTCAATTTTGAGACAATTGATGAACGTTTTGCAAATTAAGTATTCACGGTTTGGTTCTCAGATTTTACTAAGATGTTCTGTAGTTTTATGTACAAACACATTCGTTTGTCCCCAATTGTGTTCTTGTTTTACATAATACCGCTAATGGGTCCCAAATGCAACAACATTAGTAATAAGCAACAGACACACTTAAATGATTTTGAGTATTCCGTTCATGTCAGTTACTCTTCACGTAATAAAATTTCCGAAACCAATAAATCTATGAAAGTCTAAAGTCGTAGTAAAGCTAACTACCAGTCTTCTATAATAAAAACGTAGTAGTGTTAGTTCTCGCTGTTACATCCGCATCGCTCGTTACTTTTGTTTGACAAAACGAGTAACTACTGTAATACTCACGACGCGATGTACGATCACGGAAGATTGGTACAAACGAAGATCTATTAACGTCAAAATACAACGAAGACTCTCGTTGAAAATACACTCATTGATATATTGGTTGCACATCCATTCTGATTATTAATTAGAAAGAAATCATATTTATGGAAAATACCCAGAATTATAACAAGTTACATTGAAATGGTGGAGAAGATTTGTAGCTCAGGTTGAATATTTAGTCGGAGTTTTATTTCCTGAGCTAGATGGTTTGGTTGCGGAAGAAGTCGGAGTTTACCTGAAGTTTTCGCTGGTGATTTTGTTCAGAAGAACAATGAATGCTCTACGACAAAACCATCCAACCTAGAGGACAAAACTCCACCTAAACAAATGACATACTGGATATAGTTTACGTTAATTTAATGCAAAGAATATCTTGAACAAACATTTTGATAAACGTCGCATTGAAATAAATCAATGTTAAACTGAATAAAATAGCATACTCAAAATAAAACAAATATTACACTGAATAATCGTCATAATGAATTAAAAACGGAAGTGATTTTAAACAGGAATCACAATGAGCAATGATGGATAGTGGCTGGCAGTGGAATCCAGTACGCGCGTTTCGTCCTATTTGGGACTCGTCAGCTGGATGTACCTGCATCTCAGAGTTGATGTTTACTCCGGTACTCAAATCTAGTATGGTTCGCTCCAAAGTCTATCACGTTATTTACTTAGCTACTGAGTCCTGTTAACCACTTCCTGGTGCAATGGAATGAAGTTTAAATTCACTTGATATTGAGCGAAGAAATTTCTTTTCAATTAGTTTTTCATCATGGCTCTACACTAATATATATATATATATATGTTTTACAATAACAATATAATACTCATCGAGTGGATACGTTACGTAATAATAATTACATAATGACATTTAAATTAACATTCAGTAATTGGAAGAGAGAGGATTATTAATATTCAAAGTAATCAAGAAGTTGCTATGTTGCGTAATATAAGAAACAAAGAAGGAATAGAATTTTACCGGATGGTCAATAGGATAGTAGTTACGTAAGAATCAAGAGATGAATGTTGAGAAGTTATAAGGCTCAAAAGCGATAGAAACAAAATTACAAAATTTTTTTTTTTTTTAAATTAAAATAAAAATGGAAGAAGCATGAAAAATAGTTCTTCTGACGGAAATGTTATACTGAAGGCCAGGGTAGAGAAAGTGGTTGTACGAATTTCTTTTGGATGCAAAGGTCAGGTTTGTGAACATGGATTGCGATGGCTTCCGCAATGTGCAAGGGTGATTGTACTTTTAAGTGGTCCATTTTCCAGTTTTGCAAGGAAAATATTAGCCAGTAGACGGCCCAATGGTGATCCCATGGCGACTCCATCTAGTTGTCTATAGTATTCATTGTCAAATCTGAATTGGACGTTCATAGTTCATCTAAGAATTAACTGTTTTATCGCGCATGCGGGAATCGGGGTTTCCATGCGTCTCGCCGTCAGTTCATTGCAAAAAAGATGGACCACTTAAAAGTACAATCACCCATTTACCAACTTATTATCGCTATGTAGATGATACCTTCATAGTATTAGAAAAAGAAAATGATAAGCATAATTTACTTAATATATTTAATAACGTTCACCCATCAATTAACTTTACATCAGAAGATGAACAAAATAATAGCATATCTTTTCTAGATGTCCAACTAACTAGAAGAACAGATGGAACTATAAAAAGAAGAGTACACAGAAAGTCAGCAGCTGGTCAATACACTCATTTCCACAGTGCAGTTCCAATCAGATACAAAAGGAACTTAATAAAGATCTTGACACATCGTGCTAGAATGATCTGTTCTGAAGACACTATTGAAGATGAATTGAACAATATTCGGAACCTACTCAGTCTGAATGGGTACCCAATGAAATTCATCGAAAAACATATGACGGAGAAGAAAACAAGGACAAAAATACCCACTGTCCCCAAGAAGGTATTATTCATAAAACTACAATTCATAAATGACACCATTGAAGAAGTCATGACTCAGAAACTACGTAGAGCGGTACAAAAAACATTTAATGCTGCCAAATTAAATGTCATCTTCTACAACCACCCGAAAATAAGAACATCCATTAAAGACAGACTTCCTGAATTCGCCAAATCTATGTGTATCTATCGTTTCAACTGCTCCTGTGGAGCCAGTTATATTGGGCGTACAATTCGACAGGTCCGTCACCGCATTACAGAATATCATCCAACATGGCTAAGCAAAGGACAGGTGAAAGTGATTAAAAGTTCTATTCTCTCTCACTTGGTTGACACAGGTCATCAAGTCGAAGTGAATAAAGCTTTTAAGGTTATCTACAATATTCCATCAAATCTACCACATGGTTTACGAGTGCGCCTTTTGCACATTGCGGAAGCCATCGCAATCCATGTTCACAAACCTGACCTTTGCATCCAAAAGAAATTCGTACAACCACTTTCTCTACCCTGGCCTTCAGTATAACATTTCCGTCAGAAGAACTATTTTTCATGCTTCTTCCATTTTTATTTTAATTTAAAAAAAAAAAATTTTGTAATTTTGTTTCTATCGCTTTTGAGCCTTATAACTTCTCAACATTCATCTCTTGATTCTTACGCAACTACTATCCTATTGACCATCCGGTAAAATTCTATTCCTTCTTTGTTTCTTATATTACGCAACATAGCAACTTCTTGATTACTTTGAATATTAATAATCCTCTCTCTTCCAATTACTGAATGTTAATTTAAATGTCATTATGTAATTATTATTACGTAACGTATCCACTCGATGAGTATTATATTGTTATTGTAAAACATATATATATATATATATATATATTAGTGTAGAGCCATGATGAAAAACTAATTGAAAAGAAATTTCTTCGCTCAATTCGTTCGTTCTTTATTTACCAAATGGCAAAATGGGAATTTTCACTTGATATTTTTTACTTGAATCTTCCCAATGATGTTTAGGGCTTCAGTTGATCAGTCTCAAGGCAATATGTACAGTATGCACATATTGCCAATAAGGCTGATCAAACTGTTTTCGAATTCAAAGTGTACAAATATGAAATGAACACATTTATAAAATAAGAATAATACAAACTCTAGTAAAGTAATAATGAATTAATATACTAATCAGTTTGTTTAACATCAACCAGTATTTAATTAATACAGTGTTAATGTGCAGTTTCTGTATGTCTGAATAGGGTTTAATTCATTCAAATTTATGAGGAACTATCAAGTATCTTATTCATTTATAATAATTCTAAAAAATAGGCGTTTGATGACTGATGAATTGATTAGCTAAATAGAGTATGCAATACTGACTACTGAATATAGTATATTCAAGCATTATTAGCAGTTAGAGAATATGAAGCAGTCACCTTAATCTATTCACTCACTAGTAGGTTTTCACTTACTATAAACATACGAGATCAAACTAAAAATGTATAAGTATGAAGATCAGTTTATTCTAAGACTATAATGACTGACATTGATTTAAATATATTTTTTTACATGCAACTTATTTACTTACTTACGCCTGTTACTCCTCGTGGAGGAGCATAGGCCGCTTACCAGCATTCTCCATCTAACCCTGTACTGGGCAATCCTTTCCAGCTCCTTCCAGTTCCTATTCATCCTTTCCGTATCTGCTTCTATTTCCCGACGGAATGTGTTCTTTGGCCTCCCTTTTTTCCGTTTCCCTTCAGGATTCCAAGTTAGGGCTTGCGTCGTGATGCAGTTTGACGATTTGCGTAATGTATCTCCTATCCATTTCCACCGTCTTTTCCTAATTTCTTCTTCAGCTGGAAGTTGGTTTGTTCTCTCCCACAGAAGGCTATTGCTGATGGTATCCGGCCAATGGATGTTGAGTATCTTGCGTAGACAACTATTTATAAATACTTGCACCTTCTTGATGATGGTTGTTGTAGTTCTCCACGTTTCAGCTCCGTACAGTAGAACTGCCTTGACGTTGGTATTGAAGATTCTCACTTTGATATTGGTTGACAGTTGTTTTGAGTTCCATATGTTCTTCAATTCTAGGAATGCTCTCCTTGATTTGCTAATCCTCACCTTTACGTCTGCATCTGAACCCTTACATGTAACTGATTAATATATATTTCAACAATCACAGTGCCCTTTCTTGATAATGTTTCAAAGACCGTTTCAAAAACCATGGTGTCTGTAATAATGTTCATTCTGGTGTTAACAGATACTTGCCGACTAATGTATGTAACAGTTATGCCTTGTGACGAACAAAATAGTATGGTCATTATTGAATCCTATGGCAAACTAATTTTCGTATAAGTAGATCAATATTGTTTTAAAATCATCTGATTATAGGACACTGGTAACCGGTACTGAATAGATTGTAAGTAGTAAATAATACAATTGAAAGTTACCAACTATCATTGAAAACATTTTGCTTTCATTTGTGATCTCTGTTATTCATTAATTTAATGATGAGTGATTCACAATCACATTAGTTTGATTGAATATTATGTGAATATATATAAGAGATTAATTTACTTTGTATGTTTAATCGGTCGGTTAGTTGTTCTCTATTTTGAAATTTGTTCATTTGAGATAATTGAAAACAATTAGTCCCTATGATGAATGTCGATAAAACAATGAGAAGACGAAGTTTATCAGAATTATGTGATGATAGATTTGCTCAATACATTTCGAACAATCTGATCACACATAATATACATGGTAAGAACATTTTTATATGAAAAATAAAAGGTCAAGTAAAGAGATTAAAAGTAAGCCGTAACGAAGGAAATCGAAATAAAGTACATAAAAACAATCTGATAACCACTCTGGATAATAAATCAGTATTACCAGGATAGGTAATACTGGAAAGAAGGACTCCTGATCAAAATACCGAGGAAAGGCGATCTCAGCAAGTGTGATAACTACAGGGGCATCACTCTTCTCTCAATACCGGGAAAAGTCTTCAACAGAGTATTGTTAAACAGGATGAAGGACTGCGTAGACGTCCAACTTCGTGACCAACAGGCAGGATTCCGTAAGGATAGATCGTGTACAGACCAAATCGCAACTCTACGGATCATTGTGGAACAATCAATTGAATGGAATTCATCACTCTACATCAACTTCATTGACTACGAAAAGGCATTTGATAGCGTGGACAGACCAACACTATGGAAACTTCTTCGACACTACGGCGTGCCTCAGAAGATAGTCAATATCATACAGAACTCATATGATGGATTACACTGCAAAATCGTGCATGGAGGACAGTTGACAAAGTCGTTCAAAGTGAAGACCGGTGTTAGGCAAGGTTGCTTACTCTCACCCTTTCTCTTTCTCCTGGTGATCGACTGGATCATGAAGACGTCAACGTCTGAAGGGAAGCGCGGGATACAATGGACATCTAAGATGCAGTTGGATGATCTAGACTTCGCAGACGATCTGGCCCTTCTATCCCAAACGCAACAACAGATGCAGGAGAAGACGAACAGTGTGGCAGCAGCCTCAGCAGCAATAGGTCTCAATATACACAAAGGGAAAAGCAGGATTCTCCGATACAACACAGAATGCACCAATCCAATCACAATTGACGGAGAAGATTTGGAAGATGTAAAAACCTTTACATATTTGGGCAGTATCATTGATGAACAGGGTGGATCTGATGCAGATGTGAAGGCGCGGATCGGCAAAGCAAGAGCAGCATATTTACAACTGAGGAACATCTGGAACTCAAAGCAACTGTCAACCAACACCAAGGTCAGGATTTTCAATACAAATGTCAAGACAGTTCTACTGTATGGGGCAGAAACCTGGAGAACTACGGAAGCCATCATCTAGAAAATACAGGTGTTTATTAACAGTTGTCTACGCAAAATACTTCAGATCCGTTGGCCGGACACTATTAGCAACAACGTACTGTGGGAGAGAACAAACCAGATCCCAGCGGAGGAAGGAATCAGGAAGAAGCGCTGGAAGTGGATAGGACACACATTGAGGAAAGCACCCAACTGCGTCACAAGACAAGCCCTCACATGGAATCCTGAAGGCCAAAGAAGGAGGAGAGGAAGACCAAGGAACACATTACGCCGAGAAATGGAAATAGACATGAGAAAAATGAACAAGAATTGGATGGAACTAGAAAAGAAGGCCGAGGACAGAGTGGGTTGGAGAATGCTGGTCAGCGGTCTATGCTCCATTGGGAGTAACAGGCGTGAGTAAGTAAGTAAGTAAGTATTACCAGGATAGGTTAAGGGTAAGAACAAATTGTTTTTGAACACATAAAGGGGGTTTCAGTTTCCGTATAGCCAAGGCTTCAATAAACCTGAGTGTACGTCCTTGAAGGCTTTTGTACAACGCAACAAATGCTGATTTGATATCAACCTTATAACCCGTCTCGATCAAATGTTTCGCAATAGAGGAGGATGTCTGTCTATCCTGTGATTTTATTTGACCATCCAACGTGCTATATATACAAAGCCAACATGAACAGGGCAATATCTTAATTTTCATAGTCACTGCCCTATTCATTACAAACGCCGTTTAATAACGACCTTATTCAATAGAATCAATCGTATTTGTACTAGTGATACTATTGAAGTAGAGATGAAGCTCTTGACTGATACGTAATGAATAATGGTTATTCTTTGAAGTTCATAAACCGCTGGAAGGGTTGCAATACAACTAGACCTATGAAACTTCAGACGCCCAAAAAGAGAGTTAATATTACGTTACCATTCAGAGGTGACACAAATAGTCTCATGTTGAAACAGAGACTTAAATTAGCTACCAACCGGACATTTTATGCAGCCCAACTTGTCATTATCGAAAAGACAAGGTCTATGTTTCACCAAAAGCCCAAACAGCACGAAAGCGATTGTGTCACATCCCGTTGCGTCTATTAATTTACATGTATGTGTGGAAACACGTACATAGGGAGGAGCAATCGTTATTTGCAATTAAGGGTGGGTGAACATATACCAAAATGGTTGCAGAATCAGATGAATTCCAATGGTCAACTAAGATCACAGGATAGATAGACATCATCCTTCATTGCGAAACATTTGATTGAGACGGGTTATAAGGTTGATATCAAACCAGTATTTGTTGTGTTGTATAAAAGCCTTCAAGGACGTATACTAAGGTTTATTGAAGCCTTGGCTATACGGAAATTGAAACCCCCTTTATGTGTTCCAAAAAACAATTTGTTCTTACCCTTAACCTATCCTGGTAATACTAATTTATTATCCAGAGTGGTACTTTAATATTTTTTTCCTTTGTTATGACTTACCCTTAACCTGTCTAGTTGACCTTATTTTAATTTTCATATAAAAATGTTCTTACCATGTATATTATGTGTGATCAGATTGTTCGAAATGTATTGCACAAATCTATCATCACATAATTCTGATAAACTTCGTCTTCTCATTGGATTATCGATATTTGAGATAAACTGATCGAATTTTTTATTTGATCTATTAGTTGAATCAGAATACATTTATATGTTATGATTTTCTTCACCTTGAATCTCCTTTGGACGTTTGTTTCTGCTGATTTTCAATAATTCAGCGTATGGTTTGTGATTTCTTATAAATTAACAAAGAATTAAACGTTAAATAATAACTGTGATGGAGATAAGGATAAGTTGGAGCTGTACTAAACAACCAGAATTATCATTCCGTGGTAAATCTGATTGGGAAAGTTTTACAATCTACTTACAGGCAACAAATGTAAACGGTTAACACGATGGATCTCTAAATACATAACTGTTTTCCCTTCAAACGTCTTATGAATTACCAGACTTTAAAACAAATACGCATCCAATCTTACAAGAAGAGTAACGTAATCTTTCTTCATAACACAGTAATGTTTACTAATCATCTCGTAACAAAATCGCCAGTGACTTGATAAACGATGAATTTTTTTCATTATTTTCTACGAATATTTCAGGATTCATTCATTTTCCTTTTATACTCATCTTGGAAACCACCAGCTAGTGGTGATCTGAAGATATGTCGGCTCCTCTCCTAGTTCTCACCTCTTCCATTGACCTTCTGAATTGTTTAGTGATGCAAATATGATTTATCTAGTTCTGTGTAGTGTGATCCGGTGAGATACATGTAGCTTTGTGTATGTGTTTGTGAGGGAATATTGTACTGCCTATAACCACTTTACGGAATGCACATCATTTTGCAAATTTCTCACCATTCTCGTTCCTTTCACTCAGTCAATCCATGTCGTCTTATGATATCTTCATATCCGGTGTTGTCCATTCCGACTTTGGCGTATATGCCTCCCATCATGATGATCATGTTCTTTTCCTGGGCACTTTTCCATGGTTGATTGCAGCCTCTCGTGAAACTGATCTTTATCGTCGTCTCCACTATCATTGGTGGGTGAATAACACTGTATAACATTCATTGTGACTCCTTTCTTCTTTGTTTTGCAGGATCCAACAGCGATTAGGTTAGAGATGTCTCGCCTGATCAATTTGGGAGCGCAGTCGATACTACATTCTACGCACCTCATCGTATGTTCTTATTTTCTAGTACACTCGTGATATATAAGCAAACTATTGATAAGTTACATAATGAGTTTGCCCATTCGATATGCATCGACAAATTTAACCACTCCTTTGGAGATAGTTATGTTTAACGTATAAACAGGGAATTTATCCAACATATTAGTGAATATCTTTTCGCCTGGTTTGGAAAGTGCCCAATAGAAACAATGCACAACTCTATCTTGCCACATCTGGTTGACAATGATCATGTGGTAAGTAAAACCAAATCATTTCGAGTGACCTATTATACACCATCGTCGTTTCCCAATGGGGAATTAGGTGCAAAAGAAATCACTAATTAGTACAAAATACCACTGGCGTACAAGTCAGTTGTGCTAATTCATACAAATTGAACTTATTGAATCTAACGCAAGTGTTTGGATCTAACTTTTGACTAATAAACAAACAGAAATATCATCATTAACTTGTTTATTCGTTTCCGCCTCAAACCAAGCTCATCAAATTGCATAATTAATTATTATGATTATCTAGTATTTCATATTACCTTTAAGTTATCAACATATTTATCGACAACTGTATGTGTTCTGGTCAGCCGTGTATATATATTTCATTTGAGTATTTCTACAATGACTATGATTACCCTGGTCATAACAGCGAAAAGGAACTGTTCTTTCACCTTTATTTTGTCTTTTTTTCTGTATTATCTGCCATCCTCCACAGAAAACACTTTTACAAATATGCGGATGATCTCACTGTATGTATGCCGATTTCTAGCTCTTCACATCCCCTGGAAATGAATGAGTTCTTGTCTATTAATGAACGATGGTCTGCTGTTAATGGTCTCACACTTAATCCGTCTAAATGTCAAACTGTTAACTCTTAGCCTGAGACATGAAGAGCATCCAAATAAAGCTTGTACTATTAGAGATTCTTTGATAAACACATTGTCAAGAGTCAGTTATCTTGGTTTGAGTTTTCTTTTTTGATCTCTCTTGGTCTTCTCATTTTTATTATTATCAAAGAAAACTTTCCGTCTGACATCCTACATAAAGAGGCTGAATGATTTTTGCATTACTCGACATTTACTTTTACAATTTTTAACTCTTGAATATTACCTTTTATTCTTGACTGTTCTCTATTATTTATTCCTATGCATTTGAGAAAACATTTTGCTGTATTGAGGTTAGCGGTGAATGCAAATAGTGGAGTGTGTGGTGAATCTTTTATGGTTGTGGATAGACACCTAAAATCTTGCAAACTCCAGATAAGTGTTGTCTTATCAGATACTAACGATCCACTTCATTCATATATTTCCCTTTGTTTATCTTCTGATAAAACGAGACATTAATACATTACAATCCATACATTCAAGCAAAGATATGAAAGCTCTAAAATACTATTGTGGTGTGTGCTACTTATATTGACATAAGTAGTATATGATGTTAGTCGTGAACAGAAGGTCTGGCAGCAGAGAGACAAGAGGATCGAACCGTAAAGAATGAAAACAGAATGCAATTTGTATGAAAATGCAAGAACAATGAAGTCTGAGTCATTTCGAGACAATTGGTGGACATTTTGAAAATCATTCATTTACTTTATGATTGTTAGATTTTATTAACAAGTTCTGTCCCCACTCGTGTTCTGTTCACTACACTATACTTAAGAAACTGTACTATGAGACGAACAGGTTGTTGAAGTTGATATTGTCAACAACTTGTATTCTTAATCATGCTTCTGATTAGAAAGTTGTACGGAGTCAAATCTTAAAAAAGACGAGAATCACCTGGATATTAATTGCATTCATATACATAAGTACTCAATGTTGGGATATTCCGAAAAATATCCCAAAAATTATCTTGTTGAGTCTAATGCTATCCTTGGACTTCAGATGGTATCATTTTCTTATTGGTCAATACTTATTTCACGTGTCATTTTCCTGTTAGGCAAATATTATACAAATATTATTTTCTATTTTATGGTACGATGTGGTCTGCTTGATTTGTATATAAACAAAGTATGTTTGAAATATAATGATTCATATCTCAGAGGCTGAGACTTACGTTCTGGACTCAACTGGCTGGGCTAGACAGGGAAGCAGGGCCAATCGGAACTCTAGATTGTTCACACGTGTTTTACGCGTCTTTGGTCTGATCGATAATACGCTGCGCTCTAGTCTGCAGTCACAGTTATAACACTCAGTATTAAATGGAATCATTCAAAATAAATTTGATCGATGTTTAAACGTTTATTAACCTTATTTGCCTTTGATAACTATGATTATCATTTAGTGATTGGAAAATGTATCGGATCAAACTACGGGAAGGTACAGTGAAGGAATTTACTTTCTGTCGTTGAGATTTCTACAAACAATGTGTATCTAATAATTACTACTCAATAGGAATTTAAATCTTGTTAGATGATTTGAGATGTTGAAATTTAAGAGTGAATTGATTAGTATCTGTCGGTACATGAGTTTCTTCGAATGAAATCACTTGGTATATAGCTCGGTTCTAATGATGAAATTTATACTAATTCATCACGAGTTGAATGAACTGTGTGCTCTGAATGTCTTTGTTGATAAAAACTGGCACATACAGTGTTCTACATTTGGTTTCTATTCACTTATGATCTAACGTTTGAAAAACAACACGATCAGATCTTGGCAACAATTAATACTAATGTGGTAAAGAAATCAGTATTTTTTAATATAGGTAGATTTGTGGAGATTGCAGAATTTTCGTGGTTTTAATCATAAACGTTTCTTAGCTAGACCACCGATGGTAACTCAGAATAGCTGTCCCGTCCTAGTATGAGACTCCTCGACACCCACAACTGGGATCCGAGATCTTCGGTCTCGGTTGATGATTCTGTATTTTGAATTTAATAAAAGTGATCTTGTGTGAATTGAAAAACCAACCGCAACGCTTTAATTGTCACGTTTTAATGTTTACGTAAATTAATGAACTAAGGAATAAATACCAACTAGGTCATCGCTTCTCGAGAAAATCAGCTTGATTAAATAGATCTCACAAAATTATTGACAATGGAATGTTAGGGCGAGAAAGCATAAAGACCATCATAGTAAGCTTTGATAATTTGTCGATGGGATTAGCTGAGTATCAAAGTTTACCAACAATACGGTTTATCTGATAACAAATCAGTCCCGTAGGATATCTGCATAAGCTACATATATTTAAGAAAAGACAGGCGGATTTTAACGCTTTCATTAGAATACAAGGGTTATGATAACATTTAGGTGCAAAGGTGACATGTCAATAGATGATTTTGTGGTAATCCGCAACTATCATACAATTGTTTACTTTAAGAAAGAAAGATTCGTGTCATTTATTAGTATGAAATGTGCTCCTGGCTACTAAATACTACAAATCTGTTGCAACATATTTAGCAACTGGATAATTTCAAAGTTGTCTTTTCTTCGGAGAAGCTGCTTATAGTAAGTCACAAAATGCCAGAAATCAAAATTCCTATTCATGAAGTATAGTAAACGTGTTTCTATTTTCACTTCAATAAGCAATCTACCCAAAATTCAATGACTTGAAATCATCAAGTCAAATTTTTGTTTACTAGTATGGGGGT
Organism: Schistosoma haematobium; assembly: GCF_000699445.3. Taxonomy (NCBI): domain Eukaryota; kingdom Metazoa; phylum Platyhelminthes; class Trematoda; order Strigeidida; family Schistosomatidae; genus Schistosoma; species Schistosoma haematobium. Next base: position 93,313 of record NC_067199.1, on the reverse strand, counting down.
TGTGGAGATTATTAAGTTTTTGATTGAGATCATGAACCGATTGATGTTAGACCACCTTTAGAAACCTGGAAGCTCTGGACGGTCGTTTCGTCCTGTTGTGGGACTCCTCAGCATTGCACAACCACGATCCCGCTCCCCGCTAGATTCGAACCCAGGGCCTTCGGTCTCGTGCGCGAACGCTAAACCTACTGGACCACTGAGCCGGCATCCAATGGTGATAGTGTCTAACATCAACCAACCCACGAAATGGCGCGACGAACTAACATTTTATTGAGGTAGATACCTGTCTCTACCCTACATGGATTAGCTCCACTGACCACGGCTTCTCACTAGAACTCCGAGAATTCCCTCACGAAGCTAGTCACTAATGAGCACATGTTGATTAGGAGTTGTGGAGATTGTAATGATACGTAAAAATACGTTATTTCATTGGAATTCAATTTAAAAGGGGATTTTTAAAAACACAAATGAAGAATTTAAGTGCTCATTGAGACTTCTAATATAACTATTTAATTCTAGTTTGATAATTCCTCATAGTGTAATTCTGCATACCAAGTCACTCTGGAGTAGAAAGTGTTTCAAGAATTATCAGTTTTCAGTATGGGGGTTGTGGAGATTGTTAAGTTTTTGGTTGAGATCATGAATTAATTGATGTTAGACCACCGTTGGAAACCTGGAAGCACTGGACGGCCGTTTCGTCCTAGTATGGGACTCCTCAGCAGTACGTGAGGGAATTCTCGGAGTTCTAGTGAGAAGTCGTGACCAGTGGAGCTAATCCGTGTCGGGTAGAGACAGGTATCTACCTCAGTACAATGGAAGGTGGTCGCGCCAATCGGCAGTTTATTTTGAGAAGGATTTCCTGAAAAGGTTCGGTATCACACTCATCGACTTATGAATTTCAATTGATTTTCGCTCAGAATCAACAAATGTAACCGACTGAAGATTGGTCGAGAACATTGATATATCACTGGACGTGATTGCTGTCCACTAATTCCACGTATCCATTGTCCATGAACATCTTGACAGTGTATGTGAACATTAACAGGATAACAAATATTTCACTGAATAAACCTAAATGTTAACGAGCATGAAGGAGTTCTGAGCAATATAATCTTGATGTGAATTAACATGATAGAATTAGCGTCAGAAAATTTCCAATAATATTATATCAGACACATTTAATGAAGCTGAATGACATTTCGTAAGTGGAATGAGGACTGTTGAATATGAAGGTAATTTGTGCACTTTTAAAGGAGATACTTATCTAAAACGGATATCCTTCGATATTCATTGATAAGAATATGAAGCCAAAAACACCAAAAACACAAATAATCACAGTAGAAAAGAAGACTTTATACATGAACATCGACTTCAAAGGTGATAGAGCCACATATATCTGATTCCTTGAAAAGAACATTCTTTGCAGCAACTTTGCGAATATTATTCTCCAGCCGACCAATGTTCACCAGTAATCTGAAAGATAAATTATCTCATCTGACTAACTCAATATGTATTTACCAATTTACCTGCTCTTGTGGATCTAGGTATGTAGGTTGTTCGGTGCGTACTTTATCCAAAACAATTCAAGAACATTATCCGGCGTGGCTAAGAAGAAGAGGCAACGGCTGAATAAGAAGTCCTATAATCGAGCACCTTGTGAACACAGGTCATTCAGTCAAGATAGACTCTGCGTTCAAAGTCATCTACAAGATAAGTAGAAGTCTTCCTAAGACAATTAAACTGCATCTTCTCTGAATTGCCGAAGCAATAGCCATACATCTTGAAAAACCAGAATTGTGTGTGCAAAAGAGACTGTTACAACCTCTTCTTCTACCATGGTCTTAATGTATTAAAATTTCCCTTTCTTTTTCATACTCTTGTTTCTTTACAGCCATCTGCTTCACCTTCCATCTTCCCCTCAAATTCTCTATCCCCCAACTGGTTTATTTTGTTTCCACAATCATTCTGATTACATTTAATTTCAATTTCAACATTTTATCTTATCATGCTGAACCATCCTTTCCCAATGATAATTTCCCTATCTATCTTTTGATGAATACTTAAGCCATTAACAATCAAACGACTATTAAAAGTTCGTTGTTTAAAAAAATTTTTTTTAAGTTTAATACCTCTGTTTATTGAACTTCACTGTCACCATGTCTAACAGAAGTTTATTATCAGTATTATTATCATCCTGTAAAAATAAGTATCTATATAATTGTGATTGTACAGTTTTGAAAATGAATTCGCCACAAAATGGGGAGAACTCTTCACTGAACTAATCTTTCTTATTTAATGTCTTAATGAGTGTATTCTGTTTATGTGCACTAATTGTCTTGTTTTTAACCAATAACGATAAACAAAGTAGTATATTGAGATGGTGGAGAAGATTTGTAGCTCAGGTGGATGATTTTGGTGGATTTTTGTTCTCTGAGCTGGGTGGTTTGGTCGTGGAGCTTTCATCGTTCTTCTGAATTTTCAGAAGCTTGGCACTCAGGTCAATCAGCAATCAACAAACATATTGAAATCAATCCAATTTATCAACCAATCAGGAAAATCATGCATAAATATAGGAACAAAAATCAAACCAATGGGAGACACAACCAAAACAAAGAAGTAAACAATGATAAATTTAAGGTCAGTAAGAACCAATCAACATCGAGGTGCACAGAACAAGCTGTGAAACACATATGAAGAAATTCGAACACTTCACTTTTATCTGAAGTTTGTGCTGATGATGTCGTTCAGAAGAACGATGAAAGCTCCACGACCAAACCACCCAGCTCAGAGAACAAAACTCCACCAAAGTAGTATATTGTTTAATCAACCATCTAATGAATTACCAATTGTTTCAAATTCATTTTCATTGTTGTCAAAGGAATTCAATTCACATATGACAGAAAAACTATGCTTATTGTTATCATTCTCTTTGTTCTTTGAAATTCTTAAGAACTAAGATTTCGAATACATTCAAAGAAAGTTCGTTTTCAAACCGCCATTTTTAATGGGATTAAAAAACCATTTTGTAAAATCAATTTGAACAAACATACAAATGGTTCAGAAGAGAATGACTAGGACAAAGATTAAAACAATATATAAGGGTAATAATAATAATAATCATAATTAATCCAAAGAAATGAAAATCAAAATCTAAATATTTTCACTTATACTGGTGAAAATGTTAGTTGCTTAGTTAGTCAATTTATTCTTATTCTTACCTTAAAAAGGGAATTCATGATCGACATGTAATTTTTTAAGGAAAAAATAGTTATAATTAAAATGGTTAAAATGCAATTTAGAACAATATTGCCTTAATACAATTTTTATTTGATTTATAAACTTTCATAGAATATGTAAACTGGTAAACATAGTTAGAGGTGATTTAAGGCGGGTATTCGTTCACATCTGAATGTTGTAGTAATTATTTGGTTTGGATTAGAGATACCGGCCCTCAAATGCCCTGGGGTGAGCCCGCCCTCCCTCTCGAAATGCTCTCACACGGCCACGCGTATTCAGCCTCTGCCAGGGAAATCCTACTCACTGCCTTCTCGTGGCGAAGGTATTGTTTACGAAATTGAGAGGACGAAAAGAGAATGTCCGGCGCTTTAACCAGATTCCAAACCAATGGTGCACATGGGCTCCAGTATCCTGAGGGAACAAATGGCGTATGAACCAATCGTTAGTCACCGGCTTCCATGGGATTGCATCTCCTTACGATGCTTCACTGCCTTGTGGGTTAGACCTTTAGGTCAAAGGCTCGGGGAGTGGCCCCCTAAGATAACCACCTGCTTCGGTTTATGTACCCAGGCAGTATCCCAGCCCTCACAAATCGAATGATTTATGTGGTGCATATCTATTTGGTGCCTCCTCGTACCAATGTTTATGTGTTTAAATAAATAATAAGAGATACCTACTTTAAATAAAACATAAACTTTTTATGATTTCGTTAGTATAAAGTTTGACTAACGTCGTACATCAAGTAGTATTCGGATAGCCAATAAACATTGTAAACAACTGAAAGTATCGAGGTAATTGAAAGAAATTCTATGCCGATGAAATTCTTATTTCCTTATGCAGTCAGTTTTTGCCTTGTAGATGTGTGGAGGACAGGTTCATGCTTCAAGTCAAATCACTGTTTATCTGTAAGTTTACTTGCTCTTATGTGGCAGATTATTACACCAACCACATAAAGCCGTATGTTTCGAAGTGTATCTATGAGAATTACTATCGCTTTATGAAAAACGTTTTACCCAAGTCAGTAAATGGTTTAGATTTGGAACTCCGCAACTATCTCTCAATGTCACCCAAAGAGTTAAGTAAATCGTCCTGGAGATACAAAGTAAGTAATTATGTACCACATATTATTCAGAAATTCCCAGTTTCAAGCTTAACATCTGAGTGCAAAACTGACGTATTGAATTTCTTACATAATTGTGATCTTAAACCCCCTTTCTTATCTTACGTGATAAGTAATCAGTTAGTATTATTTACTGTTATTTCAATAATAGTTACTTAACTATATTTGTGGTATTTGACTATTCTGTTCGTTGTATTCTTTACGTGAACAATTTTCACTCATCTATCAAACATATTTATCTTAACATAGTTTTAATAACCGTCAGATTTCACAACCTTCTTTCCGTAGTTGATATTTCAAAATAATTTATGACCTAATACCACCTTTTTAAAGATTATTATAATTTAAATATGGCTATACAATTCAGTAAGGGTTATCATCAGAAAGAAAAAAATATAACCAGCTGAATTGTCCTCATCTCTACTTCGATGAAAAAAAAAGCTTCTTCCGTTATTTCAAAGGAACTGGATATTAGAAGGTTCAAAAGATCATATCCATTCGATATTTTTAACAGCTCATTTCTTTAACGGTTGTCATGACGTTTCTTGATCCTCAAAAAAAAATGTTTTATATGTCTGAAACAGCAATATGGCTTAGATGAATTTGCAAGAGGTTTTTTTTTTGCATACATGAAGATTATCAATATTCAAATATACCCTTTTCTGAGCGGAAGATACCTGTACAGTTCATTCAAAATGATCCCCAACCTATACTTAATTGGAACTAGTTAGGCAGCACTTTTTGAATCCATCACTTTCAGTAACTTTTACTAAAGTTTGAAATGAGTAGACTTTATTTAAATGTTATGAAATTCAGTAAGGAATTGACTATTTAACTGAAATAAGAAGAAGCTTATCATATTACACAAAAATTGTTTCTGTATCTTTGACCGGAACACTCATGAAAATTCCTTAATTAACATGAAAATTGAAGTTAATGATTTCTATCTTTGAAAGTTTAATCAAACTGTTTAGATTGGTCGAAAGTGAACTGGAAATTTTCTGTATTAGTTAGCAGTTTAACACAACTAAGCGCTAAATTTCATTACTTACTTACGACTGTTACTCCTCGTGAAGGAACATAAACCGCTCACTAGCATTCGCCATTCAACTCTGTCCTGGGCAATTCTTTCCAGCTCTTTCCAGGTGTTATTCATCCCCTTGTGTATGCTGAGGCCTACTGATGCAGAGACTGCTGCTACACTGGCTGTCTTTATCTGCATTTGTTCATGTGTATGCGATAGGAGGGCCAGGTCATCTGCGAGGTCCAAATCGTCTAATTACTAAATTTCATTGCATTATCAAATTGTATTGAATAAATTTCATACTTAAAATACATTTTTGTCAATCAATCACAAGGTTAAGTGTAAACAAAATGTGACTATCTGTTTATCATGTATTAACGTCATAACTTTAGATTTCGATCCACATTATCCAAACTAAAATGAACTGTTTGTTTAATAATTTTATATCTATGCTTTTGGTAATACACAGTCAATAAAGTAATTTAAACCATTTTCATAACTGTTCATTTAGTAAAATTTACTATTATGTTATAAATTTATTTATTTATATAACTACAATGTATACTATTCAACGGAGCTTACTTAAGCCTGTTACTCCTCGTGGAGGAGCATAGGCCGCTTACCAGCATTCTCCATCTAACCCTGTACTGGGCAATCCTTTCCAGCTCCTTCCAGTTCCTATTCATCCTTTCCGTATCTGCTTCTATTTCCCGACGGAATGTGTTCTTTGGCCTCCCTTTTTTCCGTTTCCCTTCAGGATTCCAAGTTAGGGCTTGCCTCGTGATGCAGTTTGACGATTTGCGTAATGTATGTCCTATCCATTTCCATCGTCTTTTCCTTATTTCCTCTTCAGCTGTGAGCTCGTTTGTTCTCTCCCATAAAAGTCTGTTACTGATTGTATCCGACCAATGGATGTTGAGTATCTTGCGTAGACAACTATTTATAAATACTTGTATCTTCTTGATGGTGGTTGTTGTAATTCTCCAAGTTTCAGCTCCATACAGTAGAACTGTCTTGACATTCGTATTGAAGATTCTCACTTTGGTATTGGTTGGCAGTTGTTTTGAGTTCAATATGTTCTTCAATTCTAGGAATGCTCTCCTTGCTTTGCCAATCCTCGCCTTTACGTCTGCATCTGAACCTCCTTGTTCATCGATGATGCTTCCTAGGTATGTGAAGGATTCTACATCTTCCAGAGTTTCGCCATCAAGAGTGATTGGATCGCTGTTCTCCGCTTTGAATTTGAGGACCTTGGTTTTCCCCTTGTGTATGCTGAGGCCTACGGATGCAGAGACTGCTGATACACTGGCTGTCTTTGTCTGCATCTGTTCATGTGTATGCGATAGGAGGGCTAGGTCATCTGCGAAGTCCAAATCTTCTAATTGATTCTGAGCTGTCCATTGTATTCCATGTTTTCCTTCAGATGTCGAGGTTTTCATAATCCAGTCGACCACCAGAAGAAGGAGGAGGCTGGGCGTGGTGGCATGCGCCTGTAATCTAGTTACTTGGAGGCCAGGGTGCGGGATTTCATGGGACCGGGAGTTCTGGCATATGGGTGCTCATGTTGGTCGGGCTTCCACGTTAAGCACGGCACCGATATGGATGACCTGTTGGAGGGTGAATTGTCCAGGTCGTCTAAGGAGGGGCGGACCGGCCCAGAGGGAAACCCAGCAGGCAAAAGTTCCCGTGTGGTGCGGTAGTGGGACAGCACCTGTGAATGGTGTCCATCTGATAGCCCGGTTGGCGCATGAAGATTCAATGGAGCAATCGAAAATAAAACAATAAATGACCAACTTAAACTTTGTTTACACAATGAACAGGATGTGATACAACGTGCACGATGCACACGTTTAATCATTTTTGTAAATATCATGCGAATAAACCCGAAATTAATATGTTCTTCATTGAAGCAAAAAAATATTATGCCTAAACAATATTAAAACTATACAATCACTAACAGGAATCATATAGTAAATAGTTTATTTGAAAGGATGCTAAATAGGATATTGAAACGTTCATACTTATAACGAAATAAATGTCAATTGTATTGGTACATTTCTTGTGGAATTTGAGATAGGACGAACTGTGAGAACCATCAATGAGTACATAGATTAATGTGAGATTCATTGAGAAATGATTTTTCATGAGTGATATGCCGTAAAGTTTGAGAAGACATACCTCTTTATTTAGTAATAGTTCAAATGAAACTCAAAAAGAACCCTCATTATAATACATAGTTGAAATCTGTTACCAATACATTATGTCCTATTCTATAACAGAATAAATAAATAGATGTTATGTTTATCTATAACCTTAGCACAAGTTACAAAGAGGTTTTCTGCAGTAAACGATATTTTTACTGTTCATAGTTTTATGATTTGATTGGAAGGAAAAAGAAAATCATCAGAGTGAGTAGTATCTATTGTGTAATAACTGATTATGAAGTAATCAGTTTATAACCACTTTGATCATATTCTCAACTGTAGTTTCTCTATCTTCCTTATTGATATATGCAAGTTATGTAAATAGTATCAGTGAAAATATTTAGCAAGGAATGTCGGCAACCATGTAATTTTGCCTATATTCTTTTATACACTGATTTCTGCATAAGGTATGTATGAAAGTCTCCATGATTTCACTTCTAGACATGAGTATATAAATTTAAGGAAGTAAATAATCGTTTTTTTCTTCTTTTTTTTTAAAATGAATTTCGAACTTTTGAGAAACTATTTAAATGTAAATACAAAATGATTCCAATATTATCGATAGGAAGATAATGTACACCCCAGTTATCTTTCTAGTTGAAACTAGACAAGATATTTGTATATCTTGAATTGACCAGCTGCACGGAACTCACTCAATATCTAAGCAGCAAGTGTGATAACTACAGAGACATGACTCTTCTCTCAATACTAGGAAAAGTCTTCAACAGGGTGTTGTTAAACAGAATGAAGGACGCCGTAAATGCCCAATCCCAGACCAACACACTGAGTTCCGTAAGGATCGATCGTGCACAGACCAAATCGCAACTCTACGGATCATTGTGGAACAATCAATTGAATGGAATTCATCAATCTACATCAACTTCATTGACTACGAGAAAGCATTTGACAGAGTGGACAGGACAACACAATGGAAGCTTCTTCGACACTACGGCGTGCCTCAGAAGATAGTCAATATCATACAGAATTCGTATGATGGATTACACTGCAAAATCGTGCATGGTGGACATCTCACAGAGTCGTTCGAAGTAAAGAACGGTCTCAGTCAAGCTTGCTTACTCTCCTGGTGATCGATTGGATGCTGAAGACGTCGACATCTGGGTAGAAGCATGGGATACAGTGGACATCTAGAATCCAACTGGACGATCTAGACTTCGCAGATGATCTGGCCATCCTATCGCAATCACAACAACAACTGAAGGAGAAGACGACCAGTGTAGCAGCAGACTCAGCAGCAGTAGGTCTCAATATACACAAAGGGAAAAGTAAGATTCTCCGATACAACACAGAATGCAAAAATCGAATCGCACTTGACGGAGAAGATTTGGAGGATGTAAAATCATTTACATATCTGGGCAGTATCATTGATGAACAGGGTGGATCTGATGCAGATGTGAAGGCGCGGATCGGCAAAGCAAGAGCAGCATATTTACAACTGAGGAACATCTAAAACTCAAGGCAACTGTCAACCAACACCAAGGTCAGGATTTTCAATACAAATGTCAATACAGTTCTACTGTATAGAGCAGAAACTTGGAGGACTACGAAATCCATCATCTAGAAAATACAATTGTTTATTAACAGCTGTCCACGCAAAATACTCCGGATCCATTGACCAGACACTATCAGAGACAACTCACTGTGGGAGAGAACAAATCAGATCGCAGAGGAGGAAGGAATCAGGAAGTGGATAGGACACACATTGAGGAAAGCACCCAACTGCGTCACAAGGCAAGCCCTCACCCGGAACCCTCGAGGCCAGAGAAAAAGAGGAAGATCAAAGAACACATTAGGCCGGGAAATGGAGACAGACATGAGAAGAATGAACAAGAATTGGATAGAACTGGAAAAGAAGGTTGAGGACAGAGTGGGTTGGAGAATGCTGGTCGGTGGCCTATGCTCCACTGGAAGTAGCAGTCGTATGTAAGTACCTGATTGAGTATTCCGTGATTGTTGTTTGTCCATATATATTGAATTCTGATTTAAGTCAATGGTTTGAACTAGCTTAGTACACAAGCCATGCTCATTGACCATCCTACTAGTGGACGCGAGCATGAGCTTCAGTAGTTTAGTAAACAGAGAACAACCACTTATACAGGGTTAAGTAAAATTATTTTCATTTCATATATTCAAAGTTTTCTAACCACACGCTAACTTTATAAAATCAACCCGTACTTTTACAAACTTTGTGATGGTCCGATGAACATTAAAATTAGAAAACTATGTTCATCACTAGCAAAACAAATAGTCGGAATGGATCATACGGCTGACATCAACACAACTGACAACAAATATGGTATAAGGATGGTTGAAGTTGAATTTTTCGGTTTGTATATACATTGGCTATTCGGAATTACAAACTCCCTTTATGTGTATAGAAACAATTTTCCGAAACCTTGAATCTGACTTGGTAATCTCTGAACTATTGTACAACGTAGGGTGGTGTTACAACTTCGTTTTTTTTACATATTATATCAACGTTTTAAACTCCTTTATTTACCATTAGCACTATGTTTATTTGGATTTTTGTTTAATTGACCTTCATTCGGTTTTGTAAACATCTCAATATGTATGTGTATGATTAGATTGTTCAAAATATATGGCACATTTTTCAGATAAACTCCATCTTTTCCTTGCTTTATTAAAAAAATATCCGGAATGTTTCAATTTAACAGTACTAATAATCTTGAGATGGTGCAGAAGATTTGTAGCTCAGGTGGATGATTTTGATGGAGTTTTGTTCTCTGAGCTGGATGGTTTGGTCATTGAGCTTTCATCGTCCTTCTTCTGAACGATATCATCAGCACAAACTTCAGATAGTTCCACGACCAAACTATCCAGCTCAAAGAACAAAACTTCATCAAAAACTAATAATCTCAAATTCTTTTCACAATCAAGCAAATCTTATGTATATAAATATGAATAAAACAGAGAGGATTTACGATAAGATCAAGCACAGGAATGTATGTATGATTTATTGTTTATAGGAGAGACGTACAAATAACGTGAATGAATTGATCTTTGTAAAAAGAGTAGAAATGAAGGGTAGGTTTATCTAGAAAGTAATATATCAAACATTGATTTTAATGTGAATTATTTATCAAATTTCAAATCAATGTTGTTTCTGTTATTCCGCTATTTCTATGATCAGGTTTTTCACACACAATCTAGAGATGATAAAATAATCCTATGCTGTGTGATTAGTTTGGTAAATTTTCTAAGTGAAGAGTTAAAAGCCAACTGCATTAAACATAATATTTTTCACTAGTTGAAATCATGAGCTAATTGAAGCTAGACCACCATGGAAAACCTGGAAGCACTGGACGACCGTTTCGTCCTAGTATGGGACTCCTCAGCAGCGCACATCCACGAAACCGCCCCCGCGGGATTCGAACCCAGGACCTACTGGCTTCGCGCGAGAGCACTTAACCATCAGACCACTGAGCCGGCATCCAACGGTGTTAATGTCTAACTTCAACCAATCCACGAAGTTAATATATTTGTAATATTTGATTTGTTCAGACATGTTTTTTGATTGATCATTTAATATTCTTGTGTTGTTCCGTTGTATTATTTAAACTTGGATTAATTTTGATCTGGTTATTTGTTCTTTGAAGAAGTGGCTTACATGAAGTCACGAAACGTCAGAAAATCTAATTTTTCTACTTATTGGTAATATTACCAATATCAATAGTTGAAATCATGAGTCAATTGAAGCTAGACCACCATGGAAAACCTGGAAACTGTTTGCGTTCTAAAAACTACAAAAAGCAGTAATTTTGGATAGTAACTTGCAATAAAATGGAGGTTGCTCATTTGAACTGATTAGATAATAAATACCTGCAATTCAGTGTTGACATTCAAACTAAGACTGTAACTCAATAAGTCTGGTTTCAAACGTCATATCGTAATACAACAGGTTACTGGGAAATCACAAGCCTTTAATATTAGTAATTAAGATCATGACAAATAAACAAGTTTATTGCTGTAACACTTCAGCATCAAGATTGAAATTTAAATAACATATTGGTATGAAAAGATGAGTACAGAGTTTGAGTCATAGTATGAATCTAAAAACTTAGGTGCGGCTGTAATTAACGGGCAATTTCATGGAAGTGCCAGCCGTTGTCCTAACCTTTATACATAGGGAAGATAAAACCATTATCCCCAGGAATCCGAAAGAGACTGAAAGATCTCATTTCTGAGTATTGAATATAGAAGCATCTAGAGCTGTAAAATTTTAGTTTACAAGTTAAAAAAACTACAAGTGCCTTTACTGACAATGTTTTCAAGCGTGTTGATCAAATATGATACTCATTAACCTTTGCACTGACGGATATTTAATTATATTTCAAGAAGGAGACTGGCTTTTCTTGTCATTAGTATGAACGACAGCCAATGAACGCTGATTTTATGTGTTTGTATTGCCTTGTTGTTGATATTCAAAGCTAAACGCAGACCTTCGGGAAAAAATATCATGCCAGTTGAACTTATTGACAGCTTTTCTGACTTAGTAGTTTGATGGATAGCGTACAAGCTTTTAAAGAAATAAGTACTGAGTTTAAGTGTCAGTATTAATATTAACACTAGAATGCAGGGACACCCAAATGCCGAGATAGAAATGGCTTGAAACATCAATCTTGGATTTTATTACTAGCCACAATCCATAAATACTAATATTGACTACTCATATTCCATCTCATGATTAAAGATAATAATAATGTTAAAAACAACTCAAAATTTCCCTGTAGATTGAAGTTACTTTTGTGCTGTACACAGTTTTTTGATATCATAGAATAAAATTGTCGTATTCTGAGATTTATCTCCAGTACTTGCTTTATGTATGTAGTTTAATCAACTCCATACTTAAGGCACTCAGTACCTAGAGATGAAGACTTGGGAACTAATTTTCACCAAACATACAGTTTCGGTCTATCTCGAAATAATTAAAGTTAAAAGTGCGGATAGATGCGTTCCCACTCAGTGACGTAAGAATATCATTTTCGCCTTGACGACAGAATGTTTTAGGTGTGACCCTGAGTGAAATTAGTGGGTACGCACTGAAAAATGTGATGGAATAGCTGTGCGTTACTCCATGGTGGTGAAAACGAACTGAAAGATAGAAACTTCATAACCTACTATTCGAGTAACGAGAACATTTCGGGAAGACGCTCATTCGAAATCAATGGAGAGATTCAATCTTCAAAATATTTTTGGAAAGTATACTTGAGCTATGATACTGAAGACCTAAACAAAATATCTCTCTATTGATGTTCATGATAAAATTTTGTAATTAGTGGAGTAAAAGTCTACTTTAGACATGTGGTATAAAGGAAATTTTCTTTAAGTGTAATGCTTATGAATAATCCATGCAATGGTCCTAACAGAAGTGCCAAATGGAAAGTGAGTATTGCAAATACGCCAGTTTTTTTTCAATATAATCTTCATTACTTTCTATTTAGAACAAGCAAGGAACTAAAATGAACGCTGAAGGGATTGCTAGTTATTCTGCAGAGTAACAGGACAAATCATGTAGAAATAAGGTTGTTGTGTTAGAAATTCCTCCTTTGAAAGTTTGGAGATGATTGTTAAGTAGTTTCTCTCAATTATCCACTGATAGACTTAGTTTTACAACGGATGGACATGTATGTATACGGATCAGTGCACAAAATTGTATTGAATTAGCCATATAAACTTTCTTTCTTACTCTTCGAATTTTCTTGATAACAGCCAGGCTTGTATATGCTTCAGTATCAGCATTTAGACACCGTGCGTCATAATGTGTATCATATTCAATTAAATATTTAACATTAATCTTGTACGTTTGTTTTTTGATCGAATAACAATGAACTTAGGTACTTATGTTAACTCCGCCTGAAGTCCCTCCGGAGGCTACTGCCGGTCCCAAGCCCGGATAAAGGAGGAGGGTTGGGCATGGGGTTAGCGTCCCCATCCCGCAGAAAACTAACTCTCTAAAAAAACGCTAACCAGAAAAAATATTCAAACCTAGGTATTTATGTTGATACATCATACGAATTTTTATTTTATTTATTTTAACACATAGATATTGGTACAAGGAGGCACCGAATACATATGCGTCACACAAATCTCATCCGATATGTGTGAGGGCTGTGATACTGCCCGGGTGCCCAAACCGAAGCAGGTGGTTTTCTTAGAGGGTCACTCCCCGAGCCTTCGACCTTAAGGTCTGATTCACAAGACAGTGGAGCATCGTAAGGAGATGCAATCCCATGGAAGCCGGTGACTAACGATTGGTTCATACGCCATTTGTTCCCTCAGGATACTGGAGCCCATGTGCACCATTGGTTTGGTTTGGGATCCGGTTAAAGCGCCTGACATTCGCTTTTCATCCTCTTATTTTCGCAAACAACACCCGAGCCACGAGAAGGCAGTGAGTAGGACTTCCCTGGTAGAGGCTATATACGCGTGGCCGTGTGAAAGCATTTCGAGAGGGAGAGCGGACTCTCGCCACTCTCGGCCGTACCAGGGCATTTGGGGACGAATTAAGTTTAAGTGTTGTTTTCATCTGACTTTGATGAACGGTGGACGTGTATTATTTACGATTGTTACATATTGTAAAGACTTGCTTGGGTTATACAATAAAGCACATACTCGGGATATGAACTAGGTACACATGCGTACAGCATTAATATAAATAAATATTGGAAATTCCTTAACTAAAGCGTATTTTTAAAGAAAAGATAACTGTTTCTTAAACATACATAGAGAACTAAAGTAATTTGACTTGTTATCGTATCTTTTAAGCCAGTAACAGCATTTATGTTTACATGATCGATCGACAGACTACAGAATTTCCCACTTTACTAAACCTCCTATCAAGTAAAGAAGTTAGGTGATTGGTTACATGTACTTTATACCACTGAGAATCGTAACTCACGTGACTATACAATTAAAATACTGGTTCATGATGTATCACAATTTATAAAATTCAATGCGTAAACGAAGACATTTTTCTTACAAATGCGAATAAGTAATCTATAGTTTACGGACTATTATGAAATGATAGATAAAACTTGTAACTAATTTGGATGCTTTCGGTAGTGTCTTGTTCACTGAGCTAACACAATAGTTCTGGAAAATATCAACAACGTCTACTTCAAATAGGAGGGATTGAGTAATACCTAAAGTAAAGGACATCTACGATACACTTAACATGCCGTTTGGGTTGAATAACGAGTACTATAAACAGATTACTGGTGTAGTAGTAGGGTTGTTATTAGATCGTCTTATGACTAACTTACACCCCATTCAGAGAATACTGTAGTGATAGCTTCCCACATAGAAAACTGATTTGCGATAGCCAGTATACAAACTTTCAAAGTTGATCCCGATTAAGTAACTTAATTTGCTCTCTATTCCTGAGTTAGACAAGAATTAACCAATGTCATTATCAACGTGAAACTAGCTAAACCTTAATAAATAAGTCTAAAAGGTGGCCATATATCCGGATCATTTGGTTGAAACGTAAAGGAGAACAGGCAACCTGAAAAATAATCTACAAGAGCAATAAAATACTCTTTTACTGAGCATTGCATTTGAAGAAAACATCACAGAGATATGTAAAAAGCTTAGGCAACACTTAACTAACTTGCGCAGTTTCAGTAAATGACATCATAGAAAATGAAAATCCTCATTTTTAAATTGTTTACAACTTCACCTCGAAGATGTAGTGAGTTTGTGCTGTTGTTATGAAATAATAATTCTTTGATTTATTTTCAAGCGTTGAGGTTACAATCAAGAAAATGGACGCTTTTCTTTGAAAAAAAAAACACACCATTATAAATGCAGTCAACTGCTATGTAATACGCAGATTGTCATAAGTTCGAATTGGCCATAAACGTGATATTTTTGAAAAGTAAGTGATAGATTTACTTTTAAAAATGTTTAAGGTTATAAGAATGAATTCACCAAACACAGGATTGCAAACGCTGTCAAAACAACGTTGATCAATAGAAATGAGAGACACTCGTTTAGGCGCGTATGCATAAAACCGTCATAGATGACTTAAATAAACTTTTAGTGATGAATCATTAGATAGACGTGTTCATTCATTTTTTTGCAACCCTAAAACAAAAGTTAACAGTAATTGAATTACATCATTTGTGACACTGTAGCCAACAGACGTCGTTACGAGTAGTACACTTTAATCTTATAGAGGGTTGTAACTTGGAGACAATGTGAAAAGGCCTCAATTTCAAATTAAATTAAAAAGTGATCTTTTTTATATGTCTGGGTAATGTAATAAGAAGACGAAGTTAATCTACAAAATGGTATTCTTGTATTTAAAAGAAGCATTCAGAACAGTGTAATAGAATTTTCGATAGTATTTTATATGAACAACGAATGAAGTTTAGCTGAATCAATAACAAGAAGTATCAGAATGAGAAATAGTGTTATAGAGAGGATAGAAAATTCAACACCACCTAATGGATTATTAAACGATAAAGGATTATTAAGGCAGGTTTCAAGTAAAAATAAATTGTCTTGGCACATATAAGGAAAACTTAAATTTTTAATAGCAACTAAGTTTATAAACCTGAGAATGGGCACTATGTGATGTCGTAGCGTAGAACTCCTAGTATTGATGAAGTTCTATTAACTATACTTCGGTGTAGTCACTAATCTAAATAACTGCATATTAAATGAACTTTGTTTACTATCAAGTTGTTAGGAATGATCGGCTGAAATTCATAGACTTGGGTTACATTCTATTTTGGATTCATTAGGGAATTATTCGTAACTTAGTAGTAAAGTCTGACTGTGAAAGGGTTCTAATCTCAATAAAAGCATCAGTTTCCTCGAAACCTCAGTTGCGCCTTGCTAGTGAACGTCAGTTAAAATGAAACTTAGGTCAAGCAGGACGATGACAATCTAGTTCATGTAAAACTGCTAACACAAATATTATAAGCTGCATATATAAAGATAATTGGTTTCAATCGCAAAGTAGTAGTAGGTAATCAGTCGATATAAAGTTTGGAACGTAAATTCATCATCACGAAGACAATTACATTAAAAGCATTAGACATATATATCTTTAACTTTAATGAACATTGTATGAATAATGGTTTATAAGCGCCATTGTAAGTATTGTTCAATTGTTGGTTTCCAAGCTTTTACATACACACCGCTGAAAGTAGTTTACACAGAAGGTATACGTTTCGTCTGCAGCTCAGGCTGGTTTTTAAGGTCCTTTCGCTTAAGCACCTTGTGTCTGTGTGTGTGACTTACAGAAGTAGCTTTATTTGACGTCAAATGTAAAGATTGATCCATATACTTGTCCATAAAAAGTTCTAAACTACATCTCAGCATAAAAAGAATAGATTAACAAGGAGTTGAACAATGAGCGAACAGTAATACCAACAGGGATAAATTAATAAAAATAGGAAAGAAAGCAAGTCAAAAAGAATAAACAAAACATAGAATAGTATGATGATGATTGAGGTTTAGCCTTAATTTACATTACTTCTACCAAGTATGAGCCATATTATCTAAAGCTACCAAATATAGATTCCGATTAGCTATCTGACACCATAAGGAGTGTTTTCTCTTCTAAACACAGTTCATGATGGTCTTCAGTGACTTTTTAGACTGAAATCGTTACTATGAAGTGACCACCTTTAAATCTCTTTACAAAAGGCTCTTAAGCTAGTCAAGAAAGAGCATCTCAGTAGACGTAGGTAACATACATCATCGTCATCTCAGTCGATAAAAGTTGACAACGTAATAATCTCTACGTAGTGCTAGTCCATATTTTACACGCTTGAGGTAATAGATAGCGAAACGCTACCTAATAGATTAACCTTTTAATGAAAAACCCGACACCAATTGTCAATAGATGAGTGTTTTTTAGCAGTACAGCTACTGCATCTGGTACAATTTTACTACACCTGTAAGGATAAACAAAGTCAGTGAAATGAATAGTTACACGATAGTTCATCATAAGAAAAATTGCTCAGATTGTTTATCAGTTGATTTGTCGACAAATTAAAGGATATATACATATGGTACTATCGGTTAAAGATAACCGGGTATGAGAAAATGAAAAAAGATAATAAACAAATAGCTGAGTAATAGTGTAAGAATAGCGTTCGGAAATGAAGAAATACTCTGCATAATCTATGAAATTGACACAACAGTTTGTTATAAACAGAAATAAAATGTTTATATACATATACAAATCTGTTTTAGGTTGATAAATGATTACTCCATCCTAAAGAAACATAAAAACAAAATAAAAAGAATGAAGTTAGTTTGATGGTTAATTAGGTATCAGTATAATATTGATAGTGCAAAAACAACTCCATAAGCATGTGTTGTTTGGAGAGGTAATACAAAACTGTGTGGAAGCTTGTTTATTCCGATAGATTACTGGTTAAATTATTAGGCTTTCAATCATTACGCTATAAGTTTAAACCACATGTCACATACTTCTGTTTGGGTGACCAGGTTGTATCAGTAGATCTCGCAGACTCAGTACTGGACTTATAAGTTACACTAAGTAATTAGTGAGAAACAAACACATGTAAACCATTATGTGATATATCCATTTTGTATTGGTTGTTTGAATCTTCCCATTGATGTTTAGGACTGAAATTGATCAGTCTCTTATTGGCATATGTGTATACTGTGCGGATTGTCTTAATTCACAAGCACTATAAGCAAAGATGGATAGTAGCTAACAGTGGAACCCAGGATGCGCATTTCGTCCTACTTGTGACTCATCAGCTGGATCTACCTGCATCTCAGAGTTGATGTTCATGCAGTCCTAAATATTAATGGAAAGATTCAAACAACCAATACTAAATGAATTTAACTTCACCTTATTGCACAAGCAAGTAGCTATCAGCACTCAGTAGCTAAGTGGATAACGCGATGACGTTTGAAGCGGACGGTACTGGGTTCGGGTCGCAGGGTGAACGTTGACTCTGAGATGCAGGTACATCCAGCTGACGAGTCCCAAATAGGACGAAACGCACGTCATGGATACCACTGCTAACCATCTTTCATCAAATCATATTAAGAGAGACATTTTTACACAATGGAACTTTTGGTAGGTGTGATGTGTGGTTTAATTTATCAAATGGTTACCTTAAGGTTGAATAATTAACTCAATCAAAAGCTATCTTGTATCTGAATCGAAGAAAGCGCAGTATTACTTACTTACTTAAGCCTGTTACTCCTCGTGTAGGAGCACAAGCCGCAGTATTAAAAGGTTTTATTTCATTCTGTAATTTATTCTATCAAATATCTTCAGTTTATAAAATTGTCATGAAATTTTTTAGTTTCTGATTTAAATTTATTCATTTTGAAACATTTCACAAGTTCTACAGCATATTAGTAACATTTACTGGAAATTTGGTATGTTTTTTTTTTAATTTGATAAAAAGAATGTTGTCAAACACTTTCATATCACTTATTTCAATTGTAATGATGAAGATGAAAAACATTGAAGTCAAATTTTTCTAAATTATATTCACATGATACTGTGTATTATGAGATTTGATAAGAGATGGTTAGTATATTATATTAGACTTAATGTAAAACACTACGATCAAATTGATTTCGATTAAGAAGTATGATGTTCACATGAATTGTAGCTTTATGGTACTATTTAGTTCATTGGTTTGATGTTAATTAAGTGCATTGATATCTATATCATTGAATCAAAACATCGGTTTCTAAGCAGAGACCACTCAAATGTTAAAACTAATAAACAGTAATATTTATATCCATATTACGAAATTATTAAACCAATCAAGGTAGTCTATGATTCAGTGATAACGGTGGAATAGATTACATAAATAAACATAGTAAGTAAAGAGTACAATTTGTTAATGTGATAACAGGTTTATATGCATATAAATAATACTGTATATTAGAGTAAAGTCTAATGAAGATCTAATCGCAAACAATATTGTTCGCTTATATTTATATGTTGTTCTAATTCACAACATGGGCATTTTTTACATTTCAAAACTAATAAAGACAAAGTCAAATTTACACAGCTTAGAATGTATGAGTTAAGATATGAAGTTTCTGAAGAAAGTTTAACTGATGACTTCATTTTTGGTGGTTAAGCAAGATGACTATCACCATATGAAAGAATGATTAGTTTGTTAGACCAAGCAGTTACTAAATAATGTGTATGTATTCCTGAAGTATAAGGGTCAGCACATTTTATACATATAAAATATCACGGATAACTAAAATTTTTTTACAGTTCTTCAAGATGATAATGACAGAAACATTTAAGTTTGGCTCTTCCAGTTTATTTAGAAAGTTAAATGAAAGCTTCAGAGCATAAACAAGCCTAGCCGCACGATAACAATTGGTGACAGTATCCATATACTCATTTATAGTTGATCAGGTGTATTTTTATAACAGATTTCATTCGAATAGGTAGTGTAACATCAAGAAGTAAATGCTAACTTAGTCAATCTTATTATCTACCACTTAACAAATTGTTAAGGGATACTGTATAATTAGATTCTAAATTGATCGTCAATGATGAATCGACCACATACCAATTTTTTAGTTGAATCGTATTCCAATTTATGTCGTTATTATTTAACCCATAACAAACAGTAAAGTCGTTCAGGTTGGACTCTATTGCTTACACCAAAGAGTTTAAACTCAAATA
Source organism: Schistosoma haematobium (assembly GCF_000699445.3). Classification (NCBI taxonomy): domain Eukaryota; kingdom Metazoa; phylum Platyhelminthes; class Trematoda; order Strigeidida; family Schistosomatidae; genus Schistosoma; species Schistosoma haematobium. The sequence continues at coordinate 73,028 of NC_067199.1, read as the reverse complement.
TAAGAAATTTGAAGCAATTAGTCCGTTTGATAAACTTTGATAGTGTAATGAGAAGATGAAGATGATCGGAACTATGTGATATATTAGCACAGTACATTTCGAACAATTTGATCACACATATACTTGTTAAGAACATTTATATATAAATATATAAGAATGGAATTACACAATGTTTTCCGATATCAATATGGTTTTATCACTACTTTATTCATCTTCAAAAATCAACTATGCATTTATAGGTATCATTACCAAGGTTTGATTTGATAATTTCGAATAAATTGAGCATTGGGTAGATTGTTATAAACAAAATTAATATATTTGTAATATCCTAATGAGTAGAAAAATGAGATTTTCTGACGTTTCGTGACTTAGTGTAAGTCACTTCTTCAGAGAATAAATAACCAAATTAAAATTGATCCAAGTTCAAATAGCACAACGGAACAATAAGAATAATATGTGGTCAATCAAAAAACAGGTCTGAATAGGTTAATGTCATGTAATTTCGGTCAAGGTGATTTATAAGCGATATGTATGTAAATTTGTGTGTATGTATGCGTGTATTGTTTAAGGGTGAAAAATAGTGTGACATTTATGGTGAGAAAGAATCGAGTATAATTTGTAAGATGATAGTGTGAACTGTAAATACGATCAGACTGAATGGCTAGGATAGATAGTCCATGTAAGATGTATGGTAAGGCCTTGTTTTCTATTGAGCGAAGTAGGATTAAGCATTATATGGAACGCTTCAGCTACTCCCCTTTCTTTGTAATTGGAAAAGCCTTCTTGCAATATTTTGATATTTTTAAAATCAGTTTGGTGGTTGTTGAAAATGGCATGAACTGCTATTGCCGATTTAATTTGAAGTTGATCCAATTCTACGGGACCGTTAAGAGGTTTCTTTGTGTGCCTAATATGTTCTTTGGCTCTAGTCAAGATTTCTCGAGATGACTCTCCAATATAGAAGGCATCGCAATCGATACAACCTAATTTGTAGACGCAGTTCTGTGTGGACATGAAAGGGATTTTATCTTTTAAGCGAACTAAAGTAATTCGAAGTGTGTTCGTTGTTTTGTAATATACTTTAATTCTGTGTTGTTTTAAGATTCTTTGGAGTTCTTCTATTGTGCCATGACGTTATGGTAAAACTGCAGTACCAATCCATGGTATTTCATTCGAATTATTATTATAACGCACTAGACCGTCTTGTTTTAATAAACTTCTGATAATCTTCATAGGAAAATTATTAAATTGTAAGATACTAATTATATTCCTTTTTTGCTTTCTTCTGATGTGACGATCTTGTTAGCTCTTCTAAAAAGATTTAAGGCTAGCAAGATCTTAGCACTGAATGGAAGTCAATATAACGATTTGAGTGCGTCGGTTTTCGGTAAATGGATAGGTTTAGACTTCCATTTGGATTTCTTTTTACTAAGCAATCCAAGAATGGTAGCTCACCATGTACATTTTCATTTTCATTCGTGAATTTGATGTGAGATGAAAGTGTATTTATTGGTTTTGAAAAAGATCTTCGATGAGTCTTTTTTATCACAACAAATGTATCATCTACATATCTAAGCCAAATTCGTGGAATAATGTCGTGAGTGAAGATATTGGATTCTATGTGTGCCATAAAAAGGTTGGCTACAATCGGGGACACGGGGGATCCCAATGCCACACCGCTAGTTTGTTTGTATAACAACCCGTTAAAAGTGAATAGCGTCGAATTTAAGCATAGTTTTAAGGATCTCATGATTAGACTGATGCTCAACGGACATTTGTCAGGAAGAGTATTGTCGTTCTCTAGTAAGCCACTGGTGAAATCTAAGCATTTATCAATGGGAATACTGGTGTATAAAGAAACGACATCAAAGCTTACCATGATCTCATTCTTCTCGATAATTAGTTCCGATAATTTTGATTTAAAGTCATATGTATCTTTAATCATATTATGTAAGTTAGGTTGTAGTGGTTTTAATATGTTGCTAAGTGTTATAATCTCTTTCTTAGTTGAACCGTGTTCTGATTTGGGAACTTGTCGAGTGAATCGGTGTCCGAGAATACTAAGCAATAGGAATAGCTGGGTCATAACCGTAAGATATTTCGATAGAGCATATGTTGGTGTGTTAGTAAAATCTACTATCGGTCTTGGAGGGATATCTGGTTTACAAGTTTTCGATAAACCGTAAAACCGTGAGACACTACATGATTTGGGATGCAGAGCAAACCAAGGCGAGACAACAATGACTAGTTTTAGCTCTTTCAAAAGTTGATTTGTTTCTGATTTGACTTTATTCTTAATCGCTAGAGAATTTTCCGGATTGATCTTTTCATATGGTCCTGTTGAGAGATGTTTAAGAGCTTTATTAATATAATCTGTTTTATTCATGACTAATGTTGTGTTGCCTTTGTCGGCTATTGTGATGATAATCGTTTTGTCTTTTTGAAGTGAATGCACAGCTTTCAGTTCTTCTTTTGAAATGTTTGGTGTGATGTGTTTTTGTTTAATTTGGTTATTTATTCTCTGAAGAAATGACTTACACTAAGTCACGAAACGTTCGAAAATCTCATTTTTCTACTCACTGGGATATTACAAATATAATATTTATTTCTATGCATTTATAGGTTAATATGAATTCTTGGGAATCCAGGACAAACAAAAGTAGACGGTGATAGTATTACGATATGGATTCTTTAAACTATTTTCACCACCGTTAAAATTCTTTTAATACTTCGAAAAAATACTCTTCTATATAGTGTACTTTGATAAGAAAATTACCACTAAGTAAAGAGTAGATATTTTAATCAAAAGAAAGGACCGGTGTTCGGGATGGTTGGAAGAAAGTTAGGGGTGGTGAAACCAAAACGTGGCATCAGTGCTTGAAGTCAATAACTTCTAATCTGAGCCATGTTGGTAGATGCAGACAACTTGGTTGGGGTCCGCGTGACTGTTGTAACCAATGGTTGGAGACTCTTGGTGACATGGCTCAGAATCGATCACAATGGCGTCGGTGTATAAAATCTCTGTCTTCCCTTAAACTAAGAGATTAAAATCGCTTCATATCTTTCTTCCTACGAATTAATTCTTTCTTCCTGTAATATATCCTTATTGCAGTTTTTCTTTTATATATTACCACCTCTGAATTAACTACTTTTATGAATCCTGTGTCCATCTTGCTGTGTTAATGAGGTATGGCAACTTGGACCGATGCATATATGTGCCTGGTCCTACGTTGTAGCTGACTGACTGACTGACATTATCACTAAAGCAGATGAATGTCTAAAAAGAATTTAAATCTTAAATCATGAAATAACATATCTAACTGTTGAAACTCAATAAAAACAATCACAGTGTAGATATTTTACTCACTTGAATAGTGTAAGAAGTGAAGACATCTTATTACCAAAAAAAATATCATATTTTAGGATTTTGAAGTGTACTTGTTTCATTAATCTCCTTATGGATAAAGAGAGGAGATGAAGAAGGACTAGGTTGATTATTATTTGAGGTTTTATTTTCATTTAACACCGGTTGTGATAATGAAGCTTCTGAAACATTTGCAACACTAGTATTAGATAATAAATTGTCAGCAGCAAGTAAACATTTTTCTTTACGTAAATTTATTCGCGCCCACATAATAGAAGTAATCGCTGTGATAAAACCAATGAATTGCATTATACCAAGGAAAATGAAGGCAGGACGATAATCTTCAGTATAATCTTTGATTAGACCTGATGAAGAAAAAAAAGTTAGCATATAGAAATGATTGATCATATTAAATTGTTTCAATGACTATTATTTGTAAATACAAACAGAGAAGCACAGATAGTGTGGTTAGAGCACTCGGTTTCCAAAAGAAGTAACTGATTCAAATCCTCCTTCACCTGATTATGTCTAGAAAGTCGAACAGTTTTTGCAATCTCCATACAAACAGTGGGGCTGGAAACAGAGTACATGATTCTGTATAATTAGGTACTAACAGCTAAGGATGTCCCATCTTGACGGATAAGGTCCTTGTTGTATATCCTAAGTGTTATGTAGATTTTTCGAGGAATCTGCATAATTAAACATTGTTTTACTTGAACAAAAAAGCACTGTAAATATTATCGATTTCAAGGATCGAACTATGCCAGACAATTTACAGTTATTCATTCCACTTGAAAGAAAACAGTATTTAATGGAACAGATTCAGTGATAGATGCTTACTTCAATTCGTGCCGAGAAGTAGTAGTCTCATTTCACTTTGTCAATAAATAGTAGCGCTTTTAGTTCAGAGGAGTAATGAACGCATGAATTATCTTAGTTTAGGAATTGTCAACAATGTATACCGACGAACACTCACTAATTATTTACAATTAAAAACTAAAAAACTAGACTAATCTAAGACTCAAAATTGTGCAATTCTGGCACGATTTTTTATAGCGAACGAATATTTTAGTCGATGAATATAGGAGTTGACACAATTTTAATCAAATGGATCAACATATATGATATTGATTTGATAGTGTAAAGAAATAAAGTCGTAGTAAATTGTCAATAGGTAAACACAAGATAAAAAGATAACAATAAATCAACCCTATATTAATTGATATTCTTACTACAGTATATTGCCTCTCAGTACTTCATCCCTCATGTCTGATTGAAAGAATTTTCAAGTGACCTATTATTAATGTTAGGTGGTTCGGGGTGAAAGCCCCGTGCTAAATAGCATCCACCAGTAGTCTTGAGGGGAGCATCCATTTCCTTTAACCACCAAACAGTGCAGCACGACATGCAGCCACTTAATTAGGGGCCACACACTGTAACGTGGTTGATAAGAGCAGTTCAGTGCCAAAGAATAGGCGAAAAGGATATTGGTTACTATTCAATAATCAGTTAGTTTGAAATATAGTCTCGAATCCTATTCAATCAATAAACTTCATCGTTATTGTGTAAACAATACTACTATTGTTTACTGGATATTTCGCTCCCCTGATTCTTTGTGTCAAAACAAAATCATAGTTGTTTTTCTCACTATATAGTGAAAAATAATTTTGAAAGGTCAAAATTCAATCATCTGTATATTTAGTTTTTATATAATTTTCATTTCTATGTTTCATAGTCACTCAGATAGTTGGTGCGTTGATTATATAGCAACAAACCCTAACCATAACATACGTCATAAGCAGGTGTTATGAAAACGTAGCAACTCAATAAAATGTGGACTGACTAAAACAAGAAGCAATGAAGTCCTATGACAAGACGAAGTCTCTCATTTTATAGACCGAATTTCAAAAGCTTTTAAAATCCTCATAATACCAGGAACTTTGTTCTCTTTATTTAAACGTACTGATTAACTGTTCTTAAAAATAAGATTTTATTATGTTGCTATTAGGATCTCTCTCATTACCACCTAGCTACTTTTATTGCTTAGTATTCTTTTGACACTTCACTTCACTCAAGAAGCCCCAATTCAGAACACAATTGACTAGGAACGTAATTATATTCGAAATAAACAAGGTTGAAGAGAAGTAGGAGTCGCAATAAGAAAAACAACATATTTATAATTTTACGCACGAAGATTATAGTCTTCCTCGAGTATCCGTTAGAGATAACTGTCAGAGTGTCCCAACAAAGGCCTGAGAGGAACATGCTTTAATTTAATCCATGCCCCACAAACAGTTAATCTTAATAACTTTTAATTAATAACTGATGACTTGTTCTGTGTAATGGAAAAATTTTACACTAGCACTTAAAGCGCTGGTATTTTGATGTACTATACAACAATTTCTGAATAGACTATAGAATTCCACCTGGATTATTATTACGGGAACTATTAAATGATCTATATGCAACTTAATGTATGAAGTATTTTGCCTAGCAACTTCATAAAAACCAAGTAAGATGAAATGACTCAGTTTTATGACCACCTGGATAATCTAAAACCAAGTAATTAAGTACAACTAAATAACTTGCCAGAAAAGTAAGATCCAATCAACGTTCCTAATCCTTTGCAGATTTGTGCAATAGCAATTGTTTGACTCGTTGTTTCTGGTTGTCCTTCACATAAATCCGATAAAACTACAGCTTGCTGAGAGATGTAAAGAGCCAAAAATAACCCTCGCAAAAACATAAGAGCGGACAAATACTTCAATTGAGAGGCAAATGCAATAAAGATAATTATTACAGAAGAAAATGCTATTCCTCCAGTCCATATAATACCTCTATGCGGTTTTATGAAACGGTAATCGAAAATGAATCCCAGAGCTATCCGCATCACCAACTGTACTGTACCTTCAATAGTAAGTAATTGTACTGACTGAGCGCCGATTACCTTAAAGGTTAAAAAGAATTTTAAATGACACTGTTTTTAAAATTCAGAAAGTAAATTCTAGACACTCCGTAGAAGTTATGGCTAGATTTGTTGCAAGAAATTAACCGTTAATGGATGAATACTTAGACTATCCAGATGTTTAGTATTAAATTACCAGCAAATACTTCCATATAAGGAAGCGAGTAGACTGACGAGTCAATTTTGCTTATGAAAACTACAATCCTTTAACAGTCTTACGATAGTGTCGTAGCAATCATTTTCTTGCATTCAGAATTTGATGCTAGTTAGAATTTCGGGCGTCGAAATTTAGCATATGATGTAGATTAGACTCTTACCAAGTTCTATGTAACTAAGCAAAACTAAACAAAATAGAAGTGTAACTACAATCTATGGGTTTATTTTATTGACAGAATAGGCGTCGTTTGCAAATCAAAAATTTTCTTGCTTTGGCCAAGCCTTCAAAAAATATTTGTATACTAAGTAGCTACAACTTAAAATCCTGCTAAACAAAATGCTGAGTAAGTTGCCTCTTTGTTAAAATTCTCTGCACTTCATCATGTATTCACTCATTTAGCTTAGTTTGCTGTAACTCAAGTGAAGGTTTATGTCCACGACTTGGAGTCACACATTTTTGTGTTGGACTGGTGGCAATGCTCAAATGTCTAAACTGATGTGGATGGAGAAAAGTTGTAACCCACGACCTGATGGTTGAAATTGTAACCACTATATCACAAGTGGATATATAAACTTCGAGTGGTTTATTTAGCAAACACATGCAAATAATATCAGCAACCATAAGCTATGATCTTTTACTTTAATATAAATCGTACAAATAAGTAGACGATATCTTCAAATCAAATCCTAGAGATTTCGCAGTGGGAAACCAGTTGAACCTGTTTATTACTCGTACAGGGTACAAACGTTTATTTACTGGATGATTACAGGCACAACTACGTTGTCATATAAAAAAATAAATACAATTATTTGTTTACTGAAAACCCACTAAGTTCTCTTTATCAACTATCACATCAAAATATCGTTTGGCCAACAATTTACAAACTTACGAAGTGCGCTACCGGTATATCATGTAGAAAAATAGATGAAATCATAAGAAATTAATATAGATAGAAACAACAAAATGGTCGAATACAACTCAGTAATCGTATACAAGTTAATATGCTGGGCTGAGACGTTTGGTTTGTGTGACAACCAAAAATTCTCTTCAGTGGCCTCAATGGTATTAGGTGAGACTGACTGTATGTTATACTTAGCCGCCACTTTGTAAATATTGAACTGAAGAGAAGACAAATAAAAACCAAATCGGCATCGACGTAACTGGGAAAAACTAGATTTTCCGCAATTCACCACAACCCAACTGGCCATAATCTAATTTCAGAACGGTTTTAGTTAATTAATTATTTAGTTAATTAATTATTTATTATCAAGCTTTATAACTCTGGTAACATAGAATTGAAGAAACACTCAATTGAGTATATATTTTGAGTAGGAAGGTTTGATTTTGAGTTGAAAACATTTCAAAGTACGTTAGTCGAAATTAAAATGTAGTTTAAATTGGGTGACGGTGATTCGTTTGATGTGGCTAGCTTTATTTTCTAACACGGTCAAATACAAAGTGATGATACGGAAATCATAATTTCACTCATAAAAACATATAGATAACCAAAGAGATTGGGTACTTTATTCAAGTACACCTTTCTTTGGTTCTGTCATAGAGTTAATCAGTATGTGTGGGATTCAAAATCCAAGCCTGAATATGAAAGATTACTCGCTTTTTTTCTTGTAAGTGAAGTATGAAAGTTCTTATTCTACATTCCTATATGTTTGAGACTTCAAATTGTCCTACAAATGTTTACATTAGAAACTGCATCACTTTATCAGATCCTTTGTCGGCCAATAGTCCTGTCTTTTGAAAGTTTCCTACTTTCCTTGAGCTTTTATCGCTCGGTTCGTATTAACTATTATATAATGATGTAGCAATTTAGTCTGCTGTGACGGCTGTAGACGGTTTAAGTATGTCAATTTCAGTAGTGATATAGGTGGGGTTATCTTACAATTTTATTGAGCAAGTGAAGGTTTCTCAAAACATGAAACGAAGCCGTTACAAATGATTTTTGCGAGTGCCCAAAACGTATGGTAGCAGCAGTAGTTTGATGCACAAACCACTGATGTTCCAATTTCCCATTCAGCCACTTTAATTAGACACCAACTTTCGTGATATGGACAGCTGAATTATTGGTAATCTAGTCCTGGGATAATCATTCACATTCAACATTTAGGACACAGGTTGAGTTCAGCTAGCTGATCTTAGGTATGATAATAACAATGAAAGTTTACAATGCAAGCGAAAACCATTTTGTTAGCACATTACCATATGGCCTCTTACCTCTCCAGCACTGTCTAAAGATTTCATTACACCTAATGATTTGAAAGGATGAAAAAACCAGAAAAGCCTGTGATGGATGCCTTTAAGTAATGATCCGGACAATCTACCATCACCAAAGAATGATAGAACTAAGAATTGTCAGCAATGAAGATAAACACCCAAAATGTAGCCCTATTGAGGAGTGGAACTCAATAGAGTTTTACTATTGGGACTAACAGCTGGGACACACTAGTGTAAATATAGGAAAAACAAGGCTCATTATAACTGGGGAGCTTTTCCCTCCCCAAAATGATCACTTGAATCGAAAAGAGACTCAACTTACCCCTAGCTGCTTCGAATAATCGATTAATAGGGTTGTGACTGGGCCTGAGCCCATCATGTTCAAGATGAATGAAAATAAAAATAGCTTTACCCATACTCCAGATGCAATTTTGATCTTCAATAGCAAGCAGAGGTACCTGGAAACTCGCGAGCGCAAAGTCAATTTGTCATTCTCTGAGTCAAATTTGGATTCAGCAGTCTCTTTTACGAAGTCGTTTTTGAAGTATAAAGCACCAGCAACACAATAATGCAAACTGAACGCAGAAAGCATTATCAGAGCTCCAGAAAGTCCATATTGAGAAATCAAGTAGTAGAAAAAATACGGCAAAATCATCGTGGCAAAGCCACATCCAGCCAGAGAAAGACTGAGAGCGGTAGCACGACGTTCGTGAAAGTAATATGTACATATGACTAGTGAGGGTGTAAATGTGAGAGTTAATCCGAAACCTAAAGTAGTTTAATTATTTATCGAGTTTACCAAATATAACTCCATATCCGATGAAAACAAGGGCGAAATGGTCACTTAATGCTGATATGAGCAGACCCAGAAACGTTAGTATCCCACCGGCCATTACTACTTTCTGTTCAGAATAAATATTACTCAATGAAACCGACAAAGGGGCTAAAAGAATGATTAAAATTATGAACAAACCTAATAGTAAACGAACTGCTGATGCGAAACCTCCGAGACTTGCTGCCATCGCAGCACTTGTACCGTATACCCGTATGATTTCGACATAAATGATCGAATATCCCTTCTCAAAGCCACAAGTTATGAAGTGCGAAATGAATGCACCAAAAACAACAACCCATCTCCAGGCTCCGTTATCTGTCGGAGACCCTTGTACCATTACTGAAGAAATATGTGGTGTCCGCGCAAACCACAAGAAACATATGTATATTTGAAAACACCACTTGTACTCAGTTCATTCGTGTAGTGGGTCTAAACAACATACAATCACACACACAATAATGATTGGCAAGAATGTGGAGTGAGAAAAATTACATCGGATAAAAGATTGGAAACATTCTCTTATTAGAACTGTAAATGGTCGCTATAAGCCGGTGAGGTTGTTTATCCTAACTATTGACGTCAGATGTGAAAAGATGTCCAAATGGTTCAAATGGTTGTAGACGGAATAGAAGAAGCTTTCGCTTGACGGGCTTCCGTGTCTAGTAGTGGTGAATCACCAGTACCTCCAGGCAGGAACCTAGGTATATTAATGATAATGGAGGAAAAAAGAAATTGGTAAATCATAGCAAGATATAATCCTTAGTCCTTAAGAATAGGTCAAGTTTCCTCTTCAAGGACCCCTGAGAAATCGCCTGGACTAGCTCAGCCGGCAGCGAATCTCAGCATTCTGCAACTGTTAAGGAGTAAAAGTTGTGTCTACACTCCGTTCTGCTATGTTGTGTCTCTAGTTTCTGGGTGTTATCCCTTAGGTTTGTACTGTAGCTAAACTCAAGAAGGTGGTTAAGAAGATGTCCAGAAGTGTTGAGGATAATGTAAGCCACTAGAAGGTCACCTCTAAGACGCCTATACTTTAATGGGTAAGGGTTTAGTGATTGAAGGCACTATTCATAAGTCTGGAATTTGAGTCACCGAACTGATTTCGTGGCTCACCGTTGGATACGCTCCAGAGTGTCCTTATAATGATGAGATAGTTGGCTAGGTGTTTCGTATGTTTTTTACTTGTAATTTAAGTGTCTTGATCGTAGGTGTTTGCAGAAAAGGAAATGTCAGGCGTACGTGATAGTCAAGAAGATATAAGGTGATTTTGATTCGAATAAAAATTCGAGTGATGATCGCCATTCATCTACTCTCATTAGTTCGAATACTTTTAATTACCATATTACCGTCACAATGCAGCCAGTGATTGGGCAGTTAAATATACATTCAAACTCTGAAGCTTTCGAGAAGTACATGGAAAGGTTTAAAATCTTGAGTATGATCAGGAATAATATTATGGATGATAAAATTGTGGCTCAACTCCTAACATTTATCAAAAAGAATGTCCACAACCCACTTCCAGAACACCAAGTTTTCCAGTACATTACTTAGGTGTCGTAAACCGATGTATACTAAACGTCATATGGGTAGGTGATTAATTATTGATAATCCTAATTCTCGTGAAAACATAGGAAACAATTGGTTAAAGAACTGAAAAGCAGTAAACAGAGGTGAGCATAAGCTCGGTAAGATTTTGTCATATGGTAAAGTCATTCTTTACCGTCTCGTCTTCCTGAAAGCTTTTGCTGGGATAAAATGGGACACATTCAGTCTATTTGTAAATCCGCTGTTGATTTCGATGTCCGGTGAGTTCAGTGCGGTGTTGAGTTAGGGGTTGGCCTCAATCATGTAGACACATGTAAAAACAATATATCTCAAGCATTCATTCACCTACTTATTTTGTATAGGTATCACTTTTCTTATCATTTGATTTTGAAAAGCTTTATGTGTTTAAACAGATAACCCGGCTCTTCATTGTGTCCTGTGCCACGGTCTAAATAAAGACCTACACACTACTAATCTAATTTCTTCTATCAATAGAACGAGGAATACCTACCGGCACGAAACATCCATAGGTACTGATTACTGAATTAAGCTAGTTAACATCTAACAATAACTATACACTTGGATATTCTATTTAGTTAAACAAGTTCTCTACTCACCCAGCTTCCAGTTACAGCCAATAACTTCAGTAGAAGAGAAGTATCACTAGCTTCTCCTAAACCAACTAAAAGGTCAAAATCTGTAACACCTATGTTTGACGATTGAGTACCTGACAATGTCAAACCTTCATCTTTTGAAATATGTGCGTTTTATTCACAAATATCACTATCCCTGCCTGATTCTCCGTATGATGACCCGCCCATCCCTTCGTAAGGTATGCCGACGGTAAGACTGGTTGACGTAAAAGGTACAACATCCACGTACACTGAAAAGTCCACACAGTTTTAACACAAAATTAACAGTAGACATAGCTAGTTAGCACCCCTCACGCTTACAATCTTCCTGAGTGCACACTCCCACCTAAGTTAATGGACACTTACCTTCAAGCATGGGGTATACTGAACGTCAACTGCCAATTTACTGACCTTAGGAAAAATCAGAAAAATCAACACGCCACAACACCGTTTAGATTTATCTGATGTTACGATGCCATGCAGATTATCAGGTTGAGTGAAAATGTTAGCTCATTAATTCCATACAAGAACATAAAAGTCACTCCCAACTCAAAGAACTGTCAAGGTCGTGTGAAGACACACATCCAACTACGCCTAATCAAGTAAAAACCTGACCTCCGATACAGGATGACCCGAATAAACTTGAATTCATCTCACAAACAAAAAGTAACTCTGGCCCTGGCACAAAAACGTTGGAGAAAGAAATCTGTGACATCAAATAAGGAAATGAGTAAGATTCAACCCAACGTCTTGATAGCTCTCCCAGCAACAGTGAACAGGTTCTCCCCAAAGATATCATGTAGCTTACTCTAAAAACCTCTTATTAAGAGAACCGGTGGTAGGAATAAGTGCGACCAACCTTTTAGTGAGCAGATTAACAAAAATTATAGAGGCACTGGTCACTTCACTCACCCACTAAAGCCTAGAATTACCAGCAAGTTCGCAGATAATAGTTTTCTAACCTCACATATAATCTCTCTTCTACAGGATCACAATTGTAGTTACTCTCAGTGAGAGACTTTTTCATATCCAACAGTACCAACTCACCATATAAAAATGGCCACCATGTACAGAAACTACCTCTATTTGCGTACGACAGATCCTCTCGAAGCTCACACTAATGAAAATAGCTATTACCGAGCCTATGAGCTTAATACTAGTGATATATTTCTGCAAGGGCAGGTACACGCCATTTTGTAGGCATGATCTACAAATTACAACATTTGCTGGCTCACAGTATGCTTCTCAAGTAGGGTCATTAAATAAATATAATCAATAAAAGTGAATAACAGTACATTCATGCAGACGTCTTGGAGCGTTAATGGTTAGGTTTGTGCTTTAGTATTACACTGAGCACAGTCTTCAAAATATTTACCAAAGTGGCATCGCCTTCTCATTACAAATCAGACTCAATCTCGGCATAATTGTGTCATAATCCTGGTCGTGTCAAGTATTTATACATTACAACTTTTTAAGTTCATAGTTGTTATAAAGTAGACTTGTAAAGCGCTTGATGTGAACTATGATCTTGAGAGAACACGTACGTCAAGTTTGTTTGAGTCGTCAGAAGTTCTATAGCTGAGCTCTCAGAGCAAGATCCTGGAAAAAGGAAAAACAGAGGAGCCGCAAGATACTTGGATATGAACGTTAAACAATGCTTAACATTTTGTAGTAGAACAGACAGAGGTATGATAAATTATTAGATAATATTCATTCTCTAGTTGCTAGAGTGAAGAGTGATCAAAGGCTCTAGACGAGAGAATGCAGTAATAAAAAACAATGACTTCTGATATTTGTCAAGGTGGGGTAAGTCCAAATGAAGGAAGGGAAGTCGAAGTCAGAATAAGGAAGGCTGGTTATTAGGACAGAAAGTGCATACAGAGAGTAAAGTGCTAGGAAAACTAATAGCTATATCTTTTATTGTCTGATATTTCATTTGATCCGATGCCAGCTCCACAGTCCTAATGTAAATGCCCGAGATACCGTATTGTATGTTGTCTTAGTAAAACAGATAATCTAGCACAAAATTGGAAACATGAGTTTGAATAATGAGCGTAGGAGACCTACTTACTTATTTACTTACGCCTGCTAGTCCTAGTGAAGGAGCATAGGCCGCTCATCGGCATTCTCCATCAAACCCAGTCCTGGTCAATCCGTTCCAGCTCCTTCTAGCTCCATACAGTAGAACTGCCTTGACATTCGTATTGAAGATTCTCACTTTGATATTAGTTGACAGTTGTTTTGAGTTCCATATGTTCTTCGACTGTAGGAATGCTCTCCTTGATTTGCCAATCCTCGCCTTTACGTCTGCATCGGATCCTCCTTGTTCATCGATGTTGCTACCCAGATATGTGAAGGATTCTGCGTCTCCCACAGTTTCGCCATCAAGTGTGATTGGATCGCTGTTCTCCGCTTTGAATTTGAGGACCTTAGTTTTCCTTTTGTGTATGCTGAGGCCTACTGATGCAGACACTGCTGTCTTTATCTGCATCTGTTCGTGTGTATGCTATAAGAGGGATAGGTCATCGGGGAAATTCAAATCGTCTAATTGATTCTGAGCTGTCGATTGTTTGCCGCGTTTTGTCTCAGATTTCGAGGTATTCGTAATTCAGACAGCCGCCAGAAGAAAGGAGGGAGAGAGTAGACAGTCTTGTTTGACTCCGATCCTTACGTGAAACTCATCTGTCGGCTGTCGTCCATGTACGACATTGCATTGTAGTCCGTCATACGAGTTCTGGATAATGTTAAAAATCTTCTTAGGAACTCCATAATGTCGAAGAAGTTTCCATAACGACAGTGGTGTAATACCTCTGTAGTTTACACATTTGCTCAGATCTCCTTTCTTTGGAATCTTGATGAGCTGTTTTTCTTTCCAGTCCATCTGCACTTGTTCCTCCTCCCAAATATTTTTGAATATAAGCTGAAGCATGTTTAAAGTTACTTCGATGTCTGACTTCAGTACTTCAGCTGGTAAATTGTCGGGTTCTACTACTTTTCTTCTCTTGATTTGTCTGATAATCATTCTGACTTCTTCCGTCGTTGGTGGATTGGCATCTAAAGGAAGATTTCTGTGTGGTGCTTCGATGTCTGGTGGATTCACTGGAGCCGGCTTATTCAAGAGATCCTCGAATTACTCTACCCATCTGTTCCGCCGTTCTTGAATTTCGGTGATTGGCCTGTCCCCTTTGTCCCTGACCGGTCGCTCTGGTTTATTATATTTCCCTGCCAGTTTATTCGTCGTGCCATATAGTTGTCTCTTGTTTCCTTCTCTTGCAGATTTTTTAACCGTCGTTGCTACTTCTTTCACATATTTCTGCTTCTCAGCTTTATTGCTCCTCATAACTTGCTTGCTTGCTTCTGTGAATTCAGATTGTGTCTGTTGTTGAAAGTTATCTTGAATTCGTTGAGTTTGTCAGCATGTCAAAGGAAGGCTGTATTGAACCTTTGTAATGCTGTTTGTTCAGTTCTCCAGTGTTTCTTTAGCTTCGGTTTCATCTTGACAACCACCAGTTATTAGTGATCTGAAGATATGTCGGCTTCTTTCCTGGTTCTCACCTCTTCCATTGATCTTCTGAATTGTTTGGAGATGCAAATATGATTTATCTGGTTCAGTGTAGTGTGGTCCGGTGAGATACATGTAGCTTTGTGTAAGTGTTTGTGAGGGAATATTGTACTGTCGATAACCACTTTACTGAATGCACATCAATTTGCGAATTTCTCACCATTCTCGTTCCTTTCTCTCAGTCAATCCATGTCGTCCTATGATATCTTCATATCCGGTGTTGTTCATTCCGACTATGGCGTATATGTCTCCCATCATGATGGCCATGTTGTTTTCCTACGCAGTTTCCCATGGTTGATTGCAGCCTCTCGTGAAACTGATCTTTATTGTCGTCTCCACTATAATTGTTGGGTGAATAACACTGTATCACATTCATTGTGATTCCTCTCTTCTTTGTTTTCAATGATGATCTGTTGTTCCAGGATCCATGATATTCACACCCTATAAGTGCATTTTGTGCTTCTTTGAATAGCATCAGAGGAACTGCGTGAGTGTGTGGAGCATTTTCCTCCTTGTTATCGGAGTACAGCAGCACCTCCCAAGTATTTAGCCTTTGCTGTTCAGCTTGGGTCAGATGGGTTTCGCTGATTCCGACTACTGTCCATTTGTATCTCCTCATTTCCGCTGCTATTTGACTGGCCCTCCCGTTCTCCTACCCTATCTCGACGTTCCACTTACCTACACAACTTGTTGCTCTGGTTGTTAGAAGGAGCATCAACCCCGTGACTTTCGAAGAATCTTGGCTTTCATCATGAGCCATCATAATTTTTTCTTGAATTTTCAGTGCAGAGTTTAAATGCTTTAACTTATTTATTCCGGTTAGTGTTTTTCAGCAAGTTTGTTTTCTACAGGATGAGGTTGCCAACTCCGCACCCAAACCTCCTCCCTCACCCAGGCTTGAGACCGGCAGTAACTCAAAAAGAGCTACGGGCGGAGTTGAGCGTAGTAGAACAACCTAAATATCATGTAAGTACTGACTTGTTTTCAATGATAAGGAGCCTGATACAAACAAAATGTTTTGCTCCCCAATCATGGGTGGATTGAAGTCATTGCCCTCATCATCAATGGTTGTTGGTCAGTAACCCCACTCTCCATCCTTTTGTCATTTTAGCCCCATATGAGATTTTTTGTACATATATCACACCCCACAGAATGCTTTGTGTATCACATGCTGTTGTAAAACATTATTTCTATAAGTACCATTTTACAAGCTTATCAGGCAGTTACAAATTATGGACTGTAGGTAAGTCATCGATGCAACGCTTTAATTTACTATAGAATAATGTATATGTTGCCAATCAGAGTAAGAAAGGGTATAATGTAGGATATTTGTCAACCAAAGTAGGCGGAAAAGTATAAAAATATATGAGTTATAGATAAGGCAACGAGTGGTGAAATAAAATAATGGCAAGTCAACATAGTGTACTATAGAGTAAAACTCTGATAAAGAATAGACAAGAAGGACGTCTTTGCAAATAACAACACACTTCACAATCATTGATTATTAATGAAGAACTATCTCCAAACCTCAATCACATAAATATTGAACAAAATAACTCCACACTCACTAAGTTAGCTTGTGATTTATCCAACTTCATTATCCCTTAACAGCTTTCCGTTGTCTTACTTTACTCTCTCACTACAATAAGATGGCTAATCTAAGAGGTCTAGCTTACCTGGTTAATCCATTCTGCATTCTGGAGGCCAAAAACTATTGTACACTTAATATTTCCGTTTTAACACCGTGGTCTTAGTTGGGATAAGTTTGTTTCTTATAGTGACGTTAGTACTACACCAGATTCTCTTTATCTTAATCTCAAAGCTTTTCTGGATTTAATCGCTCCAATTATGAAAAAAAATGTCGTACTTCCCTCATTGTGATTATCTTTCTATCAGTTTCGGATCCAAACTAAAGAAGTTGCAAAAAGTGTTCTTTGCTTAACTTGACTTTTCAGCTACTCTCAAAAGCCAATCAGTATATGTCAATATTAGGGATTAAAAGCTGAACGGAGGCTTTCCATTTTGTAAAATAAGGATAGCTTTTAACACCCGTTTTGAAAAAATTTATGTTCGATCTTTAAGTCTGCTGTTCTAAATGTCAGTGACAAACCTATAAGAGACCGAGGAAAACTATACGAGCTGCTTAGCGATACATTTCAACAAGCGTTCACTATGTGTTGTCGGAATGAATTTATAACCGCCGGTTTCAACACATACACTTAAGGTGACCTAGAATTAACGCTAATAACTGTAATAGATATAATAAGGTTATTAAAACTTTTGGGGAGAGGATATGATGGAGTACCGGTCAATTTAATTAAATGAGGGGGTTCTGACATTCTCACGCTGCTTACTAAAATATTTTGTGTGTGCTTTGATTCGGATATTTTCCCTTGGGATTGAAAAACTGCATACATTATCCACTACTTTAAAAAATGATCCACACTGGACATAGACAAATATCTCCTGTTTAAGCACACTTATATCTCGTCTAGAACTATGTAGAAGATTATTAAGATGGTAGTCGGTAATCATCCAGATAAGTACCAGATGATTATGTCTTCACAACACGAATTTATTTCTATAAAGTCATTAGTAGCCTGCCACTCAGAATACCTTGATTATATGATGTACAATGAAGATGGGGCAAGCTAGTTGTCACTCTAGTTTGACTTCACTGAGGTGTTTAATAAAGTAAAACTCTCCTCTTTTCTATCTAAATTAATCCTTTTGGCATGCCAAGTAAAATGTATGATTGGATTGTAACGTTCTTAAAGGGTCGTATTCGAGTAGTGAGAATAGGGTAATACTTCTCCGACCCTCAGAAATTACTAGATGTGTTTTCCGGGACTCATTGAACCACAATTGTTCATCATGTATATTAAAGACATGTAATTACTTAACACTTGGCTAACGATCTTAAAGTAGTACATACGTTCCACCTACGCCCCGCTCTAACTAACGGCTAGATAGAACAAACAGATCTAGATAAAATCCAGGATAGGTTTGATGCACAGTTTCCCTGGGTACTTAAGTTTCGCCACGTTTGACCTACAAATAATTTTGCATCTGAACAAGTTGGAATTTAGTGAACTAAATAGCAAATGTGATTTAGCAATGGATTATAATGATATAGTATATTTCTGCCATTGAGGAAGCTCTTGCTTATAGTGGTTTGGCACGCGAAAACACATTTGCGTCCCACTCAGATATCATAGAACCTCTACGTGTCTAAACCACATCAAACTGTAAGTTTAGTTCCTCTTTCTCTTCTTCGTTGCAGTTGAATTAGATATGTTTCCAGGACTGTATGTCCCTCTCTAATTTTTACTTAAAGTAGACAGGTAACTTACTGAGCCTGCTGATACCGCTCAACCATAGTCGGTCACAAGGGACGCTCACTTCTACTCTGAAGAGTTTTCAAGAAAACCTCACAATTTCTTGCTACTGCCGTCGGCCTTGCATATGTGAGGCCTGTTATCCATCAACGGGCCAGGATAACGCAAAATAACATCGGCATCAAGTTAATGTGAGTTCCTTACTGTCAATATAGCAGTTCGGTCATAATATGACACACTATCGTGCAGTATGGAGTGAATGTTGTGATCTGTATTTTTATGTGAGCTTTTCAAAAAGACGGCTCTCAAATGCTCTGGTACAGCCGAGAGTATGGAGAGTCAACTCTCCTTCTCTAAATGCTCTCGCATGGCCACGCGTATACAGCCACTGTCAGAGAAGTCTTACTCACTTCCTTACAGCTGTGAGGGTATTGTTTACGAAAACGAGAGGACGGAAAGCGACTGTACGGCGCTTAAACATGAATGGTGAATGCGGAGGATCTGTAGTAGCATTGATCCTAACCACACAGTCCTCAAAGCTGAACATGAAATAACTGAGAAAGCAGGTATTCAACATTCAACACGGAGAAGGCCAACAGTGGTGAACGCGGGAACGTTCAATCATTCAGATGGCATGCCTCAGCCTCGTGGACTTAGTCGTCCTGTATAACTTGTCTCTACTCAAATTAAATCTTATTCTATATTTAGCCTTAATGTGTCCCTTACTTACTTACTTACTTACGCCTGTTACTCCTCGTGAAGGAGCATAGGCCGCTCACCAGCATTCTCCATCCAACCCTGTACTGGGCAATCCTTTCCAGCTCCGTCCAGTTGTAATTCATCACTTTCATATCTGCTTCTATTATCCGACGCAATGTGTTCTTTGGCCTTCCTCTTTTTCGCTTCCCTTCAGGATTCCAAGTTAGGGCTTGCCTCGTGATGCAGTTCGACGATTTGCGTAATGTATGTCCTATCCATTTCCATCGTCTTTTCCTAATTTCTTCTTCAGCTGGAAGTTGGTTTGTTCTCTCCCACAGAAGGCTATTGCTGATGGTATCCGGCGAATGGATGTTGAGTATCTTGCGTAGACAGCTATTTATAAATACTTGTACTTTCTTGATGATAGTTGTCGTAGTTCTCCAAGTTTCAGCTCCGTACAGTAGAACTGCCTTGACATTCGTATTGAAGATTCTCACTTTGGTATTGGTTGGCAGTTGTTTTGAGTTCAATATGTTCTTCAATTCTAGGAATGCAACCCTTGCTTTGCCAATCCTCGCCTTTACGTCTGCATCGGATCCTCCTTGTTCATCGATGATGCTTCCCAGATATGTGAAGGACTCTACATCTTCCAGAGTTTCGCCATTAAGTGTGATTGGATTGCTGTTCTCCGCTTTGAATTTGAGGACCTTAGTTTTCCCTTTGTGTATGCTGAGGCCTACGGATGCAGAGACTGCTGCTACACTGGCTGTCTTCATCTGCATCTGTTCGTATGTACGTGATAGGAGGGCTAGGTCATCTGCGAAGTCCAAATCTTCTAATTGATTCTGAGCTGTCCATTGTATTCCGTGTTTTCCTTCAGATGTCGAGGTTTTCATAATCCAGTCGACCACCAGAAGAAAGAGGAAGGGAGAGAGTAAACAGCCTTGTCTGACTCCGGTCCTTACTTGGAATGCATCTGTCAGCTGTCTTCCATGCACTACTTTGCACTGTAGTCCGTCGTATGAGTTCCGGATAATATTGATAATCTTCTCAGGAACTCCGTAGTGTCGAAGAAGTTTCCATAATGTCCTCCTATCTACACTGTCGAATGCCTTTTCATAATCAATGAAGTTGACGTATAGTGATGAGTTCCACTCAACTGATTGTTCGACGATGATCCGTAGTGTTGCAATTTGGTCTGTGCACGACCGATCCTTACGGAATCCAGCTTGTTGATCTCGAAGTTGGGCGTCTACTGCATCCTTCATCCGGTTCAGCAACAATCTGTTGAAGACTTTCCCTGGTATTGACAGTAGTGTGATGCCTCTGTAGTTTTCACATTTGCTCAGATCTCCTTTCTTTGGAATCTTGACGAGGTGTCCTTCTTTCCAGTCCATCGGCACTTGTTCCTCCTCCCAAATCTTTTTGAATAGAAGATAAAGCATGCTTGTGGTTGCTTCGATATCTGATTTCAGTGCTTCAGCTGGTATGTTGTCGGGTCCTGCTGCTTTCCCGTTCTTGATTTGTCTGACTGCCATTCTAATTTCTTCCGTAGTTGGTGGATTGACATCTATAGGAAGATCTATGTGTGCTGCTTCGATGTCCGGTGGATCCATTGGAGCCGGCCTATTCAGGAGTTCCTCGAAGTATTCTACCCATCTGTTACGCTGTTGTTGAATTTCGGTGATTGGCTTGCCTTCTTTGTCTTTGACCGGCCTCTCTGGTTTACTGTATTTCCCTGCTAGTTTCTTCGTTGTATCGTGAAGCTGTTTCATATTTCCTTCTCTAGCAGCTTTTTCCGCCGTCGTTGTTAGTTCTTCCACGTATTTCTTCTTGTCGGCTCTAATGCTCTTCTTCACTTGGTTGTTTGTTTCTATGTATTCTGCTTGTGCTTGGACTTTCTCTGCTCGTGTTCGGCTGTTGTTTATTGCTGTCTTCTTGTTCTTCCTTTCTTTGATCTTGTCCAGTGTTTCTGTAGAGATCCATTCCTTATGATGGTATTTCTTTAGACCCAGAACCTCTTGACACGTTAAAGTTAATGCTTCCTTGATCCCTTTCCAGTTGTCCTCCATAGTAGTTTCTTCTTCTTTCAGTAGATCTTGTAAGGCTTGGAACCTGTTGTTGAGAGCTATCTTGAATTCATTGAGTTTGTCAGTATCTCGAAGGAAGGCTGTATTGAACCTTTGTATTGCTGTTTGTCCACTTGTCCAGTTCTTTTTTAGCTTCAGTTTCAAATTGGCTGCAACTAGGTGGTGATCTGAAGCTACGTCAGCACCTCTCCTGGTTCTCACATCTTCCATTGTCCTTCGGAATTTTTTGTTGATGCAAATATGATCTATTTGGTTCTCTGTAGTGTGGTCCGGTGAGATCCATGTAGCCTTGTGTATACGCTTGTGTGGAAATATTGTGCCTCCTATGACCAATTTGTTGAATGCACATAGATTTGCAAATCTTTCTCCATTTTTGTTTCTTTCTCCCACTCCATGTCGTCCCATAATATCTTCATATCCAGTGTTGTCTATTCCGACTTTGTCATTTAGATCTCCCATCAGAATGGTGAGGTCCTTCCTTGGGCATTTCTCAATGACTGACTGCAGCCGCTCGTAGAACTGATCTTTAATTTCGTCGTTGCTATCATTGGTGGGTGCATAACATTGGATAATATTCATTAAGATCCCCTCCTTCTTTGTTTTGAATGATGCTTTGATGATTCTGGATCCGTGAGATTCCCATCCTACAAGTGCATTTCGTGCTACTTTGGACAGCATTAGAGAAACTGCCTGAGTGTGTGGAGCATTTTCCTCTTCGTGACTGGCGTATAGCAGCATCTCTTCCGTATTTAGCCGTTGTTGTCCAGCTTGGATCCAATGGGTTTCGCTGATTACAAGTACTGCCAAATTGTATCTCCTCATTTCCGTTGCTATTTGACTTGTCTTCCCAGCCTCCCACATCGTCTGGACGTTCCATGTACCTATAAAAATTGTTGCTCTGGTTGTTAGAAGGGGCATCAGCCTCGTGGCTTCCGAAGGAACTCGGCTTTCACCATGAAGCGTCATAATTCTTTCAAATGAAGACCTTCTAACTCCCAGGGCAGAGTTAAAATGGTTTGGATTATTTTTTCTGGTAAGCGTTTTTTTAGCGAGTTAGTTTTCTACGGGATGGGGACGCTAACCCCATGCCCAACCCTCCTCCTTTACCCGGGCTTGGGACCGGCAGTAACCCTATAAGAGCTGAACCTTATAACGCGGGTTGTTACGACACGGTGTGTCAGAGTAGACAATGATGTGACTTCCACGTAAGATCTTATAGGCTAGGTTTTTGCGTCATGACAAACTTATAATTTTGTGATTAGGTCTATTATTATAGCAGTGCCAATAGCAAACGTGGACCATCATCTTACAGATCCATCGAGGAGATTTGGAAAACCGTGATTCTAATCCAATGGTGAGGATGGGACACAGGACCCTGAAGAAATAAAAGGCCTATAAACTTAATGTTAGTCGCCGGCTATCATGGAACTGTATCTCCTTTCGTTGGTCCGTTGCTTCGTAGATTTGACTTTTAGGTCAAAGGCTCAAGGTATGGCTCCCTAAGAAAATCACCTGCTTCGGTTTGGGCACCCCAGCAGTGTCCTCTCCCTCACACAAATTGTATGATTTATGTGTGCTTGTGTATTCAGTGCCACTTTGTACCAATGGCCCGTGTAACAGATAGTTATTTGAGAATAAAATATCATTACTAAATAAATAAGTAAAGATTAATCGTCTCAAAAGCAATTTTTGAGAGATAGTGGTGTCTAGTGCGGATTTAGTGGTAGTATTGAATATTCGAATGCTTATGAGAGCTTTTCACAAGTAAAGAAACTGCTCCAGTCGAGGTGCCCTGTTATAAATTGAAAGGTTTCCCAGTCAGCGTGTACATAGTCTCTATACTGAAAACGCGTCTTTACTGTCTTTAATTTGTTGCACTTATCAAGAATTGGTAGAGTGCAGAATACTGCTTTATGATCGCTGTTGTCAAACGTTTCGCCAATCATCACAGATGTTGGTGTGACATTGTAACAGAATATCAGGTCAGAAATGTTGTGGTTTCGTGAAGGCAGGTGTACATGTTGTTGCCAACCACATATGTCCAAAGAACTATGTGTACTTTCAAAGCTCAATGGGTCGGAGCTTGTCATTCAGTTGATGGTGGGAAGGTTAAAATAACCACAAATAACTTTGCAAGGGGAGTCAACTGAGGCAATTGTAGCTAAAAACTCACTTATAGTAGTGTCGTTTAAACTAGGATTGTTAGGATCTCGATATGTATATCCAATTAGTGTGTACAGTAAGCCTTATCGAATCGGACAATTTGCTGAGGACAGCATCGTTATAGATTTCCGTCTTCATGGTTTTAGATGCATATATAAGACGACTACCATCCTGCTTAGTGACTCAATTATGGCGGAAGAGACCATAAGTGTCTATTTGAAGGTATGAATTTGTGACATCGGAGGACAACCAACTTTCTGCTAGCAAAACAAGCGAAGGATTGTCTAACAGTGACAGGATGAAAAGAAATGTATGTTACTTTGCATTAGGTCGGAGTATATAGAGGTTGGTCTCAAAAGAGTGGGATTATCGCCCTCAACATTTGGAGGCTCCATAGGAAGACTGTTGAGGGAGAGTGAGGTAAAAAGAGATGAGGTGGTGTATGCTCCAAATCCGGAACAGATCAAAGAGTTGCTTGGGGTGGCTTGACTTTAGTAGTATCTACAATATCGATAATGCAATGAGAAGATTAAGGTTATCACATTACATTAGTCTTCTCATTACATTATCGAAATTTGTCAAAGAGACCCATTGTTTTAAGTATCTACGACCACTAGGTGGGTGCCCAAGTAGGCTATCGTCGTCGTTTTATCGTGTGTTTTACGGAATTTCAGCCCTGTCATGGGTAGTTAAGGAGGTTATATGCCTCAGGTTAGAAATGGAGAATTGCTTGAGATTGCTGCAAAGATAGGTGTTCATGTAGTGTATGTTCGAGTTCTGGTTCCTAGAGCGTACAAAGTTCACCCTGAAAAGCTTATTGTTGTCATGAGTAGGTGTAGTGTTAGACAGGTGTGGCCTCATGCTAGGATGAATGAATAATATCAGTCCACTGCGTTCGTTGTTAGGTTTTCTATTGCTACGGGAGGGTGTATGTTGTTGGTCAAGAGTGCTGGGGTGTTTGTGGGTTTCGACAGAGGGTTTGGCATTAAGCCGTGTTTTAATGGATAAGCGGCTGTACCTTTAAGAGCGATTTCTGAAAGGATTGTTTTTAGGCTGTTTCGGATTCTTATTGGAGCAGCTAGAGCAGTGCTGGGGCTGTTTGATGCACAGTCTTGATTCCAGGACTAGTGGCCCCACGCAAAGTGCCTTTATTTTTTGGAGGAGTAGAGAATGAGGTTTCGGGGTTTGTGCAGTGGCCAACGGTGTAACTGTTGCTATCACGTAGGCTGGGTTGATTGGTTTGTAGTTCTTTGAAGATTCGATGTTAGACAGTAGTCCTGTTGCAGATGATTTTAATCTTTTTAAAACGTTAGGATACGCCTCCGTAACAACTGATTGTTAAGGAGATGATC
Organism: Schistosoma haematobium; assembly: GCF_000699445.3. Taxonomy (NCBI): domain Eukaryota; kingdom Metazoa; phylum Platyhelminthes; class Trematoda; order Strigeidida; family Schistosomatidae; genus Schistosoma; species Schistosoma haematobium. The sequence goes on along the minus strand of NC_067199.1, from coordinate 48,100 downwards.
AGCCCCCGTGATACTACGAAACGGAAAGAGAATGGGACAACAAGCTTTAGTCTATGCTTTACGCTATCATCGTGTTACATTCCAAGATTGCGACAATCCACACTATTTAAGTAAAGTATTTCTAACGGACTTTACGTTTGCACTATCAGGTACATTATACACAATGACAGTCTGCATACACTGGAGTTTTTCAACACTACTGATGATATATGGTCAATTACGTTATTAGTGTTTTCTATAATTTTGAGATCAGGGTTTTCTGGGACACTGATTAGATATTTCTACGGAAATAAGTCGTGAATGATTTGTGTGAGGTTATGTTCTATTTGACCGGCCTTAGAACTGTTACTGGTGAAAGTTTGCAGTTCATACTAAGATTGTTAGGGTCGACATGGTTGCATTCAAACTTGTAGCAAGAGTCTATTGAGTGATCACTGTGTGCACGGTTAGTTGATGAATGGAGTATATGTCGGTGTGAGCAGTCGAAATCTATATCTCTGGGCTGGTTAATGCAGGCAGATATATATGCATTCTGTTGGCCCCTAAACAGGTCAGTCGGTTGTGGATTTGTCAAGTGTTTTGGCTTAGCCGAACTGTCTAAAAGTTGCTCTTAACAAGTGACGCTCTTGTGTAAACTGCAAGAACTATCAAATGACGTCGATTCAATTGGTTTGTGACTGGTTTTATTTATATCTATAAGGGTGATGCAAGGCTGTGAGATATCATGTCCAAGTACATGGCGAATGTCTAGTGTAGCTGCGTGTCTATGTAGCTTCATATCATTCACTTTGTTAATGGAGTTAGAACACTTGCAGGTGCTACAGGCATCAAGAGAGATTGTATTTTTTTAGATGGCCTTGAGACAATTTAAATAAATATAAATACCAGTATATGTTCCCATTTTCATCAAATAACTTTACTTCGGTGTTTAGCTGGACGCGCGGTAAAATCTCGTTGATATTTGTAGTGTCTAAACTCAATAAATTAGGATGTGAATTCAACAACCTGGGTACGACCGTGACCACATTTTGACGATATCGTCTTTGGTGAGCTGTTTGTAGAACGTCTAAGAAACCAGATGTCGTAAGTTACGCGTTGGCGTATTACTCAGTAGAAATGGCCTTAAGTATAATTGTTCACTTGACACCAACTGTCGTCTTGAGGGATCTACAGAACTATATCCTTCCGTGCAAATATGGTTGTGCATAGCTTCAATAGAGGTAACTTTTAGCTTACCATTTACTACACGGATCCAAAATTCGGATTGGCGGGGGGGATATTTCGACCTGAAGGATACATTCATTTGTGGACGTTATTAGACATAGTGTGGCTGAACTCAAATCAAACCTAAAAATGTCTTGATTTGACCGTTTCCGCACAACCTTACGAATTGTCGAGGTGACACGCCAATAGTTTCCCGACGATCTGACTTTCAAGTGCACAGCAACCTCTGTCGGTGGACGATATCCCTGAGGCGTTACCTTCGTGTTAATTGAACAGCTACTGTTAGACCGTAGCAGATGTAACATGTCTGATGGTACGATTGAGTCTAATATCTGTTAATCGCTAATATATGAATATTAATGAACGAATAAAGGTGTACAGAATGAAACCTAACGGACCAAATGTATAATGTTCAGTCCTAAGATGAGGTGCCAAAGTAATGAAAACTCTTTCAAAAATATAGAATATTTCGCTTATAAATATTACTAAATTGAAGTGAAGAAATACAGAGAAAGAAATAAAACCATGTGAAAAAAAGTTAATGTTCAAAGTCCGCGAGAGCGGAAAGAAAATTAACCAATGAACTCGATGTGACGTTTTGGAATCTATATTTGTCTTTCTTTACGATTGGTTTTCAAAATGAATGAGATTGTGGGATTAGTAGCTAAATTTGTGGAAGCTGGTACATCAGCATATTTGGTTGTAATGGGTGCTGATTTCGCAGAACTAGGTGAAGAGTTTGATGAAGACGTAGGGAGACAAGCCGTTTTATTGTCCCTGTCTTTAGGTGATTTTCAGTTGCCTTTTGTGTTCAGTGTCCATCGCTTCTAGAATTTTTGAAACACTATTATTCCGAGAATCTTTTTCCCTTCTTTCTTTTTTCGTCTGTCTTCCGCGCTTAAAGAGATTATTCGTGTTATTCTCTTCATAAGCCTACTTAACAATTTCGATGGAGCGAGCAAACCATCGTTTTGGTAGACCCACATGTTTTTTCTAGTCGAAGATGGAATGCAATGTGACAACTGCAACTAGTGATGTCATAAAGTGTGCATCGCACTAACACCAACTGCAGGTGTTACAAACCACCATCACGCGCAAAGCATTTTTTATTTTATTTTATTTGAACACATGAATATTGGTACAAGAGGGCACCAAATATATATATGCGCCACACAAAACAATGAGAATTCGAAGAGGAAGAAAAAAAGAACGATAACGAATGGATTAGTGTAAGGTGGTGTAATAATAATAATAATAATAATAATAATAATAATAATAATAATAATGGGGGAAACGGAAAGGTACAGTCAGAAGAATTCTTTCAGTTCAGGAAGTTACAACCACTTTTTATAAAGAAAGTAAAGGAAGCTTACATCAAGATCGACACTGGCTTCTAGTCTGAACCATTTGTGATAACATCTCTAGCCACTGTGTTGCACCATCTCAGAACCCCAACCAGGGAGTCATGAAGGACCAACAGAAGCCAGTCCTTTGCAGCTTTCTTTCACACCACGACACCATGTCATGCACTGACCACCTCTCCGCTTCTTCCAACCAGTCCCAGAGTCGGAAAATAATGCACGACGTGGAATTCTCTAGGACGACATCAATGGAACATGTCCAAGCCACCGAAGTCGGTGTTTCAAGATGGTGACACCAATTGAATTATCATCTCTGTGCCCGAACACACGGTGCCGAACCTCTGCATTACTGACATGGTGTTGCCACTGGATGTCAGCAATCCTTGGGAGACAGCGATGATCGAACACAGAGAGTCTTCTAACGTCCTCAACTCGGAGAGACCAGGTTTCACAAGCATAGAGCGAAACTGCTCCCACCGACGCGTTGTAGATCCGGCCTTTTACAGTCAGACCAACATCACGAAGGCGCCGAAATGGCCCAGTTTGGCATAAGCCGCTCTGGCTTTCACTATTCGTGCATTGATCTCATCACGCACACCCCCACCAGCACTTATGCAGCTACCCAGATACACGAACTTCTCGACTACTTCTATCTGCTCAATACCCAGGGTGTGAGTACAGGATTAGAATCCTGCCAGTCTTGTAGAAGTACTTTGCACTCCGAAGGTGCAAAGCACATAACATACCTACGGACACTGATTGCTAACTGATTAAGTGCGGATTGCATGCCTTGGGCATTATCGCACAGTAAGACAATATCGTCCGCATACTCAAGGTCGAGACTTTTTGCTCCAGGCAACAGATCCATACGACGACTACTTACATCCATCAGAGCTGTTTCCAGAATGTCATCGATGGCAAAGTTGAAGAGGAATGGTGAGATTGGGAACCCTGTCTAACCCTACTGCTTGAATGGAACAATGGAGATAGGTGGTTGTATGCCCTCACTCTACCTGAGGTGTTCGTATATAGGGTCTTCAAGATGTTAATGAGCTTCTCAAGCACACCCTTCTTCAATAGACAATACCAGAGAACAGTCCTGTCCAACGAATCGAAGGCAGCCCTGATGTCAAGAAACACTACGATTGTTGGCCTTTGAAAAGTATGGCGGTGTTCTAACATTTGGCGGAGGGTGAAGATATGATCAATACATCCTCGACCAGAACGAAACCCAGCCTGCTCCTCGCGAGTCAATCTTTCTCGGGTTTTGAACAACCTACGAAGTATGACAGAAGCCAATAGCTTGGACGCAATCGGAAGTAAACGTATCCCCCGATAGTTGTTACAGGAACGACGTGAACCCTTTTTAAAGATAGGGACGACTATCGACTCATTCCATGACGTTGGTACACTCTCTAGTTCCCAAACCTTTGTAAACAACGTCGTCAGTTCCTTAGTCAGAAATTCACCAACATCCTTAAAAAGAACCGGAGGTAAATTGGAAGAGCTTCCGGTAGTTATCAGATGCGGCCGCTGCTTCCAGCTCATTAGCACGCTCCGACCACCAGGCTTCTCGGTCCTTACGCAAGCTTTGCCCGAGTTCATGACTTAACATACTTCGTTTGTGGTCAAACTCACAGTCACCCGGAGTAGACCGACGGGCTTCAATGAGTTGTAAGGAGCCTGAAGAAACACAGTGCTTATAAGCGGGACGTTTCGCAAACCCACAAGTGACTTTACTCGCCATTTTTATGGCGTCATGAAGTTGCAACGAATGCTCGTCTACACTTTTCGGTGGATCAGTAGCTAGTCTAGAAGCCAGCTCGATTCGATACTTACTAACAGAAGTTGCAACCAGCTTGCTAATATCAATCCGTTGATGGCAGTCACTTTGTTGGCCACTAAAATGCAAGGTAAGATTGACGCAGATCAGGGCATGACAAGAGTCCAGATAGGTACTCCAAAAGGAGCGGCAGTCCTGTACACAACCACACCAGCGGTAGCTGATCGCGATGTGATCAATCTTAGTCCAGGCTTGAGATGCAGAGGGAGGACGCCAGGTGGCACATCGGCGATGACTGCGCCGAAAGTTAGTGCTAGCCAGAAACAGGTTGTGGTCTGTGCAAAGTTGCAGTAGACGGTCCCCGTTATCTGACCTGAGACCAACGAGTCCCCATCGGCCACCTAAACGACTCTCTTCTGTGCCTAGACGCCCGACCTGAGCATTCAAGTCTCCGGCTAGTACTACAATATCTGTCGAACGCAGTTTCTGGAGAAGAACGGTTGACTGGTGGTAAAATTCATGCTTGATTGTATCCGTGCTGCAATCTGTCCGGGCACAGGCGGAGTTGACGAAAGGACATCGTTTCTCATGCCGATTTCTTCTCACTTCGATGGAACATTCTAATCTAACAGCACATAACCGACTGTTAATGGGGATCCAATCGATTAGTGCTGCCTCAGCTCTAGCGCTTAGTGTGACACCAACGCCAGTCAGACCGGACGAAGATGCCACAGGGTCCCCGGATAAACGCACACAAAACAAGCTTTTTGAAGCAACAGATGAAGAGCGAATTTATAGTACTTCACCAGAGTCTTGAATACGAGTCTTGGATAGACAACAAACGTCCATAGTAAGACTTTCTAAAGATATAGCCAGGCCTATCTGTTGTCCGACCTGCATGAGTGTGCGAACGTTGAAGGCAGCCAGTTTGAATGGTGCACGTGGTTTCAGAAAAACTGCTTCATTATTTGGTGCTAGCATACAAATTTCAACCAGTCAGTGACTCGAGAACGTTTTGATAGAACCGAGCTTCCACCACAGGCGAGCTGCTGTATAAGTCGAAAAATAAGGATACATAAAGTAGGAATAAAAGAGAGTGAGGAAGTGACGCAGTAAATAATAATAATAATATTAATAATAATAATAACGTGAATCGTTTGACTGTTAATGGAAGTAAGTATATTATTTCCCGTAAGTATTGTCATTTCATTCTGTTTGTGTGTGGGCTGTGATACTGCCCGGGTGCCCAAACCGAAGCAGGTGGTTTTCTTAGGGGACCACACTCCGAACCGTCGACCCTAAGGTCTGACCCACAAGGCAGTGGAGCATCGTGAGGAGATGCAATCCCATGGAAGCCGGTGACTAACGATTGGTTCATACACCATTTGTTCCCTCAGGATACTGGAGCCCACGTGCACCATTGGTTTGAGATCCGGTTAAAGCGCCGGACATTCGCTTTTCGTCCTCTCAATTTCGTAAACAACACCCCCGCCACGAGGAGGCAGTGAGTAGGACTTCCCTGGCAGAGGCTGTATACACATGGCCGTGTGAGAGCATTTCGAGAGGGAGAGCGGACTCTCCCCACTCTCGGCCATACTAGGGCAGAGCGTGCAAAGCATGCTGCTCCATAGTCTCAGCTGATTCTTTGGGCGATTTAGCTGATAGACTCGGCCAGAAAGCTACCATCAGATAAGCAGCCACTAGCAGACGAATATCTGTCAGATGTCGGGGAAGTTTTGAGTGTCACCATCGGTTCAGCTTAAGATTTTAATGAAGCCATCAAGGTGGATGACTATAATGTATTAGATAACAAATAGACAAATGTAGGCGTGGTTTTAGGGAAAAAAGTACACTACGAAGAAACAAATTAAAGAGATCTGTAAAATATGTGGGTTGACTGTTTTAATTACAGAACCCCATACAGGTTTCTACATCAACACAATGCAGGGGCAAAGCTTCAGCGTTCTAGAAGATTTGATAAAGAAAAAAACAAGGTTAATGAGTGACTTAAAGGAACACCTAGGAAATTAGGGAAAACTAGTGAGACCTGACGCCAAATAGGACTGTACGGTTGAAAACAGTTTATGATACGAAAACTCACAGCCTTTCAAAACATCTCGCAAACAGGTCAGTAATTTTTCTTAATTTAAAAGTCCTTTGAAAAGGGACAAAAGGCTAGATTTAAACACGGTCTAAGCCACAAAGCAAATCGTCAATAAGCAAGCTAATTCCAGAAACAATAGTAGGAGTTAGCATTTATTCATAGCAGAGGACAAAAAGTTAATTTTGCTCCCATAAACCTGATGTTGGAAAATACACGTGAGCAGACTACATCCAGAATACATATTGCGCTACCGGAATAGGGAAAAACTCCATACTTAACGGTTTTCACATTGTAAAAGTTCTGGTCAAAATAGTCCCCAAACTATTCTGGGTGGTACGGAACAATTTTTCTCAGAATTAAAGGTATTCAATAAAAATGCTCGCCGCTTACCAAATATAATGGCGGGGCTCAAAAACGTGGTACACAGAAAACCCTGGTGTTACTACCATCTCAGAAACACAATTAACGTCAGGAGTTTATGATGGTGAAACTCAATTATTTGGTTTCTTACTTTTTTGGGGTTGGTAGTCCAAACCGTAGGGATGATAAGCTTATGTTATACATGAAAAGAACCTTGACCTTATGAGAAGTCGAGGCACTGGCGCATGATTCAGGGACATGTAAACTGATGCGCTATAGACTGAAATATAAAAGGCAAGACATTGAGTTATTTGTAGTATACCGCATTCCACAATACGTACTGGATGACTTCCCCCTACATACACTTAAGTCCTGGTCAAACAGGTGTAAAAGCTTTATAGTAAATTACTTTAATCCATCCTCCATATCACTGAGTCAAGTTGTTTTGTTGTTGCTGTAGATGAAGTTCCAAATACATGATTTGGTAGTCTCCGTAATGAAAAGCTAGATAAAATTCCATAATCTATTCACAAGTTGTTGTATGGTACACCATGATATCAGTACATCAAATACTAGTAATGAAATGTTTCCATTACATAGAATATCATCATATAATCATTAAAAGTCATTATGACTAACACAACAGAATCTTATATTTAAAAGCGTTTAATTAGTACGTTCAAATAAAGAACACAAAATGTCTCATTAAGAAAATTCCCAAGGCTTTCGTGATCTGATTTATTTGATAGGATTATTTAAATCTTCCCATTGATATTGAGGACTGTAATTGCTCAGTCTCTTTAGATAGACGTGGATCCTGCTTGGAATGCCTCCACATTGCGAATAAATGATAAGAATTTCAGACAGAGTTAGTCTCTAATTGTACAGGTTTATGTATTCGATTCGGAGCCTTACTGTTTCAATGAGAGTCATTTAAAATATTCAGTCACCCAAGATGAATTAAGTGAAGGAGGGTCTAAATCTATTACTTAAAGTTTGAAAACTGAGTTCTCTAGCCACTGATCCTAAACTTCTAGAGTTAACGCATCATCAAATTCACTTAATATGGCTGATTTTTCTATGTTGAGACTTGAAATTTTTATCACGAATTAAAAAAGTTGATAGTATTTACAGTACTGAATACGACTCTTCAGAATTAACCTGTTCAAATAGTTTATAATTCCACTCACATTACACCATATTGACTCCCATCTTTAAGGTTATTGTTTCTCAATAAATTAAATCAATCCTTTTGAGCACTTGTCGTACTCAAAATAATGACTTCTCATGATTGAATCCACAATGATTTGTTCAACCCGTTATATAGGTTGTATCATAGGCAATAAAAGTAATGAATAGGAACACTTTGAATGCATGATTTTAATACACAACAGTCAATTGGAAGATTGGATAATTTTGTATAACTTCTGAGTATTCCCCTCTTTTAATAACTTTGTAAGATGAATCGAAATTCATTTATAAAAGAATTTGAAAATATTTCATTTCCGTATTGTAAAAATGTCTTTTCTCCACTGTGAGATGTTTATACACAGAAGAATTAAATAATTTATACTTATTCATTGTCTATGAGTGTGAAATTATGTGCCATATAAGTCTGCTTCTGATAATATTGAAATTATCGACCTTGATTTCTCTAAGTTTGTTTCATTATATAAGTAGTATGATCTTACTGTGATAATCCATCCACTCGGTAAGCATTACAGGCTTCATTATTTCTGATTTTGATTGGATTTTATATCTGAACTTAAATATTACTACCATCACGTCGGGCTCATCAGTGTACATCACCAACGTAGATGATCTATGTCGAAATGATTGGAGGCCTACTTGAGTTAGACGTGAATGGTGTGACGAACCAACAAACGTCGAAGTCACACCTCGTGGTCAGCACTTTACGTGGACTACCCCCATTGACGTATCAAGGTACTATAGATACTTTGAAGACTGTACAACACGAAATATATTAGTTAAAGTAGATACAAGCGAAAGTAAGACCACTGCCGCATGGGCCAGTCCATGGCATACGATTAACTGATGCGCGTTGGTTGTCACTGACCTTGACGAGGATCGATGATTTGCTCGATATTCAATGACCCAACTGCCGGATGATTTGGCTAAGGCTTAGTGACATTTCGCTGGCCCTACAATAGTTTATTGTAGCTACAGTATATTCTTTTGAGTATCTATGTCATTTTTATGTTTCGGTTTTAATCATAATAATAATAATAATAATAATAATAATAATAATAATAATAATCAACTATTACGGTTTGTAGATATGAAATTTTTAATTAAATAATTTCTAGACATAAAAATTGATGCTGAAGGATAAAAAGTTATTTTTTTTTATTTTGAAACCAACTTGTATTCGAGATGGACTATAATAATTTTAGTTTTAATTAAAGCGGACAAAATCCTGGTCCATTTATTGGTTCAGCGTTCCAACCGCGGCTGTAAATATAAAAATAATTTTATTTTAAAGAAATTTATAGTTCAAATGAATACATAGTTTTACATCATTAATTTATAAATGATATGTGACTAGTAAAATTAAAAAAGTGATTGATCACTGGACATGGACAAACAGACACTCAGTCAGATGATTACATAATCTGTCATTCCTTTCCTAATAGTGATTTCTACCCTGATCTCATTTAGTGTAGACTGCCTAGCCTATACTCTGGTGCTCTATTTTTGGTCACGAATCGTGTTTCTGATAAAACGTGACCCAGTTTGCGTATAGCGGATCATTCGAGCATTTAGTGTCATAGTAGTATAATCTCGATCATCGGTCATATAACAGTAGCATATCTCGGCAAATAGAAAACATTTTTATCCTGCCGTTAAACCAATAAAACAATGGTATTTTGACATTGACACTGCAACTATTTGATGTTAGTAGGTTTTGGGATAATGTAACAGCTAGAGAGATGGAAGTCAAAAACAGTTAACACCATGAAGTTCATCAAAGCAGGATGAAGATGGATTTACGTATATCCATTCATACTCCGCCTGGAGTCCCTTCGGTGGCTACTGCTGGTCACGAGACCGGATAAAGGTGTAAGGTTGGGCATGGGGTTAGCTACCTCATCCCGTAGAAAACTAACTAGCTAAATGAATGCTAACCAGAAAAAATAATTCAAACCTTTTAAACTCTGCCCTGAAAGTTAGAAAGTCTTCATTTAGAAGAACTATGACGCCTCATGGTGAAAGCTGAGTTCCTTCGGAAGTCACGAGGCCAATGCCCTTTCTGACAACTAGAAAAACCATTTATTTAGGTACATGGGGTGCTCCTACAATGTGGGAGACCGAGAGAGTCTTCCAAATTGCTGCAGAAATGAGGAGATACAACTTGGAGGTACTTGGGATCAGTGAAACACATTGGACGTAAGTTGGACTACAACGACTAGCTTCAGTGGAGCTTCTGTTATACTCTGGCCATGATGAAGAAAATGTCCCACATACACAAGGAGTTGCATTGATGCTATCCAAACAAGCACAAAATGCACTTGTAGGATGGGAATCTCATGGACCAAGGATCATCAAAGCCTCCTTGAAAACAAAGAAATAGGGCATTTCAATGAACGTCATCCAATGCTATGCGCCTACCAACGACTACAATGAAGAAGCTAAAGATCAATTCTACAATAGGCTGCAGTCAATCTTCGAGAAGTGCCCAACAAAGAACTTGACCATTCTGATGGGCGACTTAAATGCCAAGGTTGGAACGGACAACACTGGATATGAAGAAACCATGGGACGACACGGACTGGGAGAAAGAAACGAAAACGGTGAGAGATTTGCAAATCTATGTGCCTTCAATAACCTGGTCGTAGGCGGCACCATATTCCCACATAAACGCATACACAAAACCACATGGACTTCACCGGATCACTCTGCACAAAACCAAATCGACCATATCTGCATCAACAAAAAGTTCAGGAGGACAATGGATGATTTGAGAACCAAGAGATGAGCTGATATAGAATCAGATCATCACTTGCTGGTCGCCAAGATGAAATTGAAACTCAAAAAGCACTGGACAACGGGGCGGACAACATCAAAAAATTTTAATATGGCCTGACTTCAGGATACTGACAAACTCAACAAATTCAAGATAGCCCTCAGCAATAGATTCCAGGCCTTTAATGATCTACTCAATGGAGAAGGAACTACTGTGGAGAGTAACTGTAAAAGGATAAAAGAGGCAATCACTTCAACATGTCATGAGGTTCTGGGTCAAAAGAAGGATCACTACAAGGAATGGATACACTGGATAAGATTCAAGAAAGGAAGAATAAGAAGGCAGCAATCAATACCAGCCGAACAAGAGCAGAAAAAGCCAGAGCACAAGCTGATTTCACAGAAGTAAACAGGCAAGTGAAGATTAAGCAATGACTGTGGAAAATGCTGCAAGAGAAGAGAACGTGAAACAACTGCATGACAACAAAGAAACTCTCTGGAAATCACCGTAAACCAGAACGACCAGTGAAAAGCAAGGAAGGCAAGGTAATCACCAACATTGAAGAACAACGAAACAGGTGGGTAGAAAACTTCAAAGAACTCTTGAATCGACCAGCTCCACTGAACCCACCCAACATCGAAGCAGCACCTACGGACCTCCCAATCAATGTTGGCTCACCAACAATTGAAGAAATCAGCATGGCTATCAGACAAATCAAGAGTGGCAAAGCAGCAGGACCGGACAACATCCCAGCAGAGGCACTAAAAGCAGACGTAGCGGCAACTGCAAGGATACTCCACATTCTCTTCAATAAGATTTGGGACGGGGAACAAGTACCAACAGACTGGAAAGAAGGACTTCTGATCAAAATACCGAGGAATTGTGATAACTACAGGGGTATCACTCTTCTCTCAATACTAAGAAAAGTCTTCAACAGGGTGTTGTTAAACAGAATGAAGGGCTCCGTAGACGCCCAACTTTGAAACCAACGAGCTGAATTCCATAAGGATTGACCGTGTACAGACCAACACTACGGATCCTTGTGATATAATCAATCGAATGGAATTCATCAATCTACATCGACTTCGTTAACTATGAGAAAGTATTTGACTGCGTGGACAGGACAACACAATGGAAACTTCTTCGACATTACGGCATGCCTCATAAAATAGTCAATATCATACAGAATTTATATGATGGATTACACTGCAAAATCGTGCATGGTGGACATCTCACAGAGTCGTTCGAAGTAAAGAACGGTGTCAGTCAAGCTTGTTTACTCTCACCCTTTATCTTTCTCTTGGTGATCGACTGGATCATGAAGACGTCAACATCTGAAGGGAAACGCGGAATACAGCGAACATCTAGGATGCAGCTGGACGATCTAGACTTCGCAGATGATCTGGCCCTCCTATCGCAATCGCAACAACAACTGCAGGAGAAAACGACCAGTGTAGCAGCAGACTCAGCAGCAGTAGGTCTCAGTATACACAAAGGGAAAATCAAGATTCGCCGATACAACACAGCATACACCAATCCAATCACAAATGACGGAGAAGATTTGGAGGATGTAAAAACCTTTACATATTTGGGCAGCATCATTGACGAACATGGTGGATCTGATGCAGATGTGAAAGCGCGGATCGGCAAAGCAAGAGCAGCATATTTACAACTGAGGAACATCTGAAACTCAAAACAACTGTCAACCAACACCAAGATCAGGGTTTTCAATACAAATGTCAAGACAGTTCTACTGTATGGGGCGGAAACCTGGAGAACTATGAGAGCCATCATCCAGAAGATAGAAGTATTTATTTACAGCTGTCTACGCGAAATACATTGAATGCGTTGGCCAGACACTATTAGCAGCAACCTACTGTGAAAGAGAACAAACCAGATCCCAGTGAAGGAAGAAATCAGGAAAGGAGTGCTGGAATTGGACGGGACACATATTGAGGAAAGCACCCGACTGCGTCACAAGACAAGCCCTCACCTGGAATCCCCAAGGCCAAAGAAAAAGAGGAAGACCAGAAAACACATTACGCCGAGAAATGGAGATAGGCATGATAAAAATGAACAAGAATTGGATGGAACTAGAAAAGAAGGCCGAGGACAGAGTGGGTTGGAGAATGCTGGTCGGCGTTCTATGCTCTACTGGAAGTAACAGGCGTAAGTAAGTAATTGTTCATAATTAAAGTTGATTCACGCACTCTGCTCCTTGTTTTCAATACCCTATTAGTTTTCACATCATGCCATGTTGGAAGTCAATAATGATACTTTTCCATACAAAAGCTAATTACCTCGTAAAATTCGATTAATCCACTGAACTAAACTGAAAACAATAACATAACATTGAACTGTCATATATTACTGTCATGTGAGTGTAATTAGTAGTATAGGTGTTTATTTCTTTAAGTTTAATCTGATGATGACATTATTAGACTAAATGATTTGACATTAAATTTCTTTTGTTTTGTTTTGTTATTGAAGAGCTAGAATGTATAAGCTTGATTGCGTTAAATTGATTAAAAAAATAATGCTGATCTTGATCAATATGCTTTCGATAGTTTAACAAAATATTTGAATATGTGTTAGACTAATCATCATTGATAAACATGAAAAGAACTCATTACACTAATCATTTAATACTTAATTACAATGAACTTATTATTGCATAAATTAGAATCTGTATTTACATTCATCCTACACACTAATCAAATACTATTGAACTTGTGACTAAATACATTATACACACCAAAGATTGTTTTATTAAAAGTTCTAATAAGTTTACGAATGTAACATGGAATGTAACATGGAAGATGGATAGTGGCTAACAGTGTAATCCAGGACGCGCGTTTCGTCCTATTTAGGACTCGTCAATATCGAGGCAATACGCACAGTATGCACATATGCCAATAAGAGACTGATTAATTTCAGTCCTAAACATCAATGGAAAGATTCAAGTAAACAACGATACCAAATGAATCTTATGTATTTTATTTATATTGATTTATGAAAAATTACATTAGGTTTATAAATATTAGAATTAGTTTAGTTCATATAGTTTCAAACTATAAATTTAGTGAGCATTAATAATCTGTAGGTAAGGCTGTTAGGGATGCTGAGGAATATACCAATCATTATCATGTTAAGTTTAATGATGTTCTTGGACTCTAAATGGGCATTTCTTATTGGCCATTATTTATTTCGCTCGTTAAATATTGTACAGATGTTGTTTTCTATTTTTATGGTACGATGTCGTCTGTTTGGTTGGTATATAAACAGAGTATGTTTGAAATATAACGATTCATAACTCAGAGGCTGTGACTTGCGTTCTAGACTCAACTGGCTGCGCTAGACAGGGAAGCGGGACCAATCAGAACCCTAGGCCGTTCATTACGTGTTTTACGTGTCACCGAATCGATCGATAAATACGCTGCGCATCTAATCTGCAGTCGACACGTTACAACAAAGACAACTATCAGTAATTATTTGTAATATATACATGTATAATTTACCACATTCTTCAATCAACATCGTATAACATGCTTAGTTTTGAACAGATTTATTGTGTAATTTATTGAAAGTGATCATATTCTGTAATCTCAGCACTTAGTTTGACTACAGATATTTGTTTTAGTCTAATCTAATAAAGCCCCCAAATGCCCTGGTATGGCCGAGAGTGGGGAGAGTCCGCTCTCCCTCTCGAAATACTCTCACACGGCCACGCGTATACAGCCTCTGCCAGGGAAGTCCTACTCATTGCCTTCTCGTGGCGGGGGTGCTGTTTACGAAATTGAGAGGACGAAAAGCGAATCTCCGGCGCTTTAACCGGAACCCAAACCAATGGTGCACGTGGGCTCCAGTATCCTGAGGGAACAAATGGTGTATGAACCAATTGTTGGTCACCGGCTTCCATGGGATTGCATCTCCTCACGATGCTCCACTGCCTTGTGGACCAGACCTTCAGATCGAAGGCTCGGGGAGTGGCACTCTAAGAAAACCACCTGCTTCGGTTTGGGCACCCGGGCAGTATCACAGCCCTCACACATATCAAATGAGATTAGTGTGGCGCATATGTATTTGATACCTCCTTGTACCAATATCTATGTGTTAAAATAAAAAATAAAAAAAATAAATAATCTAATAAAGCAGATAATAGTGGTTACTTGATTTGAAAACTTTTTAATAATACAGAGTGTTGACCTGAAGGCTTACCCAGATGTAATTAATAAAAATTTGGTTTTCGATCGTAAGTATATGCAATTAGGAGTATGTATACAGACGTTTAAGATTTTAAACGAACTAAATTACTTTTGAAGATGTTGAACTTGTCTTAGTCTGTACAAGATTGTTTAAAGTATGTAAAAATGTCCTAGGCAGTGAACATTACAGTCTCATTTTATGGACAGATTAGAAAGCAAAATTGTGTGACATGAATCCTCAAAAAATCTCTGGACTGATCGAATTAGTAATTGGTTTCATCGTCTTTTCATGTAAGTAATTTCAACATATTTCCCATTAATTACTCACTAACTTACTCCTGTTGTGGAATTTGAATATTCTCAAGTAAACTCATAATACTGTGGTGTGTGCTATTTATATTTACATAAGTAGTATACAACGATGGTCAGGCATAGAATGTATACCAGTAGAAGATCGTTAAGGAAAGAACAGTAATACAAAACAATTCGTATGAAAATACATGAACAATGAAATCTGAGACAATGAATTGATATTGACAAATTAACAGTGAAGTTTGAGACGATGGATTGATATTTTGCAAATTAACTATTTACCATATGATTCTCAAATTTTAGTGAGATATTCTCTAATTTTTTACTCAAATACGTTCGATTGTCCGTACTCGTGTTCTTGCTCACTACAGCACTACTGGGAGGATTGTCCCGCTAAAATACTCAGTTAACAGGATGAAATTTATTGGAGTCAAATGGCAAAGAACAAACATCTCACTAACCTCCGCCTGTTACCCGTCGTAAAGGAGCATAGGCTGTTCACAAGTATTCTCCATCAAACCCTGTCGGGAACAAACTTTTCCTGTTCATTTCCAGCTTCTATTCATCCTTTTCATGTCCACTTCCAACTCCTGAGACAATGTGTTCTTTAGTCTTCCGCTTTTTCGTTTCCCATCAGGATTCCAAATTAACGCTTGCTCCGTGATGTAGTTTGGTGATTTACTCGATGTATGTCCTATCCACTTCCAGTTTCTCTTGTTAATTTCTTCTTCATCTGGAAGTTGGTTTTTCCTGTCCCATAGTAGGCTGTTATACGGCCAACCGACGTTGAATATGTTGCATAGACAATTGATTATAAACACTTGTACCCTTTTGGTGATGGTTGTGGTAGTTCCCCAAGTTTCAGCTGTGTACAGTAGAACTGTTTTGACTTTCGTATTGAAGATTCTCACTTTGATATTGGTTGACAATTGTTTTGAGTTCCATATGTCCTTCGACTGTAGGAATGCTGTTCTTATTTTGCCAATCCTCACCTTTCGGTGTGCATCGGATCCTCCTTGATCATCGATGATGCTGTCCATATACGGGAAAGACTTCAGATCTTTCAGAGCTTGTTCATGAAGTGTGGTTGGGTTGGTGTCTCTGTGTGATATTTGAGAACGTTACTTTCTCTTATGTATATTGAGGCCTACTGTTGGAGAGGGTTCTGTTACACTAGTTGTCATAATCTGTATTTGTTGGTGTGTATTGGATAAGAGGGCTAGGTCATCTGTGAAGTCCAAGTAGTCTAGTTGCATTCAAGCTGTCCATTGCTGTCCGTGCTTCTTTTCAGATGTCGAGTTCTTCATAATCCAGTCTGCCCTTGAATCTCAGTGATTGGCCTGCCTTCTTTGTCCTTGACCGGTCTCTTTGGTTTACTATATTTCCCTGCCAGTTTATTCGTCGTGTCATACAGTTGTCTCTTATTTCCTTCTCTTGCAGGTTTTTCCGCCGTCGTTGCTATTTCTTACACATATTTCTGCTTCTCAGCTTTATTGCTCCTCATAATTTGCTTGCTTCTTTGTATTCAGCTTGTGCTAGGACTTTTTCTGCTCTTGTTCGACTGTTGTTAATTTCCGTCTCATTGTTCTTCCTTCCTCGAATCCTGTCCAGGATATCAATGGAGATCCATTCCTCATGGTGATGCTTCTTGCGTCCCAGAACCTCCTGATATGACGAATTGAGTGCTTCTCTGATACCTTTCCAGTTGTCCTCCATAGTAGTTTCTACTTCTTTCAGTAGATCCTATACGGCTTCGAACCTGTTGTTGAAAGCTATCTTGAATTCGTTGAGTTTGTCAGCATGTCAAAGGAAGGCTGTATTGAACCTTTGTAATGCTGTTTGTCTAGTTCTTCAGTGTTTCCTTAGCTTCGGTTTCATCTTGACAACCACCAGTTAGTATTGATCTGAAGATATGTCGGTTCCTTTCCTGGTTCTCACCTCTTCCATTGATCTTCTGAATTGTTTAGTGATGCAAATATGATTTATCTGGTTCCGTGTAGTGTGATCCGGTGAGATACATGTAGCTTTGTGTATGTGTTTGTGAGGGAATATTGTACTGTCTATAACCACTTTACTGAATGCACATCAATTTGCAAATTTCTCACCATTCTCGTTCCTTTCTCTCAGTCAATCCATGTCGTCCTATGATATCTTCATATCCGGTGTTGTTCATTCTGACTTGGGCGTATATGTCTCCCATCATGATGGCCATGTTGTTTTCCTGGGCAGTTTCCCATGGTTGATTGCAGCCTCTCGTGAAACTGATCTTTATCGTCGTCTCCACTATAATTGTTGGGTGAATAACACTGCATCACATTCATTGTGATTCCCTTCTTCTTTGTTTTCAATGATGATCTGATGTTCCAGGATCCATGATATTCTCATCCTATTAGTGCATTATGTGGTTTTTTGGACAGCATCAGAGGAACTGCGTGAGTGTGTGAAGCATTTTCCTCTTTGTTATCGGAGTACAGCAGCACCTCCCAAGTACCTAGCCTTTGCTGTTCAGCTTGGGTCAGATGGGTTTCGCTGATTCCGAGTACTGCCAATTCGTATCTCCTCATTTCCGTTGCTATTTGACTAGTCCTCCCGGTCTCTTACCCTATCCCGACGTTCCAGTTACCTATACAACTTGTTGCTGTGGTTGTTAGAAGGAGCATCAACCCCGTGACTTTCGAAGAATCTTGGCTTACATCATGAGCCATCATAATTTTCTTTTGAATTTTCACACGCAACCCTCCTCGTTTACTCGGGCTTGAGACCGGCCGTAGCCCTGGAAGAGCAGAGTTATATTTCCTGTTTTCAACTTCAAAATATTAATCAAATATTACAGTCTCTGGAATTAAATTTTCGTTGCAAACGTAGGTGTATTATTAAATAAAATTACCAGTTTTATGCTCTTTAAAATAATTAACTACAGGAGAGAATAAAATGATCGACAGCACGTAATTTTATACTGATTCAGATCTTGGTTCATAAGCGATGTGCTTTTAGTGGTTTACGTTACACAAATGAGTAATTTATTTTATTTAAATATTAACAGGGGGTTGACTGGTAAAAGTAAAGTACTTGTAAAGCAATAATAAGACTCAAATCTTAACTTTACAGACTAACAATCTGCTCAGTTTAAACTAATTATCTGTAAACACCTTATCACAGTATTTGGATAAGTTGTTTATAATGAACTGTTGTTACTTCTGAGCATACATCCAATTTCAATCTAATACTTAACTTACCTCAGCATTCGACAACGAAGTTCTTCCACCCTTGGAATAAAATCTGTTGTGTTTGGTGAACCATGAGTCCATAATCTTTCAGCTACAGCTGAACCTCGAGGCCTTTAATGATAAAATGAGGTTAACTCAGGTTTGTTAATAAAACTATTCTTTCATCAAACTTAAAAATAAAACAAAGATTATGTTTTTCTCAGAGATTTCGAAAGTCTGGCTTCGGAATTTCGGCCGCAGTATCTACTTGAAACCGAATGTCCGTGAAGGTAGTTTTCTCTGGTGTTATAAGCATACTTTCAAGTTTTTTTTCGGCTTCAAATTTTTCTCAATTAGTTTAGGTAGATATCCGTTGCTGATAGGTGTCTGACTTAATTTATCAAGTTCGACATAGATTGTATATTTGGTTCGGATTTGTCTAGCTCTCGTATAGAGAAAGTGAATGAGGTTTCTATTTTACATCAGTTGAGAAAAACTTTTAAAATTCATGTATTGACTATTCTAGGTTGACCTGATAGGACGGAACTGTTGTGATCAACATTGGAAAAATAAGACATTAGGCCCAGTCACTGGTTTGTAAGCAAAGCCAGGACATGGGACGTATGTCCATAGGCATAAATTGAAGCACCGTATCAGCACAGAGAGATGAAATTAATAAGATCAATACACTAGTAGAAATAGTAGTATTAATGATTGTGAAACAAATAAGATGTACAAAACCATTCGGGAAAGAATGTGTTTACAAAGAAATCTAAAGTAAGTGATCATTTTGTAACTAAGTAACTGTGAACTGGCAAAAAGTCAATACATCTCCATTATCATCCATTTTAATTCACACCGCCTAAGGTTAATTATTCACTAATTAGGACTGTCACAATGAATCCAACTGTGTGATTTACGCTTACCAATATGGCTCAAATTAACAGTCAATTAATTCATGGAATGATATCATATCTTGACTTGGGGGCCACTTCTGGGTATCGATATAGGCTGCGGTTGGACTTACATAATACATATTCAGGTCATTACAGTCTCTAAATATTCATAATCTCATCAACGGATCTATATTTGAGTACTACCCTGTGTTTAACTTCATCATCATTTGCTTGGTTCCATTGTAAGTTTGCAATACTGCGAACAAAGATATGACCGATTGTCAACCGGATTTAATTTTTAGTTGTACGAATGACATATTGAGATACTTACAACTTCGAAAACCATTTGTAAATCAATTCAATCACTAAATACAAGACAGCATATGTGCTGTAATTGAGTGTGTGTTAAATGAATGATTAGCGAAGTTCTCTCTTATGCCATCATATGGTATGAATATAATCAAAGCTGACAAAGCTTATGTTTCGTTTTCATCCAAATTAGGTGCTGAATTTCAAAATACGTTTTCCTTCGATAAATTATAATCGTTATTTTAAAATAGCAACAGATGTACTTAGGCATTGTGAAAATTAGAACAACACATATAAGCGAACAATATTGTTTTCAATTAGATTGTCATCAGGCTATACATGAATATTTATATGAAAATGTTGAAAGCAATCAAGGCAATATGGGTCAATATTCACAATGAAATAGAATAAGTCACCTTCTACCTGAAGTTTGTGCTGATGATGTCATTCAGAAGAACGATGATAGCTCCACGACCAAACCATCCAGCTCAGAGAACAAAACTCCACCAAAATCATCCACCTGAGCTACAAATCTTTTCCACCATCTGAATAAGTCACCACACATATTAGGTAAAAATACATGTTGATAGTAGGAAGACAGGTGTACTGATAATAGTAAGAATAATAAAATGCGATTAAAAAAAACTCTTATCAATAGTTAAACGTTGGAAATAGAAGGTCAAATAAACATGGATAAATAGACTAGGAATAGTCAACACTAAAACATTCACATCATTATGTAATAAGATGTGTGTAAATAATCAGATAGTGAAGAATACGAAGAGGCGGAGAATGACAAACAAATAATGAATGTGGAAATAAGGTTAACGATAACACAAATAGAATAAAATAAATAATGATAATAATAAAAACTAAGAAAAATCGTTTGATAAGTTATAACTGACCATGGAAGGGATCGGGGGGTCACGTATTTCTTCTGTACACATAAATTGGGGTTATATGTACGAATTCCAATTGCTTCAGCTGTATGTAGGAGGCGGGAACGAACTCCGTCGGGAAATGATGGAGGTATACGATAGATAACTTGAAATGATTTCGATTTATCTACTGCATGACCGCTATCAATAAGATGTGCCAATATAGAAAGCGAATAGATTTTCTCTGACCCTTTATGTACCAAGTTGGTAGATCTTCACACATTCGTTGGTTAAGTTGCCTGGTAGTACGCCCTATATAGCTATCTCGATAGGAGCAGCTGAATTTGTAAATGCACATTGAAGAGGCCGACTCAGGTAGCTTATCCTTCATTTGAGTAGACATCCCTGGTCGACAAGAGAAGGTCATTCTACTCAGCCAATCTTGCGTTGAAATACGTGACTCCCCTATCCCTTCCATGGCCAGTTATAACTTAACTAACAATTTTTTTCTTTTTAAAATTTTATTATTATCATTATTTATTTTATTCTATTTGTGTTATCGTTAACCTTATTTCCACATTCATTATTTGTTTGTCATTCTCCGCCTCTTCGTATTCTTCACTATCTGATTATTTACACACATCTTATTACATAATGATGTGAATGTTTTAGTGTTGACTATTCCTAGTCTATTTATCCATGTTTATTTGACCTTCTATTTCCAACGTTTAACTATTGATAAGAGTTTTTTTTAATCGCATTTTATTATTCTTACTATTATCAGTACACCTGTCTTCCTACTATCAACATGTATTTTTAACTAATATGTGTGGTGACTTATTCAGATGGTGGAAAAGATTTGTAGCTCAGGTGGATGATTTTGGTGGAGTTTTGTTCTCTGAGCTGGATGGTTTGGTCGTGGAGCTATCATCGTTCTTCTGAATGACATCATCAGCACAAACTTCAGGTAGAAGGTGACTTATTCTATTTCATTGTGAATATTGACCCATATTGCCTTGATTGCTTTCAACATTTTCATATAAATATTCATGTATAGCCTGATGACAATCTAATTGAAAACAATATTGTTCGCTTATATGTGCTGTTCTAATTTTCACAATGGGATTCTTTAACATTGTAAAATTGGCTGTCTTTTATCATAAACTGACAGTATTTGGATAATCATCGAAAACTAGATGGAATAGAATAGTCATTTAGCTTTTAGTCTCGGACTAACCATCAGTGTTCAATCACTAACACAAAATTAATTAAATCAATAAAACTTTAGACATTGCAGTTAGTACGATGTGTTTAGATCACTAAAGTCACATGTAATAATCCAATTTTTGAACTTCGGTTAGCTCATGAAGTGGCGCTACTACCATTCTATATCATCAGGAATGATAAAGTATCACTTAATTAGACTGAAGATCAATGAATAAGTATAAAAAAACCATAAATCTGTGAATAATAGTGACTAATTCTATATAAATTTCTTGGAATTCTAGTTAAAAGACATAATTACCAAAGTCCAATAAATCACATATAAAAAGTTGTTCTAAGCCGTTAATCGAATGGATTGGTGCTCGATAGAAAATCTGAATATTCTTGATTCGAGCCCCTTTTGCTTAGAGTTGATGAACACGACTAAAGGTTTATAAAAAGAGTCTAGATACTTGTGTTGTGTTTCTCAATTTTCAATATTGCTTTACTTGATATTAGTCACTGGTAAGAACTAATTCCACTCTGAACAATCAACACAAATTCATTAGCTTAATTATGCAATATTTACTTATTTACTAACCATGATCGACTAAACAAATTCGTGTCATCCACATATTCACCCCACATAGCTGCTTCACCTCCAATAACCAATTTCGCATCATCCTTACTACCTATAAAACAAAAATAAGTGTGAAGGAGAATCCATATGTCATACAAATAATTGTATTTTGATCTTAAACTAACAAATATTAAATATTTCTCGAAGGCGATTTAGGTGTATTCAGTAAATGATTACTATTGTTATCAGTACGTGGTTGTGAAGAGTGTTGAGTTTTGATTGATATCAAGAATCGATTTGTGTTAGACCACCAATGAAAACCTCCAAACAACGGACGGTCAATTGGTCATAGTATAGGATCGCCAAGCAACCTCGGTCTGGCACGCGAATACTCAATCTCTAGACCACTGAACCGAGATCAAACGGTGATAATGTCTAACTTCAATCAATCCGTGATATTGTACAACCATCTTCCATTTTATTCGGTGGGTAACTGCCTCATGGATTAGCTTCACTGGGCACGGCGTCTCACTTGAAATTGACAATAACACCACTGAATGCCTTCTCGACGGTCCAGGGGTTAGGTGTTCGCGCGCGAGACTGTAGATCCTGGATTCGAAACCTGAGTGAGGGATTGCGGTTGTACACTGCTGACGGGTCCCATACTAGAACGAGATGGCCGACCAGTGCTTCTAGGTTTTCAACTGTGATCTAGCATAGATCGACTATTGTTATATTGTTTTGCACAGTAGTAAAGTTATAATTTAAATCACCCGGACTAGGTCAATCGGATAAGTTAAGTTTAGCATTAACAATATGGTTACAAACCTTTATCTGATTTGATTGTAAACAGTAAGGTTATCTACAGTTCATTTTTAACTGTAACATAAAGCTTGAAAATCTAAATACCTGTGAAATAATTTCATCATTCTTTACTTTTAAATCACGTTTAATTATGGTCGATATTCTATACTTCGACTTATCGTTCTATAATGTCTAAATGAATAATTTACCTTGACAAAATGGTATTATTCATAAGCAAATATGTTTTTCTAATAACTTTATCATTTTCTCACTAAATCGTGCCACAAACGTTCAAATGTTGGAGAACAATTGACAACTCAGAGGGAATAAGCATTTGTTATTTGGTGGTATATGGCTCATCAGGAGTGAAGATATATGATCACTCCAGAAATTGAACCTAAGGTCTTCAGACGCTTTAACTTTAGATCATGGAGTAACAGAAATGTGGCACGCATTTAGAATTTCACTACAATCACCATATTATTCGACAATCATCCAATACTATCACTGGATAACTATATCACTTCTGAGATGATTGAATTTTACCCATCATGAAACCTTTATCCTCCTTGGCATAGGACTGGTGCCCCGTCTCTGAGTCCTTGAATAAATCTAGGGATTAGCTCAGTGCTCATGGCTTATCAGTGGTTACTCATCCTTATTTTAGCTCATGATGAAAACTGTTGTGAAAATGAATTATTCTCAGCAAACATGTCATTTGGTTATTACTATTTTTGATTTGAATTATATCTTACTGTGATACATCCCCTCTCTCATACACACGGGATTGTTGATTTGAGATTTAATTTACGTATCATATCTTATCACATGAGTTTTTCAAGTGACTGTACTCAAAGGCATTTTATGAAATAGTGGTTGTGTAAAAATTTGTTTCCATGCCAACAACCTTTAATCGGAATTGTACTTTAAAAAATAGACAACAATTTCTGTGAAATATTTATCCAATATTATATTTTGCCTAAGGCAGATAATGTTTGAAATTCTTCAATATTAGCGGATATATTTTATACTTCTAAAATGAAGTTGACCAGGTTACTAGCGTATTTAGTTTTCTGAAAAGTATGATTTCTGAGTACTTACTTACTTACGCCTGTTACTCCTCATAAAGGAACATAGGCCGCTCACAAAAATTTTTCTGGTAAGTGTTTCTTTAGAGAGTTAGTTTTCTACGAGGTGGGGACGCTAACCCCATGTCCAACCCTCCTCCTTTACTCGGGCTTAGGACTGGCAGTAACTCTGGAAGAGCTACAGACGGAGTAATAAAAAAAATTTAATTGCTTAGTTCACAGTTTCCTAAGGTGTTTTTACTTGTAGGTTTCACATTTTAACTGACAGTCTATTATTTCATCTTTACCATACAATAGTAACAGTCATTTGTTCATAAAAAGCTGTTTTAGATGCACTTCATTGTGACTTGAAGTCCAAGGATCCACTTTTGTTACTACATGGGCCATAGTTTATACATACTGATGTAATTACCTGCTCACTTAAATGCCCGATCTTGCAAAGTCTATTTGATTACGATTCAGAGGATTCCAAGATCTTACCTAACTCAATAATTCTAGTATTTTATCAATTAATTGAGGTGGAAAAATGGCATCAGTTCCGTATGAAAATTCTTGTAAATCTTTTCATTCATTAGAAAACCTTTGATCACTAACAAAAAGCCACCAATATGCAACAAACATGAGAAATGGACAAAGTGTGTAGATGACAATATTTTGAAAATACCTCCGAAATCTCTCGGATCAACGTGATAGTGGTACCTCCAGTCATCACCATAAGATATGTAATTCAGGTACCAAGCAGCTGAGAATAGTACTCTATAGCCTGTTTTAGTAGCATTTTTCACCACAGATTCCCAATATAAGTCTTTCCACACATGAATTACTGTTGATTTATCGCCCTAAAATCAATAAAAGAAAAAACCTAATGGGTTGACTGAGGTATACAAATGCATATATAATTCTCAAAACTATGTCAAATCACATTTTAATCGGACGAAAACTTATCGAAGTGTTGAAAATTAAGAATGTTACTTTCCTCTTATGTATGTTGAAGCCTACTGTTGGAGAGGCTTTAGTTACACTAGTTTTCTAAATCTGCATTTGTTGGTGTGTATGGGATGGAAGTGCTAGGTCATCTGTGAAGTTTAAATCGTCTAATTGGTTCTGAGTTGTCCATTGTATGCCGTGTTTTCCCTCAGATATCGAGGTCTCCATAATCCAGTCACCCGCCAGTTGATAGGGGTAGGGGGAGAGTAGATAATCTTGTCTGACTCCGGTCCTTACTTGGAACGCATCTGTTAGCTGTCTTCCATGCACGACGTTGCACTGTAGTCCATCGTATGAGTTCTGGATAATGTTATTAATCTTCTCAGGAACTCCATAATGTCGCAGAAGTTTTCATTATGTTCTCCTATGTACACTGTCAAACGCCTTTTCATAATCAATGAAGTTCATGTATAATGATGAGGTTCACTCAACTGATTGTTCGACGATGATCTGTAGTGTCGCAATTTGGTCTATGCACGACCGATCCTTCCTTAATTCATCCTGTTGATCTCAAAGTTGGGCGTCTACTGCTTGTTTAATCCGGTTCAGCACCACTCTGTTAAAGAATTTTGCTAGTACTGACAGTAGTGTGATGCCTCTGTAGTTCTCACATTTCCTTAGATCTTCTTTTTCTTAGTATCTTGATGAGATGTCACTGACTGTGAAGCTGGGTGATACAGGCCGAATTCGTCAGGGAGCATCTACTTTCTTAAGATTACAGGTACGCTTTCCTGACGAGTGCCAAATAACACGAAACCTAGGCCCAAGGTTTCCTGTTGGCTACCTCCAAGCACCACCTTAGGGAACCTATTGCCCTTCTTTGTTATTCAGAACAAAGAATCTTGATCAAATGTTATTGCAAAAGCGGAATATCGTTTATCTCTTCAGCTGATTGAAATATTATCGTCATTAAAGGACGTAATGTCATGTACCTTATCCAAGTGTGATTTGTACAGAAGGTAACTGTTTATCTAATAATCATTAGTTTAGATTTACGTTAATATAAATCATAAAGTATGATGTACTCACTCTAAACCCATTTTCAAATATTTCTTGCCAAACAACTGGAGTAATATTTCGTCCAGGTGGTTTGACATCATTGATAATTTGAATTAAATTATTTATGTAGTAGCCCTCCAGGCGATGATAATCATCACCAAACTTCATTTTTTTCATGAATTCAATAACTGAAGGATTGGAATGCCTAGTATCAATAAAATAATGCAAAATATATTACAAAAATTTAAAACATTGGAGAATAAATGTTTCCTTTGTTTATCATTCTAGAGGTAGGGAATATTCCCATGTCACATCTAGAATAGAGAAATATTCCAAGTCATAAGTTAATATTACTTTAAAAACAAGATATCATGGAAAAAGTTATGTCAGTTGGTTCTGAACATACTATTATTCTTTGTTCGCTGATATTCGAAAACGGTTATTAAGAAACATCGATGTTTCGTTCAGAATTATGAGAGTTTTAGCCTACTTATTAACAATTCTTCGAAATATGCATGGCACGTTCAATTTGGTAAAATGATTGAATCTAAAGTTTGTATGGTCACAGCGCTTCAGATAGAAGTATGTGTTTTTTAATATTTAAAGGTATGTTTGGGCAGCAGCTAAATTTGTAAATCGATTAGAGTTGAAAATGTTGAAGCAAAAGTTTTTCATCTGGTCATGAGTGATGCGTTATAACTGTGACCGCTTATTAGGGAGCAGTGACTTATCGATCGGATCAATGACACGTAAAACCGTATGAACAGTCTAGAGTTCTGATTCGCCCTGCTTCCTGTCTAGCCCAGTCAGTTAAGTCCAGAACGCAAGCCTCAGCCTCTGAGATATGAATCATTGTATTTCAAGCATACTGAGTTTATATACCAAACAAACAGACCACAAAGTACCAATTAAATATGAACAACACTTATACAGGAATTAGCCAGATGTGGCTGTGAATGAGGGAGGTAGTAATCAATATACTGGGTATAACTCAAGAATGGTAAAACGTATAATAATGGTTCATAGGTCAAAATAAAGTTCATAATAAGAGGGGCATGAATATGAACAGTTTAGTTCCATAACAAGTATACGATAAAAATATGCTCATAATATTGGTCCATAAATGGATCCCAAAAATTACCATTCATTATTCCTATCAGGATACAACATGATGATTTCTCGATTAAGTATTTGTACACAATAATCTTCTCTCTAGAATTTTCGGACTTCTGTTCTACGATAGTGACATGGTTATCATAAGAACAGTACTTCAAATAATCCCCACAAATCTATCTTAATGGTAGTAAGCATATGTATATGAGAGACTAGATTCATTAAGACTTTTCACAGTCTTTGTGCGAAGCCGGTGGATTTAAGTCTTCTATCACCGAAATATATATAGCTAATGATATTGATTAATGGTCACAATATACATAGCTGATAGACTGAAATTGGAGATAAGAGTCATTAGGTTATTTAGCTCGGTTTAGATAACATCTGGTGTAAAGTTAACATTAATAATAATCTTAAAAGTGGTCTCTTCATTTTCACATAGTAATTTAGTAGTCTAATACGAAGTTCATAACAATTAAGTCTAATTTACAAATATTTTATTACATTAAGACTTCTATCTGAAGTTTGTGCTGATGATGTCGTTCAGAAGAACGATGAAAGCTCCACGACCAAACCATCCAGCTCAGAGAACAAAGCTCCACCAAATTAAGAATATATCCGTCAACTTAGAACAGAGTGTTCGTATATTTAAATTCTATACGCTTATCAGCACAGTTGCTCAGTAAACTTAAAAAAACCACATCCGCTGTAAATTTATCAGGGATATCTAACTGAACTACTCTTATGTGATACTTTGTCACATACAAAGTTGGTTGTTCCAACATGTAACATTGAGGAGCAAGTATAATACGTATTCTAATTGTGAATGCGTTCATTATAATCATCACGAATTTATATTTTAAGGCTTACCAGCAATTATATTCAACTTCATCCCCACCTAAATGAAACCAGTTATCAGGAAATACACTGAACAATTCTTTGTATAATTGTGACATAAAGTTATAAGAGATATTATTGATTGGATTGATTGGACCCAATGTACCATCCGGTTCACCCTTAATGTAACATTTGGTTAAAATTTCTGGATACCCTTTCCCCCAAGAATTTGCATGACCTATGATTAGTAAAATGTTTAAAGCGTATTATCAGTAATCTTCATCTTAAAGTTTAATCACCAAAAGTTTTATCATTCGGAGATAATTAAAGCATAAAAATTAATTGTCTAAAAATTCCCATATTGTTAAAACAACGGTACGTAAATACAGAAATTTGTTCATATCGGGTTTGGGAATTACAAGTTCAAATTAGTGATCTTAAGCTAATTTTAAAGCACATATATCCTTTGAAACCAAAGCATATGAGCTAAGGATTGTTAGCAAAATGAAATTGGTAAACTTAATAAATTTCATCACAAACTAAGCATAATTGAAAAATCATCATTCATAGACCCATCAAGAATCGAACACAGGATCTTCCTTACGAATACTTGTGACTCGTTTGTAATTTCAAGATAATCTATTAAAGATACACGTGTTCTAAAAGAGACTGATCGATTGCAGTCATTTATATTAACGACAGAAAGTTTCAAAAGTTGTAGAAACGAATTAAGATAAATCTAAATTAGAGAGAGATTATATGTACATTTGTCAAATTAAGTTATTTTACAACTCGGCCTGTAGCTCTTGTGGAGTTACTGCCGGTCCCAAGTTCAGGTAAAGGAGGAGGGTTGGGTATAAAGTTGGCAACCCAATCCCGTAGAAAAAATCTGGCTAAAAAAACGCCGACCAAATTAAACAAATTAGGTTGTTTTATAATGAGGATGAGTATTGACTTCTAATGCCTGAAGTTGGCTACAGTGAGAGAAGAGGCTGAGTATTTTTCTTTTGTGCGCAAAGTTCAGGTTTTGATGGACATAAGAATAGATAAGTTGTATTAGTTTATCATCTTTCAATCTTGGTTTCACTATCGGACAAGTAAAGAGCAGTAGTTTTAATTCATTTATTTGAATTTCAGCAACTTGTGTACAGTAAACCATAAAAGAGCTTTTATTAGAATACTATTAGTTGGTTACGGAAATTATTATAAGCAGATTGAATGGCAAGTAAACTCAATTTAATCTCTCTATCCATTTCCGAAGTTGTTATTACGTAATGCCTAGCTCCATTTCTCATTTCCCAGAAATATCTATGTATTTAAAAATTATTTCTTCAGGAACTTTCACATTGGTTAATGCATAAATATACAACCATTTGGACATTTTATAATTCTTCAATATTGACTGCATCAATTAGCAGTCAAACGCCATGATATTACCTCACTTACATAAATACACGTGCACAACTGCGGACACTCATTCGATTGGAAACATGTGTAAATCTTGGACAGAGAAAATTCCAAAAACACCAGAGAATCTTTAGAAGCCTGGCACTCAGGTCAATCAGCAATCAACAAACATATTGAAATCAATCCAATTTATCAACCAATCAGGAAAATCATGCACAAATATAGGAACGAAAATCAAACCGATGGGAGACACAACCAAAACAATGACAAATATAGGGTCAATAAGAACCAATCAACATCGAGGTGTACGGAACAAGCTGTGAAACGCATATGTAGAAATTCGAACACTTCACTTCTATCTGAAGTTTGTGCTGATGATGTCGTTCAGAAGAACGATGAAAGCTCCACTAACAAACCATCCAGCTCAGAATACAAAACTTCATCAAAAACATTGACTGCCTTTTTACCAATCCCCGTTATTGTATTGTAAGGTATGTGCACTGGTTTTAAAAGATTATTGCTAATGCTTCTATGCTGTAAAGAAAGTGGAGAGAATCCAAAAAATTATTGAACCCATGTTATTCTGTTGTAGTTATCGTTCTTTTTTATTCAAAACTAAAAGGGTTTATGTGCTGTATCTTCCAAGTAATTTTCCTATTCGGGTTCCATTTTAGTGATCCATTTACTCCCTTCATAAGTAGAGCTTCTAGAAAGGATATTTTGGCTTCATTACCTTTCTCATATATGTACTTAATAGCCAGCTAAAATTTATCAAACGTCTGGAGACTCATACTGACCACTATTATTTTTTTATTTTGGAAAAGTGAGTCAATCATATACCGGCAGTAAAATCAGAACTGCTCTAGTTAATAATCTTGATGTTTAGTTTTGGACCCAGTGACACACCCGTTGCTACAGTATCCATCGTTCAAACTCATGTTACATTTTAGCAATAACACTTTTAGCATATATACTAAGGTAGAAATATGTATTACCGTTTCTCTAGTTTGGTTGCATACATAGATTATGTATATACGTTACTGTAAAGTGCATTCAATCAGAAAGCTTAACTATTCATCTTTGTTTATAGTTGGAATGAAAATGAATCCCTTGTAAATACAGAATATAATGATTGTTTGATTTGTAAAAATATAAATAAGTGGTGATAAGGTCAATCCTAACCATACATTCAATACAAGTATGTTATAGTAATCTATTGAGTTGCAATTTATTTATTTACATTCATAACTTAACCAACTTGGAAACAATCAAATCAAACACAATCAATCAATGTGATTACATAGTAACGTAACATTTTTGGAATTTGTTTTATTAAAATCTATGAACTGTGAATAAAACTTAGTTTATTGTTTACAGGTTAAGATCGGTTGAAATGAAGAACAATTATCTGCGATAATAAAATCGATTTATTATCAGTGACTATATAAATCATAATCAATTAAAATGATGATGATTCTTAGTGATGAAAGTTTCAAACTATTGCCATAGCATCTTTAGATCAAAGAGGATTTGTAGTTGATTGAAGTTTTACAATTATTTTACGGGAAATTGTGGATACTATGTTTACTGTATAACAATCAGCTGCTTCACAATTGATTGATCACTGGGTGGTGATCAATGTTATGCGTGTATAGTCCTTATTAGTGCAGACTGAATGCTATCGATCATGTTGCAATGTGGCCACCAGTCTAGGTGACTCGACACTGCGTGCACTATATATTGAGGTTTAGATGGTGGACTAGACGCGCATGACATTGACCACCACCCAGTGATCAATCAATTGTGATTACATCTCAGTCCTACAGGGGTTAGTCACGGCTCGGATAGCCCAGTGGTTACGTCTCTGACTGTGAAGCTGGGTGACACGACATCGAGTCCGCTAGGGAACACTAGTTCCCTCAAGATTACAGGTACACCTTGCTGACGAGTGCCAAGTAGCACGAAATTCGGGTCCAGAGTTTCCTGTTGACTACCTCCAACCACCATCTATATCTCAATCAGCTGCTTGTATTACTATATTCTTATGTTTTCCAAATCTCATTTAAACCATCCACCACCGTTATATGTTTCATTGTTATAGGTTTACGATTAATTTACTATTTTCCTAGCACGCCGTTTTGTTTTACATGGCTGAGTAGTGTATAAAAAGTAATTTCTATTTATTTTGTTATTTCGTCGGATATTTCAGGTATACTGAATTATGACAGAATTGAGTACAACATCAATCGACATCTTGAACGATGAAGTTTTTCGAAGAACAGTTTGGCCGGTCTAATGTCCTCAGTAAGAGTGGTGGCTTTCTAGTTAGGGAACTGACTGAGTTGTTTACAAACGTCTGGCAATTAGAGAGTGTCCCACCACCGTGAAATGAATCGATGATTAGTCCTATCTTTAAGAAGGGTTAACGTCAACTATGCAACAATTATCGAAGGGTAGGTCTATTTCTGATTGTGTCTGAATTCTTGGGCTCTTCCACACTTCGTAGACTGTTCAAAACTCGGGAAAAATTGACTCACGAGAAGCAGGCTGGTTTTCGACCCGGTCGAGGATGTATTTGCCAAGTTTTCAACCTCCGTCAAGTGTTAGAACACCGCCACACCCATCACAGACCAATAATCGTAGTGACTTAGATTTGTTGGACATAACTGTTCTTTGGGATTTTCTATCGAAGAAGGGTGTGCCTGAGAATTTTATTAGCAGCTTGAAGGAACCATATACAAATACTACAGGCAGAATGAGGGCATACAACCACCTTTCTATATTGTTCAATTCCAGCAGTGAGGTGAGACAGGGTTGCCCAAGCCATGTAATCCAAACATAATCAGTTGGCAAACAGTTTCCTTAGGTATGGCATGTGTTTTCGACCTCCTGAGTGCAAACTACGTTTACAAGTCTGACAGGACTGTGAACTTGCACTCACTATCGTTAGTAATCAGATAGGAGTGGTTGAGAAGTTTGTGCATCTGGGTAGCTGTATAAATGTTGGTGGTGGCATGAGTCATGATACTGATGCACGTATAATAAAAAGCAGAGCGGCTTATGCATATCTGGCTCATCTTTGACGCCTTCGTGATGTTAGTTTCGCCGTAAAAGGTCGGATCCGCAACTCATCGATGAGAGCAGTTTCGCTTTATGTTACTGAAACCTGATCTCTCCGAGTTGGGGATTTTAGATGACTCTCTGTGTTTGGTAATCTTTGCCTCCGGAGAATTGCTCACATTCAGTTGAAACACCATGTCAGTATTGCAGAGGTTCGGCATCGCGTGTTCAGACAGAGTAACAATAAATAATTTGATGTCAGTAATTTGAACAGTGAAACAAAAAAGCTATGTTGGACAACGGAAGATAGTTTCGGGGACGCTGTTTACTTTAATTCAGAGTTTGTGAAATACTAATATTCATTTTTGTCCCTATTGTACTCTATAAATCATAGGCCTTCGTTTGATGTACAATTCGCTGACATACTGTTTTCGGTTCTGAAGCAGTTGGAATTTAAACGTAGCATTTTGGATTCTATTTTTCCGCCCCAATGCCCAATTTGCATATAATTTTACTTTTCTAATTGTTTGTGAGTTTTGGGCGTGTTAGTCGTCTATGTATTCATCTATATTTTTACATTAATCTGAATCGGGAATCGGGAACCGAGAACAAATAGAGTAGTGTTCCAGTTGACTTGTCTTTTTTCTTTCTTGTCTAACAATCAGGTGATAAAATAGTTTCTGTTTCTCTTTCTAAGGCCGTTAATCTCGATTCGATTCAAGCATTTCTAGCCTCATGTTTAAACTAGTTAGTCTATCATATGAAGGCCTGAAGCTAGATCGCGACACGTTCTCTCATGTGTATTATTAGGTAGTGATATGACGGGATGAAAAGTCAAAATTAGATTGATGTAATCACTATGATTTTTATTCAACATTAGTTCCGTTTTAATTCAATGTAATGATTACGCAATGTAGTATTTGTTTCTGTTTTCTCGTATGATATTTTATTCTGTACAACATACGATATTCTTGTAATAAAAATTGACCTGAACTATGCACAGCATGACATGTAGCATGCGATTTGTCATAAGTCTAAGTACGTTTCATATATGTGATTTCATCCTAATTATTAATCGAAATGGGTTTACAATCAATATATAAATGAGTGTGTGTTTGACTAGGGTCGTCGTGGTGGTCGTGATTTGGGGTTAATAAATCTTCACTTGTATCAGCCTTTGTGTTCTTACTTTCCCGTCGTGAAGATTGCAGAGGTTCCTCGCTTTATAAGTATACGTGGTAAGCGATTCCGACATAACAGTCAGCGACGAACAGATATAACAATTGGTGACGCAGTCATAACAGGTAGACAGATCAAGGACGTAACTGTGACCATCTTGAAACACCGAAATCGGTGGTTAAAATACGTCCTATGACTGTCGTCCCGGCGAATTCCATATTGCGCATTATTTGTCGACTCTGGGGCCAGTTGAAAAAAGTGGAGAGGTAGTCAGTGTATGACATAGTGTCGTAGTATGAAAATAAGCTGTACAGGACTCGCTTCTGTTGGGCCTTCACGACTCCCTGTTTGAGGTCCTTACGATGGTGCAACACGGTAGCTTGAGACGTAACTGTAACTTCGTAAAAGTTAGAATAACTTCTTTAACTGGAAAAATTCTTTGTGGTTGTATTTTTCCTAACTGAACTGCCTCTCCCACTATTATTTTTATTATTATTATTATTATCAGACTCTCATACACTAGTTTCTGTTCATTGCTGCTCCACTTTTCATCATACTCACCTTTCATTCACTATCTCTTCAAAACATAATTGTCTGGCGCATATGTATTTGGTGTCCCACTGTATCAATGTTTATGTGTTCAAATAAAATAAACAAGTACAGCAAAGAAATAATCGCCTTTATATAATCGTCTCCTAACTGGACACTTTGTTAGGATGATCTCGAAGGTTTTGGTCAATGTGATTACTGTATTTAATAAAATAGATCATCTTTTCTACAGGCAATATAGGTGAACTTATCAGTAGTCGAATGAAAGAGTACAACTGCTCTCCTGATAACGGATCAACTGCACGGGCTTCAACCCAATCTTAGATTCTGTTCTTATAAAGGACACATTATTGTTTATTAATTAGTGGCTCTATTAAAGCAGCATAATTGATTACTGTCATTATTGTATTATTGAAATCAAGAAATGGATACCTTGTTGCCAATCTAAAGGAATTATTCTGAAATAAACAATCTAAATGAGGCTTCTGAAGAGTATTGGCTATTCCGAAATACGAAACCCCAAGTCATTTAACATAGTACACTCGTAAATTCAGACTAAATGAAATGTTTGTTGGCACTCATAAGCTTGAATACGTCTCCACTGATCTGATCAGATACTTGAAATTGTGTTCCATAATAGTTGAATGAAAAATCCGTACTTGTTTTTCAAAGATATTAACAGCCTTTTCTATGAGCATAAAACATTTTTACTTTTATAAGTGCCAAGTAAGCTAACTAAACTCAATACTCGGTGATTATTATTATTGTTTAACTTATGAACTCATAGAGTAAATGCCACAGAACCAGAGAACTAAGTCACACAGAATAGATTGAAGAACTTTAATACAAAAGTAACGACGATATGTCATACTCATTTGATGGTAAAATCGAGATTGAAATATTTACACAAGTCAATTTTTGAATTTGTCATTTCAAACTATTATTTGAAGCACAGTTTTTTCCCTGACTTTCGAGGAATTCGCTTTCTTGTTCCTCTGAACACTTCACAGCTTGACTAAGCAAAGATGTGTTTAGAAATATCGACAGTTTGTTCTTATTCCATCTAGTTCCAACGAACCATAAAACCACCATCAATTAATCATTCTTAGTCATCTGAATTGTTAAGAGATATTTATCAAAGGCTATCAAGCTTCTAATCCTTCAAACGATGGGGACGACATTCATACCTAATAATACAAGACTCTTGATATGAAACATAACTTGCTTAACTTCGGTTAATGACGTGATCAACACAATTTCAAATAACCTATGGATAAAACTTAACACGGACACTAAACACTCTAGAATATTAGTGATCATAGAAGGTAATCATAAAATTTCATAACGTTTCCTACCTGGTGTATCAAATTCCGGCATTATTCTTATTCCTCGTAAACGAGCATAATTTAATAAATATTTCATATCATTCGGTGTATAGATTAAAAGATACGGATGAAATGCTCCCTGAAATTAAACGTATGAAAGAATTTCAAATCTATAAGATTAGTAAAAAAGGGATAAATTTTATTTCTAAAAACAATGCTCTGTAGTTTAGAGACGGCAATACCTCATGTTAAAAATCCTAAAATAAAAACTACTGCCCACAATTGATTGATCACTGGGTGGTGATCAATGTCATGGTTGTCATGTCCTTCTTAGTACAGATCGAATGCTATCGACCAAGTAGCGATGTGGCCGCTAGTCTAGGTGACTCGACATTGCGTACACTATGTTGAGATAAGATGGTTGTTGGAGGTAGTCAACAGAAAACCCCGGACCCGGGTTTCGTGCTATTCGACACTTGTCAGCAAGGTGTACCTGTTATCTTGAGGGAACTGATGCTCCCTGTGGTTACGGTAACGTCTCTGACTATGAAGCTGGGTGATACGGGATTGAATCCGTCAAGGATCACCAGTTCCTTCAAGATTACAGGTACACCTTGCTAACTAGTGTCAAATAGCACAAAACCCGGGTCTGAGGTTTTCTGTTGACTACCTCCAACCACCGTCTTAAAAAACTACCCATACTCAGATAAACACCCATTCGAAAATCTTTCTTTTAAACTTACCTTTGAAGAAAGTTTAGGAAACGTTTCAGATACATAGGGAAAAGATTGATCGTCCACAATATGCCAGTGAAGTACATTCATTTTCACCATTGACATTGAATCCTTTCAAATACAAAAGCAACCAAAGTATAAATTGTAACCATGTAAATGAAGCTTATTGAGGATTTATTATGACGGATTGAAGCAAAATTTGGTTACTAAAGGGTAAATAAGATGTCTTCGTGATTTCTTATTGTTGATCAAAGTTAATTATCGATTATAAAGAACTTATTTAATAGCACAAACTATGTGATTGTTTGGAATAGCTAGATGGGACAGATCGCCAGAACAGAGTTTGGTGACTATTGATATCCACAATTCAACACTATAACGAACATTACATAACGTTCTTACCCTTAATTTCCAAAGTGACACATAAAACATAACTACATTCAAGGTATGTCTTGATAATTTATGATAAATTGAGGATTGGGTAGACTGTTATGAATAAAATAATATAATTGTAATATCAACTCTTAACCAACAGCAAGGTCAGGATTTTCAATACAAATGTCAAGACAGTTCTACTGTATGAGGCAGAAACTTGGAGAACTACGAAAGCCATCATCCAGAATATACAAGTGTTTATTAATAGTTGTCTACGCAAAATACTTCGGATCCGTTGGCCAGACACTATAAGCAACAACCTACTGTGGGAGAGAACAAACCAGATCCCAGAGGAGGAAGAAATCAGGAAGAAGCGCTGGAAGTGGACAGGACACATATTGAAGAAAGCACCCAACTGCGTCACAAGGCAAGCGATATATAATCAATCATTTCACAGTAATTTTACCACCTTGGGGGCTGGAGGCCAAATCTGTGGGGTGATATCTACTTAAATCATAAAATTAGTGAACTTCACACATAATCAATTAGACTATATAGTCATTAGACAGACAGGTCTAATACAGTATTTGTTATATCCTAGTGAAGATTAAGTTATAGGTAACTTCTGTGAACTATTAATGGACTAATATTATATGTATATGCTCATTGTATAACTAACTATTCAGTAACTAGATTACGTATATCCATATTCCTCTAATTATAAGCTTTATTTTGATCTATAGACTATTATGATACGATTTACTATTCTTAAATTATACTCAGTTTATTGATTACAGTCCCTGATGTTCACAGCCACTTCTCGGTTTGATCTTGTACAAATGTTATTTCCTATTTTATTGTGTGATGTGATCTGTTTAGCTGGTATGTTCGAAATAATTGATTCGCATATTGGAAGGTATTATTGGCGTTTTGGACTCAGCTGGCAGAACTAGGTGGAAAGGGACCAGTAAGGACGTTAAGCTGGTCGTACCGGTCGAATGTCATTGGTTTGATACAGTGTTAAGATTATATAAGTCGTGTTCCAATTGGCGAATAAGTCACGTGATAATTAGCCGTGTCAAGTCAAAACAGTATCCGACTATGAGTTAAAACGTTTTAAGTCTACTCTTCTTGATATCTTCAATCATCATAGAAAATAACTTAAACTGCTTAACATCTATCAATATCAAATAATAATGCTTCCTGACAGTGGTGAAGGAATAGCTCTGATGGATCGTAAAATCTACGTTGATAAGGCGTCAAATCTTTTATCTCTAAGCGTATTAAACGAAAAATAAGACTAAAATGATTTGAAAAAACACTAAGTGTGATAATGATATCGTGGCGTTAACGTACTGTTTACAAAGAATATTACTGTGTTTCCATTTAAATGAACAATTTGAATCAAGAATATAATCTACAGACAAAAGGATTGTATAGTTATGGTTTTCTCTCTTGGTCAGCTACTAGTAGACTGTTTTAATGATCATTTTGGAAAACGAACAACTAAGGACAACTGCTGACAATATCCATCTACACAAAGAAAATATAAGTAATCTTTTTGTTATCTGCGATGATAAATGTGGTTGAAATCACATTATGCAGGCACTCAACAAATGCCACCTGGTAGTAAACCTCACACTTAAAATGGGAAATAAACTAAACAGTTACTTTGTGGATGATGTAATTATCAGAGAAGCTGATAGAACTCTAAGATCTGTTTACAGAAAACCTTCATGGAGTGGTTCGTATTTAAAAAAATGGTTTACATGTACAATGGCTTCGAAGGTAACACGGCTTCGGGTATCTTGGAAAGATAAATTTCTATTTCCCTATAAAGGGCATTTTTTACAACAACCTCACGGTTAGTATGCTATAATTGATCAGTATTAAACGATAACCTAAAGGATAAGCTCTCACATTTAATCACTTCTATGTGTATTTACCAACCAATTTACGCCTAAACAGCCAGGTAATACGGGTTGTTTGATGTTTTTCTCAAGAAGATTGAAGAACATTATCTGGTATAGTCGGAAATAAGCAGAAGTGGATCAATGAGACACCCCATAATTGAACACATTGTGAATATGGATCATCAGATCATAGCAGGCTCAGGGTTCCAAGTCATGTAAAAAGTGAACAGAAACTTTCTAAATACGTCAAGCTTCTGTTATCTAAACATTACTGGATCCATTGTGACACATTTAGAAAAACCCAACCTATGTAAACAAAAGAAACCTGTTCAATCTATTCGTGTTTGGTTTTAATTTTCAAAATTAGTTTCCCTCTTCATCTGCTTCACTAGTGACATTTTTCTCCCAACCTTATTATTTCCTTTGTATGCCCTCTCTTATTACATTTCGTTTTTATTTCAATATTATGCAATCCTTTTTCACAATTATTATTTTCTGATTGAAATCATGAGTCAGTTGAAGCTAGACCACCATGGAAAACCTGGAAGCACTGGACGGCCGTTTTGTCCTATTGTGGGACTCCTCAGTGGCAATCCGCATCCACTACCTGCGAGATTCAAACACAGGACCTACTGATTTCGCTCACGCGAGCACTTAACCATTAGACCACTGAGCCGGTCAGCATCCAACGGTGTTAATGTCTAACTTCAACTAATCCACGAAATCGAGCGACACATATAACGTTTGACTAATAGTATCTAGATTAATCATTTAATACAATCTAGTTAATATGAGTGTTTCAAAAAGCTTAGTTATACTTTAATAAGAGCTATAAGTGTGTAGATACTAAACATAAATATTAAAAATTCCTTCAGATAATATTTTATACTTACAAGGAATTTCTCAATCTCCTTTAATGATAAGTAATGTCTAGATGTATCAATTAAAAATCCTCTGTGAAGAAATGATGGTTCATCCCAAATGATACCACCTTCAATCATGTTCTAACAAAAAAAAGAATTAATGATTGTCTAATTTCACATTACTCTCTCTAGTGGACTTCTGTAAATTAACTGAAGTATTGTTTCTAATCCATGTAATGTTCCCCAGATTTCTTCTGATTTTAAGATTATTCTTTTACTGAAAATATAGAGTGAATCTGTGATATAATAATTTCGTTGAATAAAATAACATACACGTTTCATTGATTGATTCAGAAGGCCATAATTCGCCATTTGACTCGTTACATCCCCTAGTGATTGATATTTTAATGGTATCAATTGTGGAATTTGGCAAAGAAATAGGAACTTTAGGATATTGTTTTATTAATGTGAGACGTTCTTCAAAACGTTTTAATGCTTCCGTTAAAATATAACAGCTTTTGTATGAATGATTGTAGGTCAACACTTCAACAAGATTATGATAAATTCCTGTCTTATGATGTTTGTAAGCTTTAGGGACTATGGAATAACATTTAGAAACATAGTAAACTAGAATAAACAATAAGTATAGGAAATAAGTTATGGAAGATTTCATGACTCTTTCTAGTTCGACTGTGTAAGCGCAATTTGTACTTATATATTCACTATTACTGACCAATCAGAATTGAATCGATGCTATCTTATATATGAATGGTTGAATCGTTTGCAAATACTAACAGATCGGCATCACTTCACTATTTTAGTCATTAAAACATGATTGGTGGGTGTTCATTTAAAATGTTCTCGATATCCTTCAATAACTTAAATATGAAGCTTGAACAAGTACTTTCTCAATATAAATATGTTTAACTTGGAATGTTACAGTCAGGTTCTAATAGTTTGTTATAAATAAAGTATATCGTCAGATTATCATTTGGTTGTTTATTCATTCAACAATGCTTGATAAAAAGAATAACTGAAATAACATTCAACGCTTTCTATATATTATCGCACAGTATTAGTGCCGGGATTATTTTTCCCCGTTTTTATGTCGATAATACATTCGTTATATGCCATATGTCAGACTCAATACAGATTAAAAGACCGGAAGATAAGTATAATTCGTTTCCAGTAGAAATAGTCACTGTTAGTGACCCTGAGTTGTGGTTTTCTCAACTAGAGCATTATTGCACGAGGCACAATATTAAATATGAAGGAATTGGGTATCAATGCTCAGTCCTCCCCACCTTAAGTTCCTATAGAAGTACTCAACTTAGTTTTGAGTCCCTCAACGTTACAATCGTACACCATTTGAAGACGTGAGAAAATGAACCGTCTATCTTTATCAGGCGGCTGAAGAGCCCAAAGTCTTTTACAGGGAGAAACATTGGGTGATAGGTCACCACATTTATTACGTCACCTCCAATTCCTAGAGGGCGGCAATACTGTGGGTGAATCAGTCCTAAAACAAGGATGGATATATGCTACGTTCAATACTGTTTGGGTGCCCAAAACCCAGACGTCTGTTTGCCTCATTTAGCATGCATTTCAGAAAAAACAATGGAGAGGGGTCTCGCACCTGGATCATAAACAAAAAGAATCATCAATGCGCTCAGTCATGGTAGAACTGATTGAGAGTATGATAAGTCTCAAAGAGACTGTCTTTAAAATGCAAATAGATCATAGAAACAGAAGCAAGTCACCACGAAAACCGAGATCAATGTCATAGAGTAATTCGAAAACGTCCAGACAATCTGAACAGTTCTGTCGGTACCACTAGAGTCTTGGTGCCAAATCAACCAGGTGCAGTCAGCCATGTACCTGACCCAAATAGGCTATCAAAAATATAGGAAACGTATAATCACTAAAAAGGCCGTAATTATTCAGGAGAGGTGTCCGAGCAGTCGCTTGTTTTATGTTAGGTACAAAAACTCAGACCTGAACTTTTTGGTAGGTAACGGTGCTGCACCTAGTACGATTTCTCAGAAGACCGAGTTGGGTCAAAAAACTTCCCGAGATGAACTTTAAGCTGCCAACAAAGATAAAATTGTGACGTTTGGGCAGAATACACCGATGCAGACTTTTCATTTAGGAGGAAGTTCCCTAAAGCCTTCACCGCAGTAGATTCGGATCTGGTAATACTGGTAATAGACTTTTTAAAGAGATATGATTTTCTAGTCGACACTAAGATACGACGTTTGACACTTGAAGGAACTTAGAGTTAATTCATTCAAAGAATGTCACATCACTTCTCTAAATTCGATAAAAACTCCACCAATAACAACAGCGAAATTCTAGACTATACTGGGGCAAATTCCAAACCAAACACAACCTCCAACCTTTCAAAAGTAAGGTAAAGGTAAGTCATACAATTAGAACTCAAAGGGGACTTGTATTTGCTAGACCCAAAGGACTAGCATTAGATAGGCTTAAAATCGCTAGAGCTGAGTTCGACTACATGCTACAGCTGTTTATTATCCGTCCCTCTGGTAGCCAAACGGAATCCCATGTAAACATGGTTGCAACGAAAAATGAGAGTGATCGGCGACTGTATGGAAATTACATATCCCTGGGTCGACAAACCGTACCAGATAGGTACCCAATAACCCATATTCAAGACTTTACAAACGGCTTACAGCGTATGGACATATTTACTGAAACTGACTTGGTCATGGAGTATCACAATATCCCAGTAGCTGGAGAAGATATCCTCAAGACTAAGATTACTACATATTTTGGACCGTCCGAGTTTTTACCAGGCCATTCGACATGAAAAACGCAACACAGACAACCTAATTCAGGATGTGTTTTTTTTGTACAAGGGAATACAGACAATTTGTTAATTACCAGTCCAATTTTTAATCACATGAACGACACGTGAGAGCTCTTTTATAACGGACAGATGTAAAACGAATGAAAATGCATCAATGTTGGTATTTTTTCAGTGTACAAACTTTATAATTCCCCGGGCACAATAAACCTAGGCGGGATTATACCGATTACAGAAGAGTTAGACATCAACGTGCAGTAACGCACACTAAGTTTTTCAACACAACTGAGAATTTTTTCTAGGTTCAG
This sequence comes from Schistosoma haematobium, assembly GCF_000699445.3. Taxonomy (NCBI): domain Eukaryota; kingdom Metazoa; phylum Platyhelminthes; class Trematoda; order Strigeidida; family Schistosomatidae; genus Schistosoma; species Schistosoma haematobium. The sequence continues at coordinate 5,326 of NC_067199.1, read as the reverse complement.
TTGACTTTTGTGATAGATTCATACATCGTTGCGAACAACTAATGGAATTATTAACAAATTTCCTCAAGAGAAAACCTAAAGAATTTAAGCTGAGTTCTGAGGCTGTCAGACTCTGCCTGTAGCTCTTCTAGGGCTACTACCTGCGCAAGTCAAGGTAAAGGAGGAGGGTTGGGCATGGGGTTGGCAACCCCATCCTGTAGAAAACAGTCTTGCTAAAAAAACACCAATCAGAATAAATAAGTTAAATCATCTAAACTCTGCCCTGAAAATTCAAGGAAAAATTATGACGGCTCATGATGAAAGCCGAAATTCTCCGGTAGTCATGAGGCCGATGCCCCTTCTGACAACCAGAGCAACAAGTTTTGTAGGTAACTGGAACGTCGGGGTAGGGTAGGAGACCGGGAGGACCAGTCAGACAGCAACGGAAATGACGAGATACAAATTGGCAGTACTCACAATCAGTGAAACCCACTGGACAAAGGCTGGATACGGGAGAGATACTGTTATACTGCGGCCACGGAGAGAAAAATGCTCCACACACTCAGGGAGTTGCTATAATGCTGTCCAAAGTAGCACGAAATGCACTTGTAAGATGGGAAACTCACGGATCCAGAATCATCAAAGCGTCATTCAAAACAAAGAAGGAGGGAATCACAATGAATGCTACACAGTGTTATTCACCCACCAATGATTGTAGAGACGACGATAAAGATCAGTTTTACGTGAGGCTGAAATAAACCATAGCAAAGTGCCCAGAAAAAGACCTCACCAATGTGATGGGAGATCTAAACGCCAAAGTCAAAATAGACAACACCGGGTATGAAGATATCATGGGACAACATGGACTGGGTGAGAGAAACGAGAATGGAGAAAGATTCGCAAATCTGTGTGCATTCAACAAATTGGTCATAGGAGGCACAATATTTCCACACAAACGTATACACAAAGCTACATGGATCTCACCGGACCACACCAAAGAGAACCAGATAGATCATATTTGCATCAACAAAAAGTTGCGCAGGCCGATGGAAAAAAGGAGAATCAGGAGAGGGGCTGACATAGATCCTGATCACCACCTAGTTGTGGTCAATTTAAAACTGAGGCTAGAGATGAACTGGACAACTGGAAAAACAACACCACAACGGTTCAATACAGACTTCTTTCGAGATACTAACAAATTCAACGAATTCAAGATAACTTTCAACAACAGGTTCCAAGCCGTATAAGATCTACTGAAAGAAGAAGAAACTACTATGGAGGACAACTGGAAAGGTATCAAAGAAGCACTCAATTCGTCGTATCAGGAGGTTCTGGGACGCAAGAAGCATCACCATGAGGAATGGATCTCTATTGATATCCTGGACAGGAATCGAGTAAGGAAGAACAATAGGACAGAAATTAACAACAGTCGAACAAGAGCAGAGAAATTCAAGGCACAAGCTGAATTCACAGAAGCAAGCAAGCAAATTATGAGGAGCAATAAAGCTGAGAAGCAGAAATATGTGTAAGAAATAGCAACAACGGTGGAAAAACCCGCGAGAGAAGGAAATAAGAGACAACTATATGACACGAAGAATAAACTGGCAGGGAAATATAGTAAACCAAAGAGACCGGTCAAGGACAAAGAAGGCAGGCCAATCACTGAAATTCAACAACAATGGAATAGATGTGTAGAGTACTTCAAGGAACTACTGAATAGGCCGGCTTCAATGAATCCACCAGACATCGAAGCAACAATCACAGGTCTTTCTATAGATGTCAGTCCACCAACGACGGAAGAAATCAGAATGACCATCAGACAAATCAAGTGTGGGAAAGCAGCATGACCCGGCAACATACCAGCTGAAGCACTGAAGTGAGACATATTGGAAGATTTCACTGTACGAAGTCAATGTCCAACTACCTCTAAAATACTTTGTTTTTAACTTGAGTAGTAGGTTTTTCATTAAGGATAAACTTAGGTTAGAACCTTTTCAGTTGTGCCTTACACTTAAGATTCTTGGGAGTAATTGTACTTAAAGTCATAATTCCATAGGCATTAAACCAGATATTTAATTATTTTACAAGTAAAATCATTGGAGTCTGAACTAATTTGTGATAGTCTATCTGTAAAAATACACTGTCATCATTAGTATAGTACATCAACATTCACTTCTCATCTGAGACTGCCTTAAAATGCTCATACCAATAATTTCATATCACTCCAATTGTAAAGTGATAGGGATTTTAAATGTTTGTTTACTATTATTGTTGATGATACTTATCAAACTTTCCTTCGTGCTGATATTTTACACTTACGCTATTTTAACTAGATTAGTTGGTTACAAAACAATCTAAAACATACCTGACGACAGATCTATCACAGTAATTCTTGTTGTTATTATGTGCTTTCTATTTTTATCTTCCCTACTTTAGTTACTAATGTCTATAATTAGCGAGTAACAGTACTAGATTCGCCCCTCATTGCGTTTTTCATCCCTAAACATGATGTTCCACCTCTTTTATTAAGAAAATACTGATTTCCAACTACTAATTCATATTATTATTATGGTCTCTGTGAAAAAATGTTCCAATAAAACAGTTTATAAACCACATCTTTTCACAAAATCTAGCCTTATATTTTTGTTTCTTCACATTTCCCATTGTTATAACTTGAGACTGCAGATTAGAGAGCAGCGATGAATTATCGATCGGACCAAAGACACGTAAAACACGTAAGAACGACCTAGAGTCCTAATTGGTCCTGATTCCCTGTCTAGCCCAGCCAGTTGAGTCCAGAACACAAGTCTCAGCCTCTGCGATATGAATCATCATATTTCAAGCATACTGAGTTTATATACCAATCAACTCGACCACAACGTACCAATAAAATAGAAAATAACATTTGTACACTATTTGACTAATAGGAAATGTCCATTTTAAGTCCAAGGATACCATTGGACTTGATAGGATAATTTTTGGGATATTTCTCTGAATATCCCAACATCTCCCTTTTTTTTTTGAAGATTCGGAGTTGATATCTGGGTTATCGAAATGATCACATCTGTAAAAACTGGCACTCATTCTACAATGATTTAAAACTATGTAATTTGTTGTTGAGTTATTATTATTTATATTTTTGGACTAGAAACAAATACAGAACGATCATAGCTGTATAATATTGAAAATCAATTTAATCCATTCTATGTCCATATGTAATTGGTATGTGTGTACTATGCCTTTCAGAGTCATTATGTTTATATGTATATTATTGTTCTTATTGTAATGTAGCGTGATTGTGTTCCGTGACACATTTTAAGGGTAAACATCAAAAATAAAACTGTCTAATTCACAGTTTATTGATAGAGAAGTTATATATTTCGCAATTCATTTACATTTATAATAATGAATAATCATTTCGATTTTATTAATGGTTAGTTTACATTTTGTAAAACATGAATGAATTTTTCATCAAACCTGATAGAGTGTAAATTAGGCCTCAGCATACACAAAGGGAAAACTAAGATCCTCAAATTCAAAGCAGAGAATAGCAATCCAATCACTCTTGATAACGAAACTCTGGAAGATGTAGAATCCTTCACATACCTGGTCAGCTGTATCATCGATGAACAAGGAGGTTCAGATGCACACCGAAAGGCGGGGATTGACAAAATAAGAACAGCATTCCTACAGTTGAATAATATATGGAACTCAAAACAATTTTCAACCAATAATAAAGTGAGAATGTTCAATACGAACGTCAAAACAGTTCTACTGTATATAGCTGAAACTTGAGGAACTACCAGAACCATCACCAAAAATGTACAAGTATGGTAAAAATTTGATGAACTTTGTAGCAGCAGGCGAGAGACGATTTTATAAAAAAAAACTATAAACCTCAACTTATATTAAGTTATGTAAATAAATCAAAGTTCAATAGCATATTTTACTGATTTTCAACAACAATGACAACATAAATAGTCCATTTTATAATCACTTCAAATAATCATTATTACTTTTATAAATGGAATAAGTGGACAAAGGTGAATGGGCTCATGTGGTTGGTACTTAAGCTAAGTGATCATTGTTTGAATGATAATACAATGCTTTCATCAAATGTGGTTTTTTCAAGATGATAAGTCTGAATATATTGCATAGTCTTTTGAACTAATAGTTCGTAAATTCATGTCTATTACTGATATTTATCAAGCGTTAGCGTTTTTTTAGCGAGTTAGTTTTCTACAGGATGGGGTCGCTAACCCCATACCTAACTCTCCTCTTTTATCCGGGCTTAGGACAGTCAGTAGCCCCGGAGGGCTCAGGCAGGGTTGCTATTCATCAAGATCATCAATTATTATTAAAGCTGGAAATCATTAGTAGTCTGGTTTATCTATGCTTTTATTTTGTGAAGGTTCAACATAACGTTTTTTGTATATTTTCAACTAGACGATGTTTTTTTTGGATTCACTTCAACACAACACAGGTTAGACTAATCTACAGCAATCCTATACTTATTTTATTCTACTACAAATGCCGATGATTCTAGTATAAGTGTTAATATAAATCTAATTCAATTATTACAAAGTGGTCTAATTCTAATAATAATAAGCCACTACTAACATGACCTGTTAAGTTATGTTGTGTCCACACTGTATTCTGTCATACTTTGATTCAGTTTAATACCACCGTACATGTCGTTTGATTTGATTACTAAAATATACATTATGGAATATTCCTTACTGAATTGTTACTTCTCTCATCCTCGGTCTCCAATTTAAAAATAACAAACATGAGATTCATATCCAAGTCAAGCACAAAAATCAACAAAAGAATCACCCTACCATACATACAAGGAAATTCAGAAACCGCAACGAGACTGCTGTAAACCGTCGGGAGAGGTGTGGCACACAAACCGACAAAATCACTGCAATCAGTCCTATGGAAACCAAAGGGTGAAATAAAAAAGGAAAACAAATCAAAAGTCATCTACAAAATAAATTGTTCCAACTGAGAAAAACACTACATCGGACAAAGTGGACGCCCCCTTCACCTTCGCCTACATGAACATCAATTAGCAGTCAAACGCCATGATATTTCCTCACTTACATAAATACACGTGCACAACTACGGACACTCATTCAATTGGAAAAATATAGAAATCTTAGACAGAGGAAACTCCAAAAACACCAGCGAATTTTCAGAAGCCTGGCACTCAGGTCAATCAGCAATCAACAAACATATTGAAATCAATCCAATTTATCAACCAATCAGGAAAATCATGCACAAATATAGGAACGAAAATCAAACCGATGGGAGACACAACCAAAACAAAGAAGTAAACAATGAC